>NW_028274809.1:7380151-7683181 GCF_037043125.1 Eumetopias jubatus
GAAAAGTAAGTACCCCTCCTGCCCTCCAGCCAGGCAGTGTCCTCCCTCTGCAGGCAGCCAGTTTCCACTGCATCCTTCCAGAAGTACATACCTTTCAATGCACATGTGTATGTGTGTATACATAGCAAGTATACGTGTGTGTATACGTACATATTTTTTTTTTACACAGAAGATTATTTGCTAGACACCCTACTCTGTACCTCGCTTTTTTCATTAATATTTTATCTCCATATGTATGTTGTGTTAGTACACATACAGCTATTTCATTCTATTGGGTGGCTGTGGAATATTCCATTGTATGGAGGTACAATTTTTTCAGCCAGTCTCTCCAAGGATTTAGGTGGTTTCCAGTCTTTTGTTGATACAAATCACACTGCAAAAAATATCTATATGCCATTTGGCATGTATATATCTATAGGATAAGTTCTAGAACTGAAACCACTTTGTCAGAAGTCCTGGTCTCCCGTAATGTAACTAGTCTTCTCAAGAGGGACCTTGAGGTTGGACCGTGGTTTTTGCTGCCATAAACAGTGTACATTTACGGTTTTGTGTATGGGGGCTTAAGTAGGTCAGGTTTATTTCATGTGGTTTCTATGCAAGAATCCAACCTAGAGCAATAGGTTCTTGCTTCTTTATAAAGTTCCTGGAGGAAGTTTAATGAGTGAAAACCGCTGCTGACTGGAGCACTGGGCTGGTGGTGCCCTCACCAGGCCCGAAATTATCTGTATAGTTTGTTCTGTCCGGTGTTCTGATATTTTGTGTAGCCTTCTCACTGACTGTAGTAAGGTACTACAGGTACTGTGTTTACGAAGGTGCTTCTAAGCAAAGAGCCCTGAGTCCCAGTCATCCCAAAGACTAATTTTTATGACCTTAAATTTTTGATTGTAAAAACAATAAGCAGGTACAGTACATGGCCGTTAATACATCTAAAAGAAATAATAAATTCAGGAACATTTGCTGTTATCAAGATATTTCTCTCTCTGTGAAAGTAGAAATTCAGTGAATTCGCGTACCTCACAACAGCTAGAAATGCTCCATTCTTCAGGGTTTCCTGAAGGTGCCCGTCTGGTGGTACCAGCCTCGGGGGCCCGCGGGTCACTGGAAGAGTCATCCGGACCAGAGGAGCGGTACCCCTTCTCCAGGTGGGGTCTGGAGGGCTGCTTCCACCCAAGGTGAGAACAGAGTTGTAGCAGCCGGCATGTCATAAGGAAGGTGGAATGGCTGCTTCTGCTCTGAGAGGCCGATGAAGGTTGTGTCTTAACTGTAAGGCTGAAAAATCAAAACCTGTTAATTCCATAGAATGCTTCTCCCTGCCGCTCCCCCTGCTTGTGCTCTCTCTCTCTGTCAAATAAATAAATAAAATCTTTAAAAGAAAAAAAAAAAAAAGGAAAAAACACAAATTAATTTCCTTCCTAACTAAATAAAGAGAATATATTTATGGTAGGACCAACTTTATATATTGTTTTATTTATTATGTTTTACTTATTATTTAGCCTTTTTAGTGCCTTGAAGTAATATACACTTAATACTTCTTTTTACCTTTTAAACCTCAGTACTGAAATTAACATAAGTGAGTCACATTTTTATCCCCTTAACTGTCAAGCTAGGGTTATCTGTGTAGAGCAATAAAATACTTCGTATTGAATTACCTATGAAATTGGCATTACGTTTGTTTGTTTGTTTGGGTTACATTGGACCGGCACTAATTCTAAAAATACTTTGGTGGTAGAATAATAATTACATATAGAATTGCATATAAACTTAAAAAGCAATGTCTTTCTCCATGAAAGTAAACAGTTCATTTTTTGATAGTCCTTCTGTATCACAACATCTGGGAAATAGTCTTTCATTCCTGAGTTTCCTAAAAGTATCTTCCAGGTGGTGCCAGCTCATGGTGTCCTTAAGACAGAAGAACCACTCAGGAAGAGAGCTTTTTCACTTGATCTACTTAATCTAATTTCTTAGTTATGTATTAGCAGTGTGCCTAGCAGTCAACAGAGCAAAAATGAGTGAAGTTATTCTGAATTTTAAATTTAATTACCAATTTTTATATCTAGAATTTTAGATAAGAGAACATTTTGTTTTCACCTTTTAAAAATAAATGTAGAAAGTCTTTCTTATTGTCAATAATCCTTTTAGTCAGTAAACATTTATTGGCCATTTACTGGGTGGCAGCCACCGTCCCAAGCACTGGAGAGACGAACAGGATAGATCCCCAGTTTCCTGAATGGGGCTGTGCTAAAACTATAACCCCAAAACATGGTGTGTGTTTCAGAAATAGGAAGTAAATACAGTCCATGCTCCTTTCTGACACCTGCCTCTGTCCTCTGTAGGCGCTCCTGGTGACCTGCACGGGGAGGTTTCCCTCCGCTACCTGGGGGACCTCGAGATCTCCGAAGATGCCACCGTGGCGGAGCTGAAGTCCCAGGTCAGGCTTTTTCCTGTGGCGCACGGTAGTGGTGGCCCGGCCTCTTCCAGTGAGATATTAATAACACCTTCTTCTATTTCCTTTTCCCTCACTTGCAGTCTGTTCTGATAGGGCATGTGTTCTGTGCCACGTTCAGTGGTAAGTACCCGGCAGGCACGCCCGCCTTCGGCTCACACAGCCCCGGTGCTTGTTTCTGCCACTTGTCCTGTGGCTGTGCTGTGTCCCCACTCAGACGGGCATGCTGTGCGCTTTCATCTGAATTTCTCCTCGGGGACTTGCAGCTTATGTTCATTTTGATTTCTAAGGGAAACATGATGTATTGACACATCCGTAAAGCATTCACTTTACCCCTTTATTTACATTGTTTTTGTATCATTGTGATCCATGTGTTAAATGTTGTCAGTTTAAAGATGTGTCCGTAGGACGTGTAACAAGATACTGTACCCTGTTCTTACCCTATTCACATCCCTACGAGAGTGTTAGGTCCCAGTGGAAAGGCTGAGCTGCGTGTGACACACGATGCCCGTTGGGGGCGCGCAGCGCGAGTATCAGCCGTCCGTACTGGATTTTCCTGTGTGTGCACAGCGTTTGAAATAACCTTCCTCGAAAGAAGCAAATGGTCTTATTGCCATGAGACAATGGCAATAAAAAAATTTTTTTTCTTGTATTGGATTGAGAAATACAAAATTGCCGTTTTCAGATAAAAAATGAATACTGGCCGTTTATATGTTACAACCTAAATCTATAAATAGCTATCTGCCCTGCACAACGAGTACGGAAGTTTAGGCGTAGCAGTCGCGTCCAGAGATTCTGGAACATTTCAAATTGAAGTTCTTTCACTGACAGAGCCAACTTTGAAGAACTATACTAGCACTCAAGAAAGCGGAAGGTGAACCCCCGGCTTTTGTTAGAGCTCTTGCGAGTTATACTCACGTAGAAATTAATTTCTAAGTTTCACTTTCTGAAATAGGATTTAAAAGGAGCTTTTGGCTCATTGGAAAATCCATTTATCCCTCAAGCTGGCTTCCCCAGAGAGGAAGACAGAAGTGACTGGATGGATTTCATTTAAGAGACACCCGTGGGATGTTTTTTTAATAGAGTTTATCATTCCTTGAGGCTCTCCCCCTCCGACGTCACTGTGTAGTGCTTCGTGTCTTCCTAAAGCAGTGTGTTTGTTCAGAGCGCTTCTTAAACCATTGGAGAAATGTCTTGTTTCCTTTCTAGGCCATGACCTTGTCCCCCTCTTCGGGGTTTGTCATCCCGTCCCCAGCCTTCCTCAGAGCCTGGACCTTGGAGAGCCAGCGCCCCGGCAGGCTCTTACGAACCAACCGGCAACAGCTCAAGTAGGTTCCTCACCGGAAGCGCGGTCTTTCCTCCGATGGGAGCGCCCGGCGGGGGGGAGTCGGGCAGCCTGCTGTCAGCTGGATGACTCTTTCAGTCACACACTCTGGGGCTTATTTTTCCATATTAAGCATAAATGTAGCTCCGTGTAGTTTTACTATGCTTCAGATACCATGAACAAAATGTTGAGGTTTTCGAGCTTTACTGGGATATAATTGATGTACAGCGCTGCGTATTTTTAAAATGATTGCCACCGCGGTGCTAGCCAACCCCTGCATCGCATCACATAATTACCGTTTCTTTGTTGCGGTAAGAACATTCAAGATCTACTCTCTAAACAACTTTCCAATCTATCACAGTATTGTTAACTATAAGCACTATGCTGGACGTTAGAGGCTCCGAACTTACTTATTTCTCTTGTAACTGGAAGTTTGGCCTCTCTGACCAACATCTCCTTTCCCCCACCTCGCAGCCCCTAGAAACCGCCATGTACTCTCTGTTTCTGTGAGTTTGGCCTTTTTAGATTCCACATGTATGTGAGACCATATAGGATCGGTCCTTCTCTGTTACACTTACGTCACTATTAGCCTAATGCCCTCAAGGTCATCCACGTTGTCACAAATGACAGGATGTACCCCTTTCTCGTGGCTGAATGATACTCCCCCACCTCCCTGTCCGTCCATCCATCCATCCATCCGTCCATCCATCCATCAACGGACGCTTGGGTTGTTTCCATGTCTTGGCTGTTGTGAACAGTGCTGCTGTGAACATGGGTAGCGCAGATAGCTCTTTTGAAATTCTGTTTTCATTTCCTTCAGATACAAACCCAGGAGTGCTAGGTCATATGGGTAGTTCTGTTTTTTAAATTTTTGAGGAACCTCCAAAAAATTGGCTTCACCAATTCACATTCCTACCAGCAGTGCACAAGGGTTCCCCTTTCCTCCATGTCCCTGCCAACATTGATCTCATCTTTTTGGTGCTAACCATTCTGACAAGGGGGAGGAGGTCTCTCACTGTGCTTGTGATTTGCACTTCTTTGATGATGAGTGACGGTCATGTACCTGGGGGCCATCTGTAGATCTTCTGTGGAAAAATGTCAGTTCCTCTGCCCACTTTTTAATGGTACTGTTTGGGGTTTTTTTGCTCTTGAGCTGCATGGGTTCTTTATTAATCCTCTCTCTCATGATTTGCAGATTTCTTCACCCATCTCATAGGTTGCTTTTCATTTTGTTGATGGTTTCCTTTGCTGTGCAAAAGCTTTTTAATTTGGTGCAGTCCCATTTGCTTATTTTTCCTTTTCTTGTCTTTCCACTGGGTATCAACTCCAAAGAATCATTGCCAGGGCCGGTGTTAGGGAGTTTACCTCCTGTGTTTTCTTCTAGAAGTTTCATGGTTTGGGGCCTTACAGTCCAGTCTAATCCATTTGAGTTGATTTTTGGGTATGGCGTAAACTAGCAGTCCAGCTTCGTTCTGTCGCTTGTGGCTGACCAGTTTTCCAGCACCATCTACTGAAGAGACTGAGACTGTCTGTTCCCCATTGTGTGCTCTTGGCTCCTTTGTTGTAAATTCATCGGCCATATGTGCATGGGTTTATTTTTGAGCTCTCTGTTCTTTTCATTGATCTTCGTGTCTAATTTTACGCCAATACCGTACTGTGTTGATTACTGTAGTCTAAAATCAAGAAGAGTGATGCCTCCAGCTTTGTTCTACTTTCTCAAGATTGCTTTGGCTCTTTGGGATCTTTGGTGTTTCCATACAAACCAATACAGTAGGATTGGTTTCCTATTTCAGTGAAAAATGTCATTGAAATTTTGATAAAGATCACACTGAATCTGGAGATCACTCTGGGTGATGTGGACATTTTAATAATATTCCAATTCATGAACATGGACTATCTTTCCATTTCTTTGTGTCTTCAGTTTCTTTTCATCAGTGTCTTACAGCATATAGATCTTTCACCTCCTGGGTTAAATTTATTTCTGCATATTTTATTCTTTTTGATGTGCTTGTAAATGGGACTGTTTTCTTAATTTGTCTTCCTCATAGTTCACTGTTAGTGTATAAAATACTAAGTGATTTTTGTATCTTGATTTTGTATCCTGCAACTTCACTGAATTTATTTAGTTCTTTGGTGTTTAGGGTTTTCTACATGGAATATCATGTCATCTGTAAGTAGAGGCAGTTTTACTTTTTCCTTTATAATTTGATGCCTTTTATTTCTTTTCCTTGTCGAATTGCTCTGGGTAGGACTTTAGTAGCGCATTAAGAGTGGCGAGAGCGGGCATCCTTGCCTTCTCCCTGCGGTGGGGACAGGCGTGCAGACTTGCCGCGCTCAGTGGATTAGCTGCCGGCTTCTCGTGTCTGGCCTCTATTGTGTCCAGTTAGGTTTCTTCTCTCCCCGGTTTGTTGAGCGTAGTTGTCATGAGAGGATGTAGAATGTCGTCAAATGCTTTTCCTTCATCTGTTGAGATGATGATTTGACTTTTTTTTTTTTTATCCTTCACTTTGTTACTGGATCACAGTGATTGATTTGCAGACATTGAACCACCCTTGAGTCCCTGGAGTAAACCCTACTTGATCGTGATGTAGGAGTTGGATTTGGTTTGCGAATATTTTGAGTGTTTTTGCATCTATACTCAGCAGGGCTGTTGGTCTGTAACTTTTCTTGTAGTACCCTTGTCTGGTTTTGGTATCAGGATAACCGTGGCCTTGTGATGGCTCTTCTGTTTTCTGGAAGAGCTGGGGAAGGATTGGTATTAATTCTTGAAATGTTTGTTAGAATTCACCAGTGAAACCATCTGGTCCTGGACTTCTCTTTGTTGGAAGGTATTTGATTACTTACTCAGTTCCCTTACTAGTAATTAGTCTGTTCAGATTTTCTATTTATGACTTAGTGCGTTCCAAGATCTGTCCATTTCACCCAGCTTGTCAGCACCTACTTGTTCATAGTAGTCTCTCAGATTTTGAGTGTTCTTACTCACTATAATTTTTTGCTTAAGAAGGAAAGCTTAGTATTTTTCCCAAAAAATCTAAAAAATGTATCACTCAGTATTACTTTGTTTCATTTCTTTTATCAGGGAATACAGACTGGGAAGGAAAACTGAGATCTGCTTAGAGCCCCTTCAGAAAGAAGAAAATTTGGGGTAAGTCATCCGCTTCTGTGTCCTTGTCCTATCATGGTGGGTAGTTTCTTGAAAAACTTAACAGCGTACTCAGTAGTAAAGGGTTTGTCCCCACTGCCTGAGTCGCACGGCAACTTAAACCAGACTGTGTTCTACAAATGCGTTTGTGCGTCTGGCATCTGGAAGTTGGAGCTCATCTTTCCATGAAAACCGTGAGTCACAAATGCATATTGAATCCATAATAATCTCAAAGTGTAAGCAAGATGCTCCTTCCCAGCCCTTATCTGTGCCCCAAGACAGTCTGTTGTCAGCACCTGTCACCGGCCCCTGACCCTACTTCATCTTCACACCACCTGACGTACGAGATAGCCGTGTGTGACTCACCTCCCACTACTGGGATGTAAGTTTTGTGGTCACTGCTCTATCCCCAGTACCTGTGTCGTAGTCAAACCTTCCTATTTCTTTTTTCACTATAAGAAAATCTTGTATAAGACCTTCTGTCAGCATCAGCAAACAGTAAGGTTGCCCCTACCTGATGTGACAGAAATACCATTCTTGCTGCTGTGTAGGAACCAGGAGCTCTCCTTCAGCCATGTCTAACCTTCACTTAACCCCACTGCTTTTATAAAAGTGCATTCTCACAGGAAACTGTATTACCAGGAATTGTTTCCTGGAGGGGGATTTCTGGATCAAACTGGTATGGACATTTTAAACTTCTTAAAACTGTTCAGTTCCTTTCCAGGTAAATTATTCCAGTTTATGTTCGCCCAAGCAGTGTTCCTGAGTATTACTTCGCCCTCAAACCAACACTGAATATTTTCATTGTTTAATTGTTTGCTAAATTGATCAATGAGGAAATGGTTATCTTGTCTCATTTGCTTCAGTGCTTTGATTGCTAGAAGAGCTGGCGTTTTTCTCAAAGGCTTATCATTTATAAGCCATTTGCATTTTTTGTAAAGGGGTCTCAGAAAAGTCGAATTTGTGAGAGCTTTCTGAAACAATGACATTGACCCTTTGTCACGTTCTTGTAAGCAGTGTCCCTTTGAAGACCGGGCAGGGCACTTGTTTGGCACCCCCCAGTGGCTCAGTGTCCTTGCCCCACCTCCGGAGCGTTCTCCCCACCTGGGGAGACCCCTGCTGCTCCCGCCCAGCCAGGCCTGCTCTCTCCCTGGGACCGTTGCCTCCAGTGGTTCCTTTTCTCCCATCGGTGTCACCCTTTCTTTTGGTAAAAGCACCCCCGTAACCGATAACTGAAATCCAGCATGTAAAACCGCACACGGTCTCAGCAGCCTAGACGCACACACACACTTTCCCTTCTCCCTCCCCACCTTCCGGCCGGCGCCTCCTGTCCTGTAACTGGCTGCACGCATCTGACTTTCTGCCGAGCCCCCTTTCCAGCGCTGAGCCCTTGCTTGCTTCTCCCTGGCCACCCCACCGCAGCTAACGGAGCTTTTGGTTCTGAAAGCAGCCTCTCCTGGGGCAAGCTGCGGGTCAGGGCAGAAGGAAAGCAAAGTAGAGAAGAGGTTTAGCGGGTTTGGGGACAAATCTGTCCTTCTAAAAACCAGAAGAGTCGAGGAGAAGCTTTGCCCATCACGTTCCCCCATGGTTACTGCAAACTTACTCTGTTTGTTTCCCGGCGCAGCCCCCAGGACGTGGTGCTGAGGACGCAGATGCGCCTCCCCGGCGAGAGGGCCTACGCCCCGTGTGTGGACCTGGTGTGGGACACGGCCCGAGGCTGGACGGCTGGCTCCCTGAGGCAGCGAGTCGCCCACTTCTGCTCCCTTCCCGTGGAGAAAATTGAAATTGCCAAGTACTTCCCCGAAAAGTTTGAGTGGCTTCCGATATCGAGCTGGGTAAAGTTGCACGCTTTCTCTGGAACACTGGGCCTTCCTGGCGTAGTGAATGGGTTAAGGGCTGTTTTTCACACATAGAGAACTTAGTAAGAATGTGAGTTTTCTTTATTCAAGATGCTTGATTTTTCTATAGAACCAGCAACTTACCAAGAGGAAAAAGAAGAAAAAGCAAGATAATTTGCAGGGGGCGCCTTATTACTTGAAAGACGGAGACACAATTGGTATTAAGGTAAGTTATTTAGCAGCAAATTTACCACTTGAGTAAAACACCAGGATCAGTGACTTTACAGAGAAGTTGTATCAAATCTTCAAGACTCAGATAATCCTGTCTTCCATACATTGTTTCAGAGAACGGAAAACAAGAGGGAAAGCCAGACCACTCATTTCCTGAGGCCAATGGAACCTCAGTATCAAAACCTTAATCTTGGGTTGGACTTGCATGAAAATGCTTTTAGAGTTTTATCCCGAAGTGCATTGCTGTAGGTTTGGGGTAGGTCCTTGCATCAGGGTAAGATATTTCCTTCCCTGCCTAGTTTGCTCTAAGTTCTTTTTTTTTTTTTTTTCCAATCCTGAGTGAGCACTTGTCATATAAAATTCCCGCTGTTTCTGCACCTGTTGGATTAGCTCTCTGGCTATCCATCTTTAGTGTGGTGTCTGTTACATAAGGTGACAGGGCCGTCCTTGCCTGCCATGGACAAACCTACTTTGTCACATAGTGATATTTGTGTATTAAGAATTAATAAGTTTAATCCTTGATTTAAGGATTAAATTGCTAATCGATATTTTCACACCAAGGAATAAGCATTCCCTTAACCATCACTTCACTCAGCACTGTGCTAAACAGGGTGGCGTGAGCCTCCTCCCCCCAGAGAAAACTAAATAAACACTGAGAAATAGAGGAGGTTCTCAAAGGAAAGCATAAAGCCGTTCTCTATGCAGGAGACTACGGATAGCCCAGCAGCAGTGTTACCCATCTCCATGCAACCTCAGGGTACGCCGCGGCACAGCGCGCACATGCGGGGGAGGGGGTGGGCAGGGGGTTCTCTGAAGCACTGGCCGTGACGGCATCAACTGGAAGGAACAGTGACCCTCGGGAAGGGGGCAGTTACAGTCAATATGCTGGAGCTACGTGTGTGAGCGTGGAGCGCATCACTGAATGTTGCAAACAGTCACAGAGGCGTCCTTCACAGCGAACGTAAAGCCCTGTAAAACGCTGAGGGCCACGGAGGGTCACACTCCCGGCTGGTCATCAAGTCCAGGGGGGGACGGGAACAAGAGTGCTCATCCCTGCGGAATGGCGGGAGGCCAGCGGCTGAATCTGTGGGTTGTCCCTGAAAAATGAAGCAACTAGGGTCAAAGCTTAATACTGTTAATAGCTAACTTTCACTGAGCGTTTATTGTCTGTACGGAGCACCATCCACATACATACGCGTGTATCCACCAAACTCCCAGGACAACAGTGGGAGTAGGTGCCGTCTTGGGATGAGGAGGTGACGTTCTGGCGCGCCTGGACCCCTGGGCCCCACGCCTGCGCCGCTCTGAGGACCTGGGTGTCTGTCCCATTACCTCTACGTTCTTACTTTGTAGCGTTCGACGGTTTTTAGGAAGCACAGCACACAGCTGCCGGAATACAAATGCGTGCGCACCACTGATGGGAACGGAGGTCCGCACATTTGTTACGTTTTTCTCCCCTGGGAGCTACGTGTGGACGCAGCAAGACCCTCCCGCGGCTCCGCGGGAGCTGGTCACCTCTCCCAGATGCACACGAGGGAGGCGATGAGTAGCCAGGAAGCCTAACCACACGGGGGCGGCCAGCCTGAGTTCCTCCCTAGAGCGCTGCTCAGGGGTGCCGCTGGCTGAGGCAGGCCCGGGGGCGGCCCGTGTGGATGGGGAATGACATCCATGTATGAAACTGACTACGAGCCCCTCAGGAGACCGTTTGGGGGGCGGCCTGTATTTGGAAAGTCCCGTGGTGACAGCAGGGGAGGCCAGGGGGTTAGCAGCCCGGGCTCACAGGGTAGCTGTGGACACGGTGACAGTGCTCCACTGGGGGTGTCCCCGTGCCGGCTCTCCATGTGGCTTTGGTGGCCAGAGGCAGAGATCCAAGGGCTGGCAGAACATTCCGGTGCCGGCCCTTCGTGCCCCCTGCTGAGCATGTGCCCAGCACTGGGCTGATTGGTGTCCGTGGTTTAGGTAAATTCAGACAGCCTGAGGTTGAGGTCTTTTTTACGTACATCTTAAACGTAGACCAAAAGGATGTCTGAAAACATTGTTCATTTGTTGTTTTGAAACGTAGAATCTCCTGGTTGAGGATGACGAAGATTTCAGTACAGTCGCAGATGACCTGGGAAAGAAAAGGTACGGTCCCGGCTCTCGTGCACGCAGCTGCTTCTGGAAGCCCCCGGACCCTGGCTCTCCCCACCGGAGCGCCCTTGATCGCAGCTCAGAGCACTGCTCTCCAGACAGGCGGGAAAGAAATGCAGCGTGGGGGGATTCGGTCACCCCCCTCACTGGGCTTTCTGGGAACCTGGACAGAACACGGGGTGACCGCTCACTGAGGAAGCCCTCCCCCCCCCCCCCCCCCCCCCCAGTCTCAGGAGCTTCCTTTCCCTCCCTCTCAGCCCCTCGCCACCTGCTGGGTCGTCTTCGGACACCAGCGCCCTCCGCGGTCCGTCACCTGAACGAATGAGCATCCCCATCACTCGTGCCCCAGCCGCTCCTTCCTCTGCCCGCCCGCCCCCCTCCGTCCAGCCGGGGGTCCTCCACGGGCACGCCCTGCCCAGCCCGCGGCCCCTCCTCCGGCTCCCTCCTCACTCTGCCTGCAGGGACTCCCTCCTTCCTCTTCGGCACATAGCCCAGCCCTCTCCCCTGGCTGCAGGCCACATCCGCTTATTAGAATCTGCCAGAACATTCCACCTCTATCAGTCATTCGAACTCCACGTGCCTGGACCTGGCTCTCACCCCTGTATCCACGTACCGCCCCCCACAGGCTACACCAGGGGTGTCCCTGTCGTCCTTACCTGCTCCCCGCCTCCAGTCTCCTGAAATCTTAGTCCTCAGCTTCTGGGGTGGGGGGGTGGCTTCTTCCCTGAGTTACTGCGGCAGCCCCTCCTTGCCCCTCCGCTGCCTCGGTCCAGTGGGGCCCCAGGAGAGGGTACAAGGAAGAGCGGGTGGGCCGAGGGGGAAGGAGTGTCACTCGGGAGAGCACAGCCGTAGCCAGTCACGGGGCTGGACGCTTCGCGTGTGTCTGTGAACATCCTGTTTGGATTCAAAAGGTCCGCGGCGCCTGGGTGGCTCAGTCGGTTAAGCGTCCAACTCTCGGCTTTGGCTCAGGTCCTGATCGCAGGGTCGTGGGATCGAGCCCCACGTTGGGCTCTGCGGTCAGCGGGGAGCCTGCTGGAGATTCCCCTCTGTCCCCCTCTCACTGTCTCTCAAAAAAAAGTAAGAGGTAAAGGTATACTCTGCTGTGAGACCTTTTCACCTAGCAGATTGGAAAGGACCCCAAGTCTGACCCGCCACGTGGACAGGTGCAGGAACCCACTCTCCTGGCTTGGGGTGGTGGGGGCGGGGTGTAAATTGAGGTCTTCCGAGTGAACAGTCTGGAAATACCTATCAGGTGCAAACACACATCCCTGTGGCCTGTTCTAACTTGACGGGAGTCCCTCCAAAGCCCTCGACCTGGTGAGGCCTGCAGTGTCCAGGTCCGAGTCAGCGACCCCCTCTCGTGTCTCCCACAGCCAGGAAGCCCTTCGTGTGCAGAGCAGTGACCTTTTCTCCAGTGCCAAGACGCCCAGCCGGCCCCGTGCACCAGAAGCTTCTCTCTCCATCCACGTGGGGAGTTTCAGATAGCACGGCGGGGGGGCGTGCGGGCAGGTGCGGTTTTCTGCCTCCTGCGGACATGAACTCCGAGTCCTGCCCTTCGTCACCAGCAGAGGCCTTCCCGCCTCAGGCCAGCCGAGTGCGCGTTATCACGGGGCTGGCCCCGACCCGCGGTGGCCTCCAGCGGCCAGTCTCGTGCTGCCCTCCCGTCGTCACCCCAAGCGCAGCCCCGTTCGTGGGAGCAAACGCCCTCGTTTTGCAGTCACCGCGGGCGTGGATAACATGGCACGGTGCTGAGCCCGGACACGTCCGCCGTGTGAAGCCCACCCGTCGCACCTTCCCTGCCTTACCCTGTTCACGGGAGGCCCGGGGGCCCTGAGCCGACGGCGGCTCCGAAGGCTCGGCTCCCAGCGGGGCGCTGGCCCGGCCCAGGCTCTGCCGTCGGCGGGCGGGCTGTTTTCGGGCCCCCGCGGCAGCCCCCTGCGGCCTGAGTGAAAACGGATTCCGAAGCCGCCGCCGTCTTTCCGGCTAAAGGAGAGAGACCCACGGCTCGACGGGTCCTCAGCTGCAGCTACACGGGCGGCGGAACGTTCTCGGTGCCTGGAGGCCCGGTGGTGGCGGACGAGCCGGCGTGGGCTGAGTCGCCTCCGCGCCGAAGGCAGGACGTAAACCGGCCGCCGTTCCTCCCCCTGAAGCTCGGCCCGCACCTGGTCCTGAGCCGGCCACGAGGACGCTGGGGGGGGGGGCGCAAGCAGGGCTCCTGGGGGGGGGGAGCCCCTCGCTCTCCTGCCTCAGGTGAGGCTTCTGAGCTGCGCGGGCCACGAGAGCCGGCAGGACAGCCGTGGACCGGTGTCCCGGCCACACCACGGCTGCTGCAGGCGCGCGGTGGCACGTGGTGGCCCGTGTGCCGGGCTGAAGTGACGCCGCCGCAGGGCCAGACGCCAGGGGCTGTGGCTGGAAGCCGGGCGCTCGGGGTGCAAGCCGCCCGGTCCTTTTACTCTGACGTAAGCTCCTTGGCCTGCGCCTTCGTCCTACGGTGACCCCATAGTAAAGTGCTCCCCAGAGGCCGCGCCGGAGGGTGTGCCTTCGTGGGCCCCGCGGGGAGCCTCGGGCGCACTGTGCGCGGTGGCCTGCCCCCTTCCGTCCCTCCCGCGCTGTGGGCACGGAGCGCGGCTCCGGGGGCAGCTGTGAGAGTTGGTTAAACCGTTCTTCGGGTCGTGGGCTCCCCGTTGCTGCACCAACTGTTTCATGTTCTCCTTGGCTTCCCCCCCCCAAGTGCACTTCAGATGCTAAATAAACGTTTATTCTTTAGAAACACCGTATCGGCGCTGCTTCAGAAATAACAGAAGTATGTTTGGGTTCAAATAAATTCAGACTCAAGGAAACTGCCGCGGAAGAAATTGGAAGTGATCTGGCTTTCTCTTCCTTCTAGGGAAAGAGTAGCGGCAAGGGTAGTTCATTACAGAAAACCTTTCTTCCACTAGGACATCTTTCTGGCAAAAAAAGGGGGTGAGCACAAGAATTTCCTGATGATCAAAAACCACGGCTCCGCAGATGCCCGTTTCTCTCTGGAAGGCACTGAGCTGTGAAGGACCACAGCTGACGCCCCCGCCCCTGCGTGTCCCGCTCCTCGGTCTGTGCTCCGCCACACACCCGTCCAAAGCCCGGTCAGTGAAAGAAACCCCAGATTCACTGTGGGTGTGTTTGCTCACCTCCCGAGGCGCCGTGAAGCAAGGAGAGCCCTACAAAGAGGAAGAGGGGCTTGTGGCCCCCTGCGGTTGCCCCACTGCCCTCTGTGCCCCCCCCCCGCGCCCCTGTGGGGGCAGCCACTCGCCACGGTTGCCCTGTGTCACTCGCCGCAGAGTGTAATGGCCAGGACCTTTCACTTCCAGGTGCCTAACCCTCAGCTCGGGCCACTCCAGCACCCACAGGCAGAGCTGAACTCGGGCCCACGGGGGGCTGTCACCTGCAGGCGGGCCCCATGCACTGGAGCTGGGAGGGGGGCGGCGGGTGGTCGCCCAGAGGGAGCACGGTGGCCCCAGGTCCTGCACCCTGGCTGCCCGGCCCCCGCTGGGCTCCTCCCATTCGGACGTTTCAAAGAGGACGGCACCCACCGTAATTCTAGCAGCTGTTCTACCTACAGCCCGACCACACTCGCGTCCCCAGCTCAGGTCTGAGGTCTCCGGGCCACACTGCTCTGGGTCAGGTCCAGCGGACGTCTGTCCTCACAGTTCAACCAGCGCCAGAAAGGCAAGGGTAAATCGGACTCGGAACCAGCGTACACAGGGCATGAGAACCGCAACACCACCTCTTCTGGAGAACGAGCGCCCAAGCGCCGCAGTCAGGACCCACGCAGCCAGACCGCGATCTCCGAGCTCCCGGTCCTGCCCCAGAGGCAGGACCCTTGCTTACCCTCAGGTCGCCCTGCCGCCCTCCAGAGGATCTCGGTGTCCGGTGTCCCGGCGTGGGCGTTGAGAGGACTCCCCTTTGGGGTAGCACCCCTTGGACTCTGCCTTCCTGAGTGTGCATGTCCTGGAGGCCCGGGATGGATGACCCTAGGGGCTGAGCGACCAGTGTGGGATTTGGCGACATGATTTCTGGGAGTGCTCAGGAAGCTCACGGTTGATCCGTTTCCATCAGCAGCATGAGCGACAAAGCCTTGAACTCCCAGCCTGCTGGCTTTCTTCGTGTTTTGCAAACCTAGTTTGCTTTTGGGATGAAAACCGTGATTGGGCTGTGCCCTACCTCCCGCTCCATAGAGATGCACGTTCTAAGGTCAGGACCTCGGGCTGAGCCGGTGGGCTCAGAGCTGCCCCCAGCCCCCCGGCGTGAGCGGCTCCTCCGGCCAGGCCCACGCTGGCGCGCTCAGACCACAGCTTCAGGGAGGCCTCCGCGCACCACAAACACCTGCCCCACGTGTGCACCCGTCTGCCCCGAAGTTTTCTTTGCACAGGTTCACCCATCCCCTCAGGGTCCTGGCCCCTTCTTTGGCCTCACACCTGTGTAATAGATACAACCAGTGTCTCCGCATGCTTTCACTCCGGCCTTCCCAAGTACAAGGTCTTTGTGGAAGGACTGCTGCGGGGATTAGGTTTAACTCAGAGACAAAACAATACACGTGTAGTTCTCACTCACAGAAAAGAAGGGTGGTGAGCGGGAGCAGGGAGGGGGCCGGGAACTTCGTGGAGACCGGGCTTCCGTCGCTGCCACCCTCAACACGTGTTTCCATGCTCACCACCCTCCCATGGCCCAGGCTGGCTGCTGGAGCGCCACCCATCATGTCTACCCTCCAGGCGAGCAGCAAGAGGAAAAAGAAAGGCATCTCCATGTTTTAAAGGAAACTTTCTGGAAATCTCAATACTTAGATTTCTTTGTCCGTGACTTGGTCACATCACTAAGTGACCTCAAAGGAGGTATGACTGCAGAGGAGACTGGAGAATGTTGTCACATTCGCAGGGGCATATTTGGGCACAGTGCATGACCCAGATGATGTGGGCATCTGTTAGTGGTGCAGGAGATAGAAAACTGATGTTTATAGGCATCAAGCAGTGGCTTGCACAACTGCAGAGTCTGGCTTCCAATATTCACAACTAGATTATGCAGCAGTGGGCCAGGACTCCAGGCAGTGGGGGCCTTGGGCACAAAATTTGAAGGTGCTCAAAAAACTCAGTAGTCAAGACAGATCAGTTTCTAGTAACAGCATTTTTAGAAATCAAAACTAATGCAGAAAAATCCACAATGAACAAAACATTAAAACGTTAAACACAGGACCAGTACAAGTTAAAAGTCCTGCAAGTCTATGGGCGCCTGGGTGGCTTATCTGGTTAAGCGTCTGACTCTCGATTTTGGCTCAGGGTCATGAGATCGAGCCCTGCATCGGGCTCTGCGCTGGGCATGAAGCCTGCCTGAGGTTCTCTCTTCCTCTCTCTCTGCCCCCACTCACCCCACCCCCCTCACTCATGCTTTTTAAAAAAAGTCATGCAAGCCTAGATATTATCTTTAGGAAAAAATCTAAGTCCTTCTTGCGTTCTGCAAGCACGTCCGCAACCAGCTGCATTCCCAGGGCTCTCCCTCGGCAGGCAAAGAAAAACTGAGTTGGGGTCAGAAGAAGAAACACCAAGAACCAAAGTTCCCCATTTCATAAAGGATCGTTGGACAAAGGGGGAAGGAGAAGGAGACAGCGTCCAGATGTGTCTCAGTTTCCTCTCTAGCCCCCTCGCCCCCAGGCTGAATTTCCCCAAGCCCCCCTTAGCCATCGAGCAGTGTAGACGCTCGGCTGGAAGCCAGCAGAGTCGCTTCAGGACCCGCGGCAGAGGCCAGAGTTCAGGAGATGGAGGCCACCCCCCCAACCCGAGAGCACCACCAGGAACGCTGCCTGGGGCCAAGGACAGTCCCTGGGTCACAGATGTCAGCCTCCAGGTGCAAGGGGAGCCTCCCAGGCAGCAGGCGGAACACCGCTGACAGCTTTGAGGCTCGAGGACGCCCTGCCTGTCCCCTCAGGGATACGCGCCCCCTCCCCCGGAGGAGGAATGCAGGGCGAGGTGTGCGTTGACTGAGGGACCTTCCCCCCCGCCCCCGAGGGGCCCTGAAAGCAGAGGGGCCCCAGGGCAGAGACGGCTAGTGACGAGCAGAGTCCGTGCGCAGCCCCCGGCTCACACACAGCAGCCAGGCATGGCCGGGGGCGGGCGGGCCCCCGGGTGTTTGCATTTCCAACCCCACCTATGTCCAGGTGGGCTCGGGAAGCCTCATGCACACCCCCCACCCCACCCCAGCGGGAAGGTGACGGCCAGAGCCACCTTGGCCACGACGGCCCGATCCCCGAGTGACAGCCCGAGGAGCTGAAACACACCTGCCCTCGACTGTTCTGGGAACAAAAAGTACACTTTGGTCAAGCAGCCTGGCCTTCCCTCACTTGGGACAACTCCCGTCACTAGATCAGATCAAGGTAAAGCTCGTAAGGCACTTGGGGTTCTCTGGAGGATGACTTAACAGCAAGCGGCATCGGTTTAGAAAGGCTGCTCCCCTTCCTGCACACGCCGTCTGGGCCAGCCTGGCAATCGCGTTACACTTGAGCCCTCCCCCACGTCCCCTCTGGGCTGGCCTCTGGCCTCCCCCCTGGCCCACACGGTCTCCTGGAAGCCCCCCGTGTGCTTTGTGGCCCGTCAGGGTGGAGGCCGGCAGCGAGCGGAGCCCACAGCAGCCCTCCCCAGACCACGGCTCAGACGCACAGGTGCGCCCCCACACCCACCCCCGGCGAGCCATCCAGAGCCAGGCTTCTGGGCCAGGACGCCCGCGTGGGGTAGTTCGGACCCGATCTTCTCACCTGTCATGTGGGTTGAGCTTGGCGTCAGGCCTGGGACACAGGACAGCACTCGAGGTATGACCTCAGGTACCCACCTGCCCCGTTGACTCCCACCTTTGCCACCTGCTGTGTGACGTGCAAGTTGGGAACCTCTCTGAGCCCGTTCCTCATCTGTAAGAGGCAGGATTTTTAGGAGAAATAAAGGAGTTAATATGTGCAAAGCACTTAGGCCAGCATCTGGCATAAAATATCCTAAGTGTGTTAGCCACCAGTATCATGCATGATTAGTCCTCAGCGGCATGGCCCCATTCCTTTCACGTGGGTTTGTGGGCAATTCTAGACAATGAGACACAAGGGGAGGTCAGCAGAAGCCAGGGCCTCTGAACTGGTTCCTTTTATGTTAAAAAGAGACACAGAAGAGACCACCACCTGCTCACATACACCTTACCCTGGACTTGGCTCATATCTGGGTGTGATGCTTGGAGTGGTGGCAGCCACCTTGTAACCATGAGGCCTGATCCTGGCTAGCCACATGGGAGGAGGGCGTACACCACACCTGGGGCTCCGATGAGCAAGGAGGGAGGGAGAGCGAGCTGCTGGAGGCAACCAATGCATTCAAAGCCCCTGCAGCCCTTTTGTACCCCCATCAGCCTCATTCTCAGTTCTGTGAGCCCAGTCACCATTCCTCACCCCAGAGAACTGGGAGATGACCTTGAGCTTGGAGAGGCTGCTCCCTTGGGATAAAGGTATTATGAGTTAAATAGAGAGGTCGGAGAGCTTCTGGTCCGCAGTTTTATAGAAAAGATTTAGGAGGATTAGAGTATTTGCTTACATCACATGCCCTCAGTAGGCTGGTCCAGGCTGCATGTGACAGAGTCTGAACCTCAGCCCTACCCAGTGCCCTACCTCCTCGCTGAGCTTTTAATTCAACAGACCCAAGAACTCACACCCTAAGAAACACAATGGCTTTCCATTTTGTTCTTTAGCCACACCAACTCACCTTATTTTTAGAGTAAAAACCATAATCCTGATTCCAGTTTGGAAAGATGTGGGCGACTAATATTTTATGTCAAAGCACAAGGAATGACAACAAGAAATCTGACAATGGAAGATTTTATTTATACACAGAACAGCCTATTTACACCCCCAGATCGGGTATGTACACAGCGATACAGGAGACATTTGCTTCCACGGCGGGCACTGTATAAATTAAGATCATAAATATGAGGGGTAAGCCCCACCCGAGGGCACAAAACCTTTTCTCCAAGACTCCCCAGGACCCCTCCCCTCACAGCCACAGTGGGGACGGGTCGGGCCAGGCAGAGGAGCAGCCCTACAGAGGGCGACACGGCACTGGCCCCACAGCGATGCACTTCCACGCGACACTCACTTTTACTCCATTCACCTCTAACTTACTAGAATCAGAAAAATGGTTTTTACGTAAACAGTGTTGTTTTCATCACTGACAACACATTAATTTTCAACACCATGCTTGACCCAACCCTCAGGCTTTCCAGAGAGAGGGCCAGGAGGGCCCAGGGTGGCCCTGCAGCTTCAGCCCCAGTGGCTGCTGCCACACACACCCACACCCACCCCCCGCACCGCGTGCATGCTTGTCCCCAGTCACTGCCAGAAGGGACAACGCACATGCCGTTCTGGTACCGCAGGCTCGGGTCCCCACAGTCTCCTTCCTCAGCCTGTTCTACCTGGAAAGCCAGTGATTTCTGGTGGCCAGATGATCCCTCTCTGCCTTCCATGTCCCAAACGGGCACCAGAACTCGGGGTGGGAAGGCCACACACAGCGGCCCTGTGGGGCACAGGCCCCTTCACCCCAAACCCAGCGCAGCCGCTCTGCCCTCGGGACAGAAGCGGGCCGGGCACCCGGAAAGCCAGCAGCAGGAGCATCCCCAAACCAGAGGCATGGGCCTGGCTGGGCTCACGGAGGGGCCCACCGTGCACACCAGTAAGAGGGGAAACACAGGGACCTGCAAAGCAAGTGGCAAGTAGAGGCTGTCAGCGGTGAGCTCCCTAAGGCCCCCCAAGGGTGAGCGGACAGCACCAGCAGCCCAGTCCCCTCGCACAGACAAGGGGTGAAACGAGCTCCGGGGAGGGCCGGGTGGCGCGGCCTGCGGACGCTCATGCTCAGCCCCCCCGCCCCCCGCCACTTTGGGGCACGGGGCCCTGGCTGGCAGCCGGACGCCGTTCCCCCGCCCAGGCGGGCTGGGGACATGGGCCAGAGCGGCATGAGACAGAGCCGTCCACATGGTCAGAGACCGTTGGGACGCTGGCCCAGGACCAAGCCTGGGCTCCCCCAGAACGGGGAGGGGCGTCTCCCCAGCGCCCAGGAAGCGCGCTCTCCCCCCAACAGTGAGCTCACGCAAACACGTCCTCTGTCTGTGCAGAGACAGGAGAGGCTACGGCGTCTCGGGGACAGATGTCCCACGTCAGCAGCTTGAGAGGGTACCAACCGGGACAAGGGACCAAAGGCGAACGGGCAGGGGACGTGTCAGCCCGAGATCACAGCCACCCGGTTACTCGGCTTAAGGAGGAGCGGGTTTGCCTCCTCTCCAGGTCAAGTGAAAATGGATGGGCCTAGCGACGCGTCCCGGCTGCTCTCAAGCCAGGAGGGGCAGGGTCGCTGGGATCCATCGTCAGTAAACGGGACGACAGCCGTGGTGGGGGGCGGGGGGGCCCGCGGGGCTGCTGCCAAGAACCAGGATGGATGGCGGGCACAGACCTGTCCTGGGCAGGAGGCTGCCGGCTGGGCCAGGGTCTGTGCGCCCGGAAGATGCCACACGGTGTGCGAACACGGGGCTCGCAGTGAGGAGCCCGCTCGCCGAACGCAGGCTGCCCGGGGCGCAGGTCAGCGAGAGCGGAGAGGTGGCGGCCGCCCGCCCCCCACGACGCCGGGCGGGACAAGGTGCTGTTTCAAAGGTAGCTGTGTTGGTGTGTTCAAGACCCCGGAGCAGTCACAGAAAGGGCGTCCGCGAGGCTTCCTGTCCGGAGCGAAGGGAGTAGCACCATGCGAAGGGGCAGGCGCTGGGCCTGGCCTCAGTCGCGGGGGGCCCGGGGAACGCAGGCCGACAGGGCCAGGGCTAGGCCTCGGTGGCAGGAGTGCTCCGGCTCAGCTCTTTGATGCCACACAGGATCCTCTTCATGTGGCCTACCTTGGTCACGCCGAGGTCCTGCAACGAGAGGACAGCGCCCTGACGCCGGGCTTTCTGAACACCAGTGTTGGGGGGGGGGGAAGACAGTGACACCAGATGGAGATGGCACACGCGTGAACAGTCGTGCAGACGCCTGCCACACCTCCCCCGTGAGCACAGCGTCCCCGCCGTCGTGCGGGACAGACACGGGACGCTGGCCCGGCGGCGGCAGGTGGATGCAGTGACTGGACGAAGCTGCTGTCCAGGATGTCCCCAGGGAGCCCTCGCCCTCTCCGGATGCGGCTCCGGGAGCCCCGGGCTCAGGCTGGCCCGAGCGAGCTCTGGCCGCGAGCAGCCTGCCTCCTGCACGCACCGCACGCGTGCACCCCGCACACCCCACGCACCCCGCGCCCAGGGCCCTGGCGGCCTGCGTCAAGCAAGTCTGTCAGTGCCGGTCCTCCAACAGCGTTCGTTCAAGCCTCTGTGTCACGTACTGGGGATTCCCGCAATTATTTCAGACAGTTTTGCTATTACATTTGTTGCCGTCATCTGTGACCAGTGATCAGGACTCACTGAAAGCTCAGATGACGGTTAGCAGTTTTTAGCAATCTAGTATTTTTTCGTTAAGGTAGGCACAGTTTTGAGATGTTATGCTTTGCACACTTAATAGACGGCAGTGTATTATAACCGTGACTTTCGTGTGCACTGGGAAATCCAACAGTTCAGACTCGCTTCCTCGCAGGGGTCTGGGACGCAACCTGCAGTATCTCTGTGGGGTGCCTGCATGTCAGCTCCAAAGGGAGAGGGACCCCCCGTGTGCTGGGGGCCGACGTCACACGGAGCTCTTCGGCTGACTCATTAGCACAGAGCTGTGTCCCCCAACAGTTTTTTTAATTGGGCTCCATGCCCAGTGTGGGGCTTGAACCCACAACCCTGAGACCAAGAGTCACACGCTCTACCCACTGAGCCAGCCAGGCACCCCCCTCAACAGGATTTTTAATGTTAAAATAGTTCATTTGTCCAATTAGGTTAAGAAAAGCAAGGTTCCCCTCATCACATCCGCTTTGGTCTTGTTTGGCTGCGGCGGGTGGTGACATGACTGCCGGGGCAGAGGCGGTCTCTCAGCCACCGCCATGCATCACCTGAGCCGCGCACAAGAGAACCATGAGGAGAGCCCTGATGTTGGGACGTGGCTGGGTCAGAGGGAGGGGACAGAGAAGGGAGCATAGGGAAGCCCAGGGCGGGTTCCCAGGAGACGCTGTGGAAGTACCTTGAGGTCCCTCCGCTCTAGGTGCAGGAGCTCGGAGCCCCGGATGTCGTGTCGCGTGAAGATGTCCTTATACTCACAGAGACTGAGGTGCTCCAGCCAGGCAGCAACCTCCTCTGTCCCCCAGAGGTGAACTGTCAGAGACGGAAAAGCACGAATGCAGTGAATGCCCAGAGCCCAGCACGAGGCAGGTGGCAGCTGGCGCCTGAGACACCCCAGCAGCAGGCATCCCAAGACGCCCCAGAAGCCAGCACCCACATGCCCCAGCAGCAGGTACCCCAGACGCCGACGTGCCCCAGCAGCCGGCTCCCGAGACGCTCCAGCAGCAGGGACCCCACACGCGCACCCAGCAGCCGGCACCTGACGCCCAGCCACAGGCACCCAGAACCATGCAGAAAGCAGCAGGGAGCCACCCGCTCTCCAGGGGAATGAGCTGCGGTCTGTTCCTGCCAGGTCGGCCATCAGCCTGGACGTTTCCCCTGTGTCCCAGGAGGGACCGCACACCCCCAAATAAGAGGGCAACACCAATGTGACTGTGCCGCTAGAGCCAGGCCACCATCCTCTCTAGAGGGTTCACGTCCCTCTGGTCCACGGCAGGAAGGGAAACAGGCAGAGATTTCACGTAGTCAGAGCCACCGTCATTAAAAGAAACCCAACTGCTGGACAAACATGCGAAGAAGAAAAATCGGAGCGACCGCTACCCACCAATCCAAACCCGGAGCTGCCCGGCACCTGAGAGCACTGGAAACAGCCATGCTCAGAGCCCCAGTTTACAGACTCCCCCCAAAAACGTCCTCGAGTGCCATTTTTATTGACCTCCCCGGCTGCAAGTGCTGGTGGCCTGGGGAAGCCACGGGTCATCGCTGGGGACCAGCAGCCCCGCACAAGACCAGAGTGTGAGCTGTGTGTCTCTGAGTGTCCTGTCACCTCCCCTGTCCGCCTCCCCCCCCGCACCCCCAATCCAGGGCAGGCAGGCAGCGTGGTGTCAGTCACCAGAGTCCACACAGGGAGCGACCCGGGCAGGAGCGACAACACAGGGCCAGAAGCACAGGGGCAGTTCCCTAGCCAGACAGACACCACGGCGCAGGCCGTGACAGGGGTCGTGGTCGGGGACCACGGGGAAGAGCCATGAGGCCACGGGAGAAAGCAGAGACCACAAGGGCCCCACAGCCGGCGTGGACAGCCACAAGGACAGCGGGAGGGCAGGTACCCGGGGCTCCCAGGCTACTGCGAGCTTCTCTGTTCTTGCTGTTTTTCTCTTTCTTAAACTTCGTCACCAGGCGGAATTTGCCACTGCGGCTGCGTTTAGAAAGCTCCAGCATCACATTCTGTGGGGGAAGCGAGAGACAGGAGAGTCAGAGCCTGATGCAGCCAGGCCTGAGCCACGGCAGTCCGAGAGGCAGGGCAGGGGGCGGGGGCTCGGCCCCTGCTTTACTTACTCGGGTGTCCCCCTTGGTTTCTAGGCTTGCAGTGACTGGTTCGTAACGCCTTTTAAAGGTGGTTCCACAGTGATCACACAGTGTCTAATTTCACATTCGATTTCCTTCATTTTATAACGTGTTTCTCATGTGATTAAAAAGCTTCGTGAATATTACCTAGATACCAGTACAT
Source organism: Eumetopias jubatus (assembly GCF_037043125.1). Taxonomy (NCBI): domain Eukaryota; kingdom Metazoa; phylum Chordata; class Mammalia; order Carnivora; family Otariidae; genus Eumetopias; species Eumetopias jubatus. The sequence continues at coordinate 7,404,041 of NW_028274809.1, forward strand.
TCTACAAAGATTATCCAGTAGGTCACAGCCAATCTTCCAGAGCTGCGGCTGGGACTAGCGGGGTGTGTGTGGGCGTGCGTGTGGTGTGTGTGTGTGTGTGTGCGCATGTGTGGTGTGTGTGTGCACGCGCATGTGTGGTGTGTGTGTGTGTGTGGTGTGTGTCTTTCTAAACAAAGCTTTTCCAGCACTTTGCGCTCTTTCCTTGGGACCTACTTCCTGAAGCAGCATCGTGGAGGAACGGGGCACTGGGTCCCTTCCACCCCCCACTCCCCGGCCCCACAGGGCTGCCCAGCAAACAGGCGGAGCTGACACTGCCCCTTCCCAGCACAGAAGCTGGCGCAGGGGCCTCTGCTGAAAAGAATGCTCCGCACACACAATACACGAGCCTGCATTTACGTGTGTACACGTCCTACCCCTGTATTCACAAATAAAGCAGAATTTCCTATGTGCCAGGTGCACCCCAAAGGGCCTGGACTCTGCCCCAGGGCCCTGTCCACCGACATCCCCACACTGACCCGCATGGTCAGACTTGGCAGCTTTAGGACACTTTCAGATCTGAAAAGGACACGTGGTCCCACTGAAAATGTCACAGGGATTTTCATTAGAATCACACCAAGTCTAGCGTGGGGGAAGAATATGGGTCCTCACGTCTGGGAACATACTTTGTCGTGCCTCCAACCCTCCTGGTGCCCCTGAGGGTCCTCCCCTTCGTGGATTTCTGATCAGAGGCATTTCCGGCTTCAGCTTTTCTACTAGAAGAGAGACTTCTCACAATGGTATTTCTAACCGATGACTGCAGCGCTCAAGGAACTTATTTTTACAATTTTTTTTTAAAGACTTTATTTGACAGAGACACAGGGAGAGAGGGAACACAGCAGAGGGAGCGGGAGAGGGAGAAGCAGGCTTCCCGCTGAGCAGGGAGCCCGATGCGGGGCCCGATCCCAGGACCCTGGGACCATGACCTGAGCCGAAGGCAGACGCTTAACGATTGAGCCACCCAGGCGCCCCTACAAATTTCTTAACTTGGTAAAATTACCAACCATCGATTCTAACAGCTGCTCCATTAAAGACCATTAGCGCCCGGGCGACCAGGCTCTTCTGCGCTGAGACTGGCAGGCACCTCGCTCCTCCGTGCTTCCACAGGAGGGGACACCGCAGGGACCCACAGCTGCTCTCCTACACGGCCCAAACACAATCCTACGCCTGGCTTTATAATTTTTTTTTTTAATGCAATATGAGGATTACATTTTTTTCTTTTATTATCTTTTTAAAGATTTTATTTATTTGTCAGAAAGAGAAAGCACACACAAGCAGGGGGAGCAGCAGGCTCCCCGCTGAGCAGGGAGCCCGACGTGGGGCTCGATCCCAGGACCCCGGGATCATGACCTGAGCCGAAGGTGGATGCTTGCTTAACTGACCGAGCCACCCAGGAGCCCCTACTTCTAACTTTTAATATGGGTATTTTCACCCGTTCATAAAATGGGGAGACCAGCAGAATGAGGTTATCAATACGTGATCTTAGTCTCCCCTTAGCAAATTTCAGACCTCAAACTACGCCCCCCACAAACACTTCAGTATGCAACCCTACATCGAACCACAGCACTATCATCACACTGACACCAGCAAAAATTCATATATATCTGATAATATCAAATCTCCCCGCCCATTCCAAAGATTTATCCTCATGGCGGGTGTGTTTGAATCAGGACCCTGATGAAGGCCACGAGTGACACTCAGCCCTGTGGCTCTCGGGCTCTCCCGTTTTGACCTTCGCCCGCAGAGAAACCAGCTATCCATCCCGTAAGCCGGCTCCCATTCTGACTCTGACCGCGCGTGGCTCCCTGGCAGCGGCCAGCCCACCCCCTGCCCGCGTGGAGCCGCTGACTGGATCCAGATTCCTGCCTCCCGACAGGATGCTGTTGCCAGCCCAGCGGTGCCACCAGCTTGCGACTGCCTCCCGACAGGCGAGGCCTGCTGTCCTCTTTCTGGGGTCAGCGGCTTCTTCCACCACAGGAGCCACTACCCATGCATGACCCACCGGAAATTGAGCATTTCCTCGGCCGGGGGGGCAAAATGGCCTTTCAATGCCTCTGCACTTTCCACCCGGAATTGCTTTCAATTATTTGATTTAAAGAAACTATTTTGGGGCACCTGGGTGGCTCAGTCGGTTGAGTGTCTGCCTTCAGCTCAGGTCATGATCTTCAGGTCCTGGGATCGAGTCTTCTGTGAGGCTCCCTGCTCGGTGGGGAGTCTGCCTCTCCCTCTGCCCCTCCCACTGCTTGTGCTCTCTTTCTCATGAATAAAATCTATTCTAAAAAAAAGATTAAAAAAATAAAAAATAAATACACTGTTTTTACAGATCTACTGATAATACGGAATTTTGAAATCAGGTGTGCTAGTTTTTAAAAAAATGAACTGTTTGAAAGTTCGGGGGCGCCTGGGTGGCTCAATCGTTAAGCGTCTGCCTTCGGCTCAGGTCATGATCCCAGGGTCCTGAGATCGAACCCCGCGTCGGGCTCCCTGCTCAGCGGGAGGCCTGCTTCTCCCTCTCCCACTCCTCCTGCTTGTGTTCCCTCTCTCTGTCAAATAAATAAATAAAGTCTTTAAAAAAAATAGTTCAGGAGATTTGCTTCACAATATGTGAATATGCTTAACACTACTTGAATTGTACACTTAAAAACAACAGATATGGTCAATGTGTGTTTCTTATCACAATTTAAAACACGAACTGGGCCAATGTCCATCTTTTCCTAGCTCTGATGAGGTTTCTTACATAGGAAATTACATATTCCTTGACATTTTCCCTTCAGAGACAGTAATTTTTTCAAGTTGTCCTGTGGCTATTCTTTTTCTTTTTTTTTATTATGTTATGTTAATCACCATACACTACATCATTAGTTTTTGATGTAGTGTTCTATGATTCATTGTTTGCGTATAACACCCAGTGCTCCATGCAGAACGTGCCCTCTTTAATACCCATCACCAGGCCAACCCATCCCCCCACACCCTTCCCCTCTAGAACCCTCAGTTTGTTTCGCAGAGACCACAATCTCTCATGGTTTGTCTCTCCCTCCGATTTCCCACCCCCTTCATTCTTCCCCTCCTGCTATCTTCTTCCTCTTTTTTTTTTATTAACATATAATGTATTATTTGCTTCAGAGGTACAGATCTGTGATTCAACAGTCTTGCACAATTCACAGCGCTCACCGTAGCACATACCCTCCCCAGTGTCCATCACCCAGCCACCCCATCCCTCCCACCCCCCACCACTCCAGCAACCCTCAGTTTGTTTCCTGAGATTAAGAATTCCTCATATCAGTGAGGTCATATGATACATGTCTTTCTCTGACTACTTCACTCAGCTATAATACCCTCCAGTTCCATCAATGTCGCTGCAAATGGCAAGATCTCATTCCTTTGGATGGCTGCATAATATTCCATTGTGTATATATACCACTTCTTCTTTATCCATTCATCTGTCAGTGGACATCTTGGCTCTTTCCACAGTTTGGCTATTGTGGACATTGCTGCTATAAACATCGGGATGCACGTACCCCTTCGGATCCCTACATTTGTATCTTTGGGGTAAATACCCAGTAGTGCAATTGCTGGATCGTATGGTAGCTCTATTTTCAACTTTTTGAGGAACCTCCATACTGTTTTCCAGAGTGGCTGCACCAGCTGCATTCCCACCAACAGTGTAGGAGGGTTCCCCTTTCTCCACATCCCCGCCAACATCTGTCATTTCCTGACTTGTTAATTTTAGCCATTCTGACTGGTGTGAGGTGGTATCTCATTGAGGTTTTGATTTGGATTTCCCTGATGCCGAGCGATGTTGAGCACTTTTTCATGTGTCTGTTGGCCGTTTGGATGTCTTCTTTGGAAAAATGTTCATGTCTTCTGCCCATTTCTTGACTGGATTATTTGTTCTTTGGGTGTTGAGTTTGATAAGTTCTTTATAGATTTTGGATACTAGCCCTTTATCTGATATGTCATTTGCAAATATCTTCTCCCATTCTGTCGGTTGTCTTTTGGTTTTGTGGACTGTCTCTTTTGCTGTGCAAAAGCTTTTTATCTTGATGAGTTCCCAATAGTTCATTTTTGCCCTTGCTTCCCTTGTCTTTGCCAATGTTTCTAGGAAGAATCTGCTGCAGCTGAGGTCGAAGAGGTTGCTGCCTGTTCTCCTTTAGGATGTTGATGGACTCCTGTCTCACATTTAGGTCTTTCATCCATTTTGAGTCTATTTTTGTGTGTGGTGTAAGGAAATGGTCCAGTTTCATTCTTCTGCATGTGGCTGTCCAATTTTCCCAACACCATTTGTTGAAGAGACTGTCTTTTTTCCATTGGACATTTTTTCCTGCTTTGTCGAAGATGAGTTGACCATAGAGTTGAGGGTCCATTTCTGGGCTCTCGATTCTGTTCCATTGATCTATGTGTCTCTTTTTGTGCCAGTACCATACTGTCTTGATGATGACAGCTTTGTAACAGAGCTTGAAGTCTGGAATTGTGATGCCTCCACAGCTTCGCTTTTCTTTTTCAACATACCTCTGGCTATTCGAGGTCTTTTCTGGTTCCATACAAATTTTAGGATTATTTGTTCCATTTCTTTGAAAAAAGTTGATCATATTTTGATGGGGATTGCACTGAATGTGTAGATTGCTCTAGGTAGCACTGACACCTTCACAATATTTGTTCTTCCAATCCATGAGCATGGAACATTTTTCCATTTCTTTGTGTCTTCCTCAATTTCTTTCATGAGTATTTTATAGTTTTCTGAGTACAGATCCTTTGCGCCTCTTTGATTAGATTTATTCCCAGGTATCTTATGGTTTTGGGTGCAATTGTAAATGGGATCGACTCCGTAATTTCTCTTTCTTCTGTCTTGTTGTTGGTGTATTGGAATGCCAATGATTTCTGTGCATTGATTTTATATCCTGCCACTTTGCTGAATTCCTGGATGAGTTCTAGCAGTTTTGGGGTGGAGCCTTTTGGGTTTTCCACATAAAGTATCATATCATCTGCAAACAGTGAGAGTTTGACTTCTTCTTTGCCAATTTGGATGCCTTTGATTTCTTTTTGTTGTCTGATTGCTGTGGCTAGGACTTCTAGTACTATATTGAATAGCAGTGGTGATAGTGGACATCCCTGCCATGTTCCTAACCTTAGGGGAAAGCTCTCAGTTTTTTCCCATTGAGAATATTCACTGTGGGTTTTTCATAGATGGCTTTTATTATATTGATGTATGTACCCTCTATCCCTACACTCTGAAGAGTTTTAATCAAGAAAGGATGCTGTACTTTATCAAATGCTTTTCCTGCATCTATTGAGAGGATCATATGGAAGAATCAAGAGGATTCTTGTTCTTTTATTAATGTATTGTATCACGTTGATTGATTCGCGGATGTTGAACCAACCTTGCAGCCCAGGGATAAATCCCACTTGGTCGTGGTGAATAATCCTTTTAATGTACTGTTGGATCCTACTGGCTAGTATTTTGGTGAGAATTTTTGCATCCATGTTCATCAAGGATATTGGTCTATAATTCTCCCTTTTGATGGAGTCTTTGTCTGGTTTGGGGATCAAGGTAATGGTGGGCTCATAAAACGAGTTTGGAAGTTTTCCTTCCATTTCTATTTTTTGGAACAGTTTCAGAAGAATAGGTATTAATTCTTCTTCAAATGTTTGGGAGAATTCCCCTGGGAAGCCATCTGTCCCTGGGCTTTTGTTTGCTGGGAGATTTTTGATGACTGCTTCAATTTCCTTATTGGTTATAGGTCTGTTCAGGTTTTCTACTTCTTTCTGGTTCAGTTTTGGTAGTTGATACATCTCTAGGGATGCATCCATTTCTTCCAGATTATCTAATTTGCCGGCATATGGTTGCTCATAATATGTTCTTATAATCGTTTGTATTTCTTTGGTGTTGGTTGTGATCTCTCCTCTTTCATTCATGATTTTGTTGATTTGGGTCATTTCTCTTTTCTTTTCGATAAGTCTGGCCAGGGGTTTATCAATCTTGTTAATTCTTTCAAAGAACCAGCTCCTTGTTTCGTTGATCTGTTCTACTGTTCTTTTGGTTTCTATTTCATTGATTTCTGCTCTGATCTTTATTATTTCTCTTCTCCTGCTGGGTTTAGGCTTTACTCGCTCTTCTATCTCCAGCTCCTTTAGGTGTAGGGTTAGGTTGTGGATTTGAGACCTTTCTTGTTTCTTGAGAAAGGCTTGTATTGCTATATACTTTCCTCTTAGGACTGCTTTTGCTGTATCCCAAAGATTTTGAACAGTTGTGTTTTCATTTTCATTGGTTTCCATGAATTTTTAAAATTCTTCTTTAATTTCCTGGTTGACCCATTCCTTTTTTAGTAGGATGCTCTTTAGCCTCCATGTATTTGAGTTCTTTCTGACTTTCCTCTTGTGATTGAGTTCTAGTTTCAAAGCACTGTGGTCTGAAAATATGCAGGGAATGATCCCAATCTTTTGGTACTGGTTGAGACCTGATTTGTGACCTAGGATGTGATCTATTCTGGAGAATGTTCCATGGGCACTAGAGAAGAATGTATATTCTGTTGCGTTGGGATAGAATGTTCTGAATATGTCTGTGAAGTCCATTGGGTCCAGTGTGTCGTTTAAGGTCTTTATTTCCTTGTTGATCTTTTGCTTAGATGATCTGTCCATTTCAGTCAGGGGAGTGTTAAAGTCCCCCACTATTACTGTGTTGTTGTCAATGTGTTTCTTTGCTGTTATTATTTGCCTTATATAACTGACTACCCCCATGGGCATAGATATTTACAATTGTTAGATCTTCTTGTTGGATAGACCCTTTAAGTAGAATATAGTGTCCTTCCTCATCTCTTATTACAGTCTTTGGTTTAAAAGCTAATTTGTCTGATATAAGGATTGCTACCCCAGCTTTCTTTTGGTGTTCATTAGCATGGTAAATGGTTTTCCACCCCCTCACTTTCAATCTGGGGGTGTCTTTGGGTCTAAAATGAGTCTCTTGCAGACAGCATATCGATGGGTCTTGTTTTTTTATCCAATCTGCCTGTGTCTTTTGATTGGGGCATTTAGCCCATTTACATTCAGGGTAACTATTGAAAGATAGGAATTTAGTGCCACTGTACTGCCTGTAAGGTGACTGTTACTGTCTATTGTCTGTGTTCCTTTCTGGTCTGTGTTGCTTTTAGGCTCTCTTTTTGCTTAGAGGACCCCTCTAATATTGAAAATATTTCTTATAGGGCTGGTTTCATGTTTGCAAATTCCTTTAGTTTTTGTTTGTCCTGGAAGCTTTTTACCTTTCCTTCTATTTTCAATGACAGCCTAGCTGGATATAGTATTCTTGGCTGCATATTTTTCTCATTTAGTGCTCTGAATACATCCTGCCAGTCCTTTCTGGCCTGACAGGTCTCTGTGGATAGGTCTGTTGCCAATCTAATGTTTCTACCATTGTAGGTTACATCTGTCTTCTCCCAAGCTGCTTTCAGGATTTTCTCTTTGTCTCTGAGACTCGTAAGTTTTACTATTAGATGTCGGGGTGTTGACCTATTTTTATTGATTTTTGAGGGGGGTTCTCTGTGACTCCTGGATCTTGATGCCTGTTTCCTTCCCCAAATTAGGGAAGTTCTCTGCCATAATTTGCTCCAATTTGCTACCTTCTGCCCCTCTCTCTCTTTTTCTGGGATCCCAATTATTCTAATGTTGTTTCATCTCATGGTTTCATTTATCTCTCGAATTCTGCCCTCGTGATACAGTATTGTTTATCTCTTTTTCTCAGCTTATTTTCCATCATTTGGTCTTCTATATCACTGATTCTCTCTTCTGCCTCATTTATCCTAGCAGTTAGCGCCCCCATTTTTGATTGCACCTCATTAATAGCCTTTTTGATTTCAACTTGGTTAGATTTTAGTTCTTTTATTTCTCCAGAAAGGGTTTCTCTAATAACTTCCATGCTTTTTTCAGGCCCAGCAAGTATTTTCAAAATCATTATTCTGAACTCTAGTTCCGACATCGTACTAATGTCCGTATTGAGTAGGTCCCTGGCAGTCGGTACTGCCTCTTATTCTTTGTGTTGAGGTGATTTTTTTTTCCGTCTTGTCATTTTGTCCAGAGGAGAAGAGATGAATGAGAGAACAAAATGCTAACAGGGTAACAACGTCCCCAGAAAATATACTCTAAAGAAATCAGAAAAGACCTGAAACCAGGAGAAAAGAAAGGGAAAGAAAGAAAAAAAGAAAAAGAAAAAAAAAGAGAAAGATAAAAACAAAAACAGAACAAAACAAAAAAACAGAATATGATCAAATATGATCAGGCTGGTGCATAGATCAGTGCCACACACCACATTTTGGGTGTATTTTGGTCTGTTAGAAGAAAGTGCCTCCCAAAATTTTAAAGAAAGGAAAACTTACATATGTATAAAAATAAGGATTAATACAATGAAGGGATGGAATATGACTGTAAAGATGAAAATTATAGTGCGCCTGGGTGGCTCAGTTGGTTAAACGATTGCCTTCAGCTCAGGTCATTATCCCGAAGTCCCAGGATCGAGTCCCGCATCGGGCTTCTTGCTCAGCAGGGAGTCTGCTTCTCCTTCTGACCCTACCCACCCCCTTGTGCTCTCTCTCTCAAATAAATAAAAAATTAAAAATTAAAAAAAGATGAAAATTATAAAAGATTTTATAAAAGGAATTGTTAAGAAGTTGTTTGAAAAAAGAAAGAAGAGAATTTAAAAAAAAGGGGAGAGAATGTGATCAGGCAGGAGACTAGAACAAAGCCATACACTAGAGATTTAGGGTATATTTTGATCTGTTAGAAGAAACTGTATCTCAAAATTTTAAAGAGAGAACAACTTGTATATATATATGTGTGTGTCAAAAATAAAGGTAACTACTATGAAAGGACAGAATATGACTCTAAAATGAAAAATAAAAATGCTTTTTAAAAAAGGGATTTATATAAGATGTTGGAGGAAAAAGAAAAATTCAAAAAAAAAAAGTTAAAAAAAAATAACTTTGAAAGGCTAAAGAATCATGGTAAAAATTCCCCTAGCTCTGGAGTTCTACCATTCTCATTGATTGGTAAACTTGGTCTTGGCTGGCTGTTCGTGCTGATCTCCTGGGGGAGGGGCCTGTTGCCGAGGTTCCCAAACGTCTTTGCTGGAGGCAGAATTGCCCCGCCCTTGTCGGTCCGGGCTAAGCAAGCTGCTCAGGTTTGCTCTCGGGAGCTTTTGTTTCCTGCAAGCTCTCAGTACAGCTATGGAGGACCAGGGTGAAAGTGGTGGCCTCCCAATCTCCGCCCGGAGGAGCTGAGAACTCAGGGCCCCGCTCCTCAGTGCGCCCCCAGAGAAAAGCAGTCAGTCACTCCCGTGTCCCCGGTCTCCAGCCGCACTCCGTGCTCACCCAGGCTGTGACCGAGCGTTTCTATCTCTGGCACCCGACCCCGTGTGGAGTCTCCAAACCCAGCAGATCCCTGCAGTGCGTTCCCGCGCCGCTCCTCCCGGGGGAGGAAGGGGAGTCTCCCCGGCTCTGCCGCTTGTTGGGTCCCTGCTGGAGGAGCAGTGGCCCGAGTGTACCGCGGATCACAGTTTATGGCCACCCCGAGCTGAGAGCCCGCGCCTCGGCTCCGTCTCTGCAGCCAGCTTCCCCACTCCGATACCTGGGAGCTCTGCCGCCCTCAGGCACCCCCGGTCTTTCTGTGACCCCGAGGATCCTGAGACCACACTGTCGCGCGAGGGTTCCACCCCCCGCTTAGCCACTGGGGCGACGTCCCTCCACGGAGCCAGCTTCTAAAAGTTCCGATTTTGTGCTCCGCGGCTCTATCACTTGCCAGAAGCAGCCGACGGAGGCCCCCTCCCCCGTCGTCTATCCTCCCGAATATCGCCTTGGATTCACTTCTCCGCACGTCCTACCTTCCAGTAAGTGGTCGCTTCTCTGTTCAGAGAGTTGCTGCTATTCTTTTCTTCGATCTCCTGTTGAGTTCGTAGGTGTTCAGAATGGTTTGATCCCTATCCAGCTGAGCTCCTGAGACCAGACGAAATCCAGGTCTCCTACTCCTCCACCATCTTGCTCTGCCCCCCCTTTAAAATGTCTTTAGATTTCAATTTGTATAGTTTAAATTTCTCCTGAAGTTTCAATGGTTTCAGCAAGATTTTAAAATTAGCATTTCTTTGAAAATAGTATAACTTGATTTATTCTCTTATCTATTGTTACATAACCTTTATCACTTCATACTATCCAAACTTTCCTTAATTACATGTGCCACAGAGTGATTTAATTTCTTGTACTTTACAGTTAAGCTCTGAACAACGTAGAAGTCAGGGGTGCCAACCCCCACCCACGAAGTTGAAAATCCATGAATAACTTCTGACTCCCCAAAGAGCCTTACTAAGTAACATAAACAGTCAACGAACACATATTTGTATGTATATCATATACTGTATTCTTACAAAAAAGCTACAGAAAAGAAAATGTTAGGAAAATCCTAAGAGAAAACACATTTAAAGTACTGTACTATATTTATCAGAAAAAAAGCCTATATATAAGTGGACCCACGCAGTCCAAACTGTATTGTTCAAGAGTCAACTGTACTTTCAAAGAATTAACTTGCAGATTAGATTTGTCAACTTTTTTTTTTTTTTGCTTTTAAAGAAATAATTGTCCTATTTTTATGCTAGTAGAAATGTGGCACCAAACTGAATGTGGCCAGTCCTTTTAAACCAAAATGTCCTCATATTTTAAGTTATTGAGTTTTGTTGTTTCACTGGAAGGTCTAAGAGTCAGTTTTCCATGCAGGGTGTGCACCTGTCAACAAATGCCTTCATTTTTTAGAGGAGAGTGGCACAGAGCGCTGTAGCCTTCCTCTGTACCCTCACCTTACTGCTGCCAACAGGTTCTAGCAAACAAAACTGGCGGTCGGGGTGCCAGATGTGTAATGTCTAATGGTTCTTTCTCTTTCAAGACTGTAGTACCCTATCCTACGATGAACTTTTCTCCTGGCCCACTTCTGTTCTATCCCTGATAAAAAAGACAATCTACAGTTCACCTTTATCAAGATGCTGCCCACAAAACTGACCGTCCAACGAGCACCTCTCCTGGGCTCTTGCAACAACATCCCAGGGTGCAATATACCCAGGGTCCCATCTGCCCCAGCTATAGGGAGTATGGCGAGCTGGAGTCTCGAAACACATGCAAAAGAAAAGTGTGACTGAGTGGACCACACCAACTCTGTCCCTGTCAACAACAAACTCAAGAAGCTGCCATTTATCCAACCAAGGTGCCTTCACACCAGGGACAAACAGTGGACCTAGGCTCGGCCTTCTATCAACTTCCTGGCCACCCCTGCCATCTGTTTCTGAAGGCGGCAAGTGCCCAGTCATCAATACTAACTCCCAACTCCTTCCTACCTGCCAGTCTTTTTCCATACCTCCAAGGCGTTTTAACAGAGAAGTCTTGAGAAGCCCTAGCAGGGGCTGCAAAATGGACACCATCTTAACCTCAAAGCTGCACAGATCACAGTGATTACAGGTACTTAAGGGAGAGCCACTGCATCCAGGGGTGCCCAAGCTGAAGTCCTGTGACCCACCACATACCTCTTCATCACCAGGCTCCATGGGCTGGCACAGCCAAGGGGTGTCCGCCAGCTTCCTCAGTTGCTGGTCCATCTCTGTGAGAGCAGCCCCAAGCCGCTCTTTCTGAGGGGGATCCAGCTGCTGCTCCAGGCAGGAAGGAAAGAGAGACACAGCTGGTTATTAGCAGTGAGGAGCTGGGGCCACAGCAAAGCCCCCATGCAGGCATGCAGTCTGCTTCAGGGAAAGCGATCTGTTTCTCAGACAGTTCTTACAAAAATTCCTAAGGAAACTAAGTCATACAACACTGGCTAAGGGGCCAAATTCAGAACCTCCCCTTCTAAGTAGGATCAGGTGAGGAAATTAAAACTCTCCTTTCATAAGTACTGGAATAAACCAAGCTCGTCTGAACACTGAATGAGCGGCGCTGACACTCACCAACTTCTGTCTACCCTGAGACCACTATGTCAGAAAGAGGATAGGACCAGACCGCCTGCACCAGAGTGCAGGAAATGCTGAGGCAGGAAAGAAGCAGTCATCACATTCAGAGGAGCAGACGATTTTGAAATGAAGAACAGAGAACATGGAAACTAGCTTTTCGGGGTGGTTCTCCAGATCCGTGATCTTCAGCAAATCACTCTACCTCCTTGACCTCCACGTCCTCATTTTTTAAAACAAGAAGGTTGGCCAGGCCATCCCTCAGGTCTTTCCTATTTTAGCTTCTGCAATGCGGTGAAACCCGACCTGCGTGCTTGCCCAGGGCTGACTCCTCAGCCAGGTTGGCAGGGCTGAGTGAGGAAGGGCGACAGTGCAGTGCGTCTGAGAACAGGGCCTGCCTGCCTGCTCACAGGCAGATGGCTCCACGCCTGCAGATTTCTAAGGTAGAATTTAGTGTGCAATGACAAAGGTGGTTCTGTCCACAGGAGTCTAACATGCTAGAGATGATGTGGTTGAGATGTGGCCAGAGGGTTTGAGAACCAGCCATATGGCCAGATCAGATGACCTCCACGGCCCCTTCCAACACTGAGTCTAGAACTCTTAAGCCAGGAACACCAGGCTAAGATCTGCTGCCCTCCACACAAAGGTCACTACATGCAGAGTGAGGGCCAGCCTCTCGGCTTACCAGAGCCACCTTCCCAGCCAGCAGCAGTTCCGTCTCACTGCGCAGAGCTTTGATGTTATTCACCATTTCCAGGACAAAGCTGCAGTTCAGCCCCTGAGAGGAACCAGAATGACACCCATGTAGAAGGCCCAAGGGCTACAGGACTCCAGAGGAGCAAAACCTGAAAAGCACAGGCACCTCTGTGGTTCTGGGCTTGCCGTACACTCGGTCCATGGACTTGGAGCTGGCATTGACGGCATGGGCAAGTTCCTGCTCCATGTCCTGATGGGACTGAGCTATCTCCCGGATACTAGAAAGAAAGAAACACAGCACTCATCAGACCAGAGGAAGGGACAGCCTATAACATCACCTCGCTCGAAGACAGGCCCAGGTCCAGCCCAGAGGGCCAACGCAGACACAGCTCAGCCAATGGCAAACAGAGCAGGTCTTAAAGGGGAAATGTGACACCAAAATCCAAGTTTTTCCAGAAACTCAACCAGGGAGAAAAATACCCAAAATGAGACTCATACCCTGTAAAATGGCAAGCTGACAGGAAGCATGGTTTGTAGGCCTGCTATGTGGGGACAGCTGATCGTTCCTGAAAGGGGACTTTGCCTCCCCACTCTATAAATGAGGATGACAGGACCCTTCTCTGTGGGGACGATCCTGGTTCAAAAGGCTCAGACCCCAGGACACGGACCCAGGCAAGAGTCCCTTGCCCCAGGGACCCACACAGATATAGGGTGGTGACAGGGTCAGACACAGCAAGAGCACGAGAGCAGACAAAGGGGGCACACAAGTCAGGGGAGCTGGATGAGGAGCCACTTGTCCTACCCTGGGGAAAACCAGGGGCAGCTGCTGGACTTTAAACAAGACAATGATGGCAAGTCCCCACCTACGGGGCTGCCACAGGGTTTGAGGGGACAAGAATGAAGACAGAAGGAAGCTAGAAGCCTGTTATACAGTCAGGAACTGAGAAACAACAGAAGAAGTGAAGTCATCGAGCCCAGATACTGATTTGGCCACGGGGGGCGGGGCGGGGGGGTGGCAGTGGCAGAAGTGGAGACAGAGGACACAGCGCAGGCCATGCTCTCAGGGGTGTGGACCCAGAAGGACCATGGAACTAGAAGTGCCTACCAGAATCCTGGGAGAGCCACCAACCCACAGGCTGAGAGCCTGATGCTGGGCGAAAGAGCAGGAGAAGAACCGCCCAGAAGGGCAGGCAGAGCCCAGAGCCCGCAGGGCGGCAGTGCTCCCAGCGGAGCAGAGGAGGAGGAAGCCACAGAGCAGCACAGAGGCAAAGTCAAGGAGCACCAGGCCAGCGTGCGGCCTCCGGGGGTGACCAGGGAGGGCAAATACATTGAAAACCAGAACCAGATGGCGGCCGAAGAGGGTCACGGGATCTGGCAACTGAGAGGGCATAGATCACCAAGCTGAACGACCCTTCCACAGTGACGCACGACAGCAGTCGGGGCCAGGGCGGGTGGGGGAGAACGGACAGTGGCGGAGTGGGACCACCGCGCCCGAAGGTCGTCGCCAGTGGCTCCAGAAGGCTCTTCTCAAAGGCAGAGTAAAAGAAGGACATGCCTTTGGGTACTGGTGGGGTATTTACTTTCTAATAACTACAAGGTTTGTTTTTTTTACTAACAAACCTGCTCTCTGGGATAAAGCAGAAGTGGCAGTAAGAATCCAAGATAGGTTTTTACATCTGTGAACTGGCTCTGAAAACACCTGTGGATTTTAAGCTTCCATCTACATCCACTCCGAGCACTCTCTGAAAGTCAGTTAGCAGAGATGAACCAAAGCCAAGGGCCTGCAGAAACCCCAGCTGGGCCCTGGTGAAGGAGGCAGACTGGCACATGAGCCCTGGGAGGAGGGACGCCACGCCGGCAGCCCAGCGGTGAACGTGCGGCCCCGAGGCCGTCAGGGGCCCAGGGGCTCCAGCCGGGAGGAGGCTAACCTCACAGGGAAGGCAAGGGCCCACCTGTGGATGAGGGCTCCCGCCGCCTGCCCAAACTGGTCCATCTGGGTGGCCTCTTCCTCAGACAGGATCTCCGGGTGCAGAGAGAAAGATGGAGCGCGAGGAAGTTCACACTTCTGCTTGTCTTCCCAGGACTTAAGCGTGTTCTCAAATGCCTAGGGCACAGGATGGCGGTATCACACGGCGCACCACTCTCTCGAGAGGCAGGCACACGTCCAAGCGCAAACACTGCTGGGGTATTCGCTGGACCACAGCCAGAGAGGGAGAGACACAATTCTGTTTCACACTGAGGAGGAGTGGGGATGGTCCTGGAAATTACACCCCTGTTCACTTAAGCTCTGTGTCTAACAAAAGTAAATTCCTAGAACGAGACACTAGAAACTCTGGGTCTTCTCCGAGAAGGTGCACAGGTGTGCCTGCAGGTGAGCCCTGGGCCCGGAGTGTTCTCTCCGGGTCCCCGAAGGCAGCCTTTCTTACCCTATCTCTGGTAAGCGTCTGTGCCCGGTTCTTGTGGATAATCCGAATGTATCCTGGAGGCTGGATCCAGGCCTCTCCGTCCACCTGCACAGGTACGCCCTCGTCCCCCAGGATGGAAATCTTCACTGTACGACACTGAGCAAACATCACAGCCGTTACTTGGGCACCGCGCGGAACCAAGGAGCTAGGGGGCTGTCTCTCAGCACCGCAGGAGCCTTCCTGTCCTACGTGCTCTTGCACACATCAGCTGATGGCTGGGGGGATACCCCGCCCACTGCCGACCACCTCTGCGGTCAGAGCATCCTCGTCTGGGACACAGCTCATGAAGCCCAAGGGTCTGTCCCACCCTCCCCGTCCCCTGACCCAGCACTGCACCTGAAAACACAGCGAGGAGAGCTCAGTGGTCAGATACAAGCACCAGGCCCGGGGTGGACACTCATGACCAGCAAGAGCCATAGGGCCCCGCACACATGCAGACACTCCCAGAACAGGGTAAACCCCTCCCAAAAAGTGGTTAACGATGCACTGTTTCTCTTCTCAACAAAAAACACTGCCCAAGAGTTAATATCATAAAACTCAAACACCCTACCCTATGTGGGGGCAGACTGAAGCTGGAAGGACTGGAAAGTCACTGCGTGGGCCTCAGGTGAGCTGTTATCAGCGTCCCCGCTTCATTATGCATTAAAACACTGCCCACCCCAACCTATCACCAGAAATAAGCCCCCCCCATCTCCCCTCTCCAGCTGGGCCTTAGAGCAGCAGGTGAGACCCCGCTTTCTCCACTGCTCACTGCTCGGCCTCCGTTCCCAAACTCAAGATGCAGCTGTTGAAAAGCCACAGGCATGCGCCGAGTCTGGTCGGGCCTGTCTCATCGCATCCCACCTCAACAGAAGGGGGCAGGTACAGTGGGCACCCACAGAGAAACCAGGGCAGGGAGCTCAGGCAGGATTCAAGGGGGCCCCAATTCTGAAAGAGTGTCGTCTGTCAAATACAGCAGGGGACAAAGGGCTCTGGCCCAGGAGACGGGGCCGTGGGTGGTCCTGGAAAACCACCCATTCTCCTGGGCTCTGTGCAAGGAGTGCACTGATGCAGGAGACTGGTTCTGGGCCAGGCCCTGCCTCTCCGAACTCGTGGGGGCCAGACTGCCTCCCAGGTCCCTCCCACCTGCAGGACCACGGCCGGTACCTGGGCGATTCGGTGATGCTGCAGCTTAATGACACGAGACACAGCCATCTGCATGCTGCCAAACACAGCGACCACCTCCAGAATCTTATCATCGAATGACGGAGCTGCAAAAGTCTGCAAGGACCAGTGTTAAGAGCTGACCTCTGCTCCGAACTTCCCCGCACACCCCTCGGTGCTCCCTCTCTGGACTGCTGCTCTGGTTACAGACAGACAGGGGCACTACCAGGGTGTGGTGTGTCCTAACTGAGAAGCAGCTGTGGGGCAAATGCATCACTGAGGGGGTTTCTAGGAGAAACCCCAAAACCAGCTGCGGGAATCAAATCTCTGAGCTGCCACGGACTAGCAGTGTGACCTTGAGCAAGTCACTTAACTTCTTTTGTCCTCGGTCCCATCATCTGTGAACCAAGGGTAACACTGGTATGCTCTTATGAGGACCAAGGTACCTCTTGCCCAGTGCTTTCAACAGCTACCAGAGCACCTCAAATGTGCAGTTCACGTTCACTATTTCTGTTAGCTATTATGTATGAAGGAAACCATGTCCCTGGTTAAAGACCATCAAGGCCTCCCACAGTTCTTAGCAGAAATTCCAAACTTCTTCCCTGGATGACACAACCCCACATGGTCTCAAACCTGTCTGCATTTCACCCATTGCACATCGTCAAGGAACTTTCTCCGTGCCACATCCTGTCTCACCACTAAGCCTTCGTGTACGCTGTTCCAGCAACTCCCTGGAACAGCCTCCCCACCCCGTACCCTACCCCCACCTGACCTGGCCAACCCCAAGTCTTCTTTCAGGCCTCAGCGTAGATGTTCCCTCCTCTGAGAACCCTTCCCAGACTGCCCCAAATTGGGAGTTGGGCCTGGCTTCTGCATCACGCCTATACCCCTGACCACATCTGTCCTGCTCGGCTTCTCTTCTCATGGGCGGGGGGACCCTATCTGTCTTGTTCTCCACTGTACTCCAGCTGCCAGCACAGGCGAGGAGTGCCGTCCTACCTCCGCACCACTACCTGAGCCCCGAGAGGCAGCATGCTCCACTGGGGCCTGACGTGGCGGGTACTCCTTGAAGAGATTGCCCACACCCCCCTTGGGCCCATGCCACCCAGGACCCCAGTACGTACATCATCTTCCTTGGTGCCCCCCCAGAAGTTGGTCCCTCCAGCATAGCTGGGAATGTTGAGGACAGCAATCCCCTGGAGGCTGGGGAGTGGAATGGGTCGCCCATCACACTGCGCAGCAGAAATGCCAGAAAAAGAAGAAAAAAGACAGATGCACAGCATCGACCTGGTCCTTCCTCACCAGCAATCCCCCTGCCACCCCCAGCCCGGGCTGAGGGGCCCACGGCCACAGCTGAGCTCTCAGCGAGGGCCCAAAAGGGCAGAGGGAGTCCCCACCCAGCTAGAAGGGCCAAGAGGAGACCAGAGGGGCCCCTGACTGCCTGCAATTGCAGGAGAGCCCTCCTGCTCACCTCCAACAGGACCTTCTGCTCCAGGTTCTTGTAGGTTCTGTGCAGCAACTCTTTGGTTCCAAGAACCCCGTACCACATCATATTCTTGGTCCGACTCCTGCAGGCAGAAAGCAAAGAACTGACAGGATCTCAGCTCTCTTCATACAGTGAGCTACAGTCGCCGCCGTGAGCTGCAGGAGCGCATCTGATCCCACACCGGCCAGATGCGGCAACCACTCTCAACACAGACACCTCAAGGGAAGGAAGGGCATTTCCTCGTTATAGGTCTGTGTAAGATATGCATAAAGAAATACATCTGTTGATGTAAAATTCTGCTGAAAAGTAACACTCCCAAGAAAGTAACTTACAGACATTACAGAACCTCACAAAAAAACTGATAATGATTTTTTCTAGCTATGAAATTATGTTTACCATGGAAAATCTGGGAAGTGCAGAAAAGCACAAAGGAGCAAATAATCCTCACAATCCCCACCTCTCTACGTACGGATAAAGAACTTTAGTGTACTTCCTCAATCTTTCACATACAGGTGAAAGAGCCAGTCTCCAGTCTCCTGACCGACTCTGTTCACTTGGCCCCGCAGCCTGCGTCTCGAGGCGGGACTGACCCCAGTGAGGCACCTCCCCACCGTTGCCGGACAACTTAACCCCTCCGACTGGACCCAACCACTTCCCTCTCCTGGGCTCTGTCAATCATGTGGCAGTCGTCCCTTCGCACACACTTCTTTACAAACGTTTCCAGTTCCTTCTTTAAGACAGACTCCTAGAAATGGAATTCCTCTTAGACCTTTACAAAGCTCTTGCTACAAACTCAAGGAGTATCCTATCAGGGTCCCACGGTTCTAAAAATGTATCGTGCATGGCCCTGTTCAC
The DNA here is from genome assembly GCF_037043125.1 of Eumetopias jubatus. NCBI lineage: Eukaryota > Metazoa > Chordata > Mammalia > Carnivora > Otariidae > Eumetopias > Eumetopias jubatus. Next base: position 7,422,678 of record NW_028274809.1, read on the forward strand.
CTATTTTACTCTGTTAAACTATGTGCACTCTAACGCCTTTTTAGTTATTTTTCAACTAACAGGGTTATTTTTAAATGATTCGGGCTCACCACCATGAGCTGTAGAACAGAGATGTCCCTGGGGGCTTCGGAGACAGTCTCCACCACTCACGAGCCCCAGAGCTCAAAGGTTTCTTGAATTCTTATGCCTGATTTTGTTTTCCGAGAAATTTCCAACTACACAGCACTTGGGTGATCATCAGAACAAGTCCTTAGGTGTGTGAGCCCCTCCCACCCAGCTCCCCCAGCGTCACCCCTCCAAGTGATAATGGCACCAAATGAGCAGGGGGCACATGGAGCAAGTGTGCAGGCTCTCTGGCAAGGGACACCCCCCCCCCCGACTCCAACGTCAATGGCTATCTCTGCCCAAACTCATGGCAGCTGCTCCCTCGCTAGTTCTAGAATGTCAGAGCTCAAGGTTTCCTCCTCCAGGGGATTACTGAGGGGTGAGGTGAGAGATGTTAACTCCCTGCTTCACTTCTCACGTTTGCATGGAGGAGACAGGATCTCCACTTCAACCCAGGAGGAAACTTGCCCATTTGTCTCCACCCCCTCCCTCGGCGGGCAGGGGGGAGTAGAGGTCATTTAGGGGAAGAAACCGAACATCCCCAGGGACAGCCCTCGGGCCTCTCACGTGGCTACCTTTCTGTGGAGGGGCATCCTCTCAGGGGCTCTGTGGGGAGCCGACAGGGCCGCCCGGCTCTGTCCAGTGGTAAGGAGCACACAGAGCCGCCACCAATGCTGCCGGGGACTCAACGTGTCGGGCACAGTCACTTCTTAGCACACTCTGTCACCTGGCCCTTTACAGCAGCACCGTGGACTTAAGACTCTCCAGACTCAGACCCTTACGACTGACCGCACTCACTCATTTTCTCATGTGGAATCTGCCGTGACCACGCCAGCCCTGAGGAGGGGGACGCCTCCTCCAGGCTGGCCTCCTGGACTCTGACCTGGTTCCACCCACATCTTGTAAAAGCACCTCCCTTCCCAACAACAAGGCATTCGGGCTTTACATATGCCTTCTGCCTTGGCACTCTGCTGACTCTAGAAGTCACCTCACTCCCGGGAACGAGAAGCAAGGACGATGCAAAGGGCAGGTGTGCACACAAGCCGCTGCCTACCTGCACTTCTCTGGGTGCTCATCACGCTTGTTGTTGAAATCCAGGGATATCTTCGCATCCAGGCCGATGCCAAAGTAATTGTTCATGACACACTTCTCTGTGTAATACTCTCTGCAAAGGGGGTTTCAGACCAGTGAGAACCACCTGGGTCACTTCACAGCCTCCCAACCTCCAAGCATTTCTCCCCGAGGGAAAAACTCATGCCTTGTCCTTCAGGAGCAGCTTTACTGACCTAGAACTCACAGACCACCCGATGTACCCATTTAGAGTGTAGGACTCGGTGATTTTTAATGTACTCGGTCATGTAACCATCACTACTATCCATTTTAGGACATCTCATCACCCCAAAAGTAAGCTGCCCCCCGCCCCAGCCATCAGCCCCCAAACCCTCCCCAGCCCTGGCAACCATGAATCTGCTTTCTGTCTCCATGGTGTGCCTACTCTGCAAGTTTCATATAAGTGGAACCCACAGTGTGTGGGCCCTTTGCGTCTGGCTTCTTTCACTGAGCATAATGTTTTCAGGGCTCATTCGTGCTCAGGGCCTCATCCCTTCCAATGGCTGAGCAGCACTCCGCTAGAGATGTGTGAGCACCGGTACGCATGCTGGGGTAGACACGTTCTCCCTGACACAGTCTGGGCCACGGGGAAACTGGGTTTTGCGGTACTGCCAGACTGTTTCCCAGAGCAGCTGCGCCATCTCACACGCCCACCAGCGATGTGAAACCTGACGGTGTCTACAGCACATATACCCACGCATCTTCAACTGTGGGTTTCAGAACATGCCTCAAACATCCCTAGACCCAATCACAGCTGTCTCTAAACGTGGAAATGTCCATCCCAGCCCCCATGGCAGCACCTCCCTTCCCTCTGTCCTCTGCTGATGAGACTCCTTTCACTCCAGCTTCTCAGCCTCCCCCTCCCCCTAGCAATCATCGAGACTACAGGGGTCACAAAGGGGCTCTGTGGACCCTCCTTTCCCTCTAGGGCAGCTGGCTACAAGGAGGAGTCCCTGACCCTCCATCTGGAAAGGGCAGCAAGGAGAAAAGTGCATGCCTGGCATTCCTGATGGCAGTTCCCACAAAAACCCCAGGGAATACCGCCTGGATCACAACCCTGCCACCTTTTAGGTTAACAGGTGTTTGAAGCCTGATTTGAGAAGCAATCCTCACGTGGATGTTTTTATGACACATCTAATCCAAGTGCCTAACAGCTTATCGAGAGCAAAGCTCAAGACAGAACTGTTTTCTGAGCAACAGACCACGTGCTGACCAGTATTTATAGGTCCTGGGAAAAGGGAGGGATCCGATCCAGAAAAACAGCATTGGGACAAGGGAAGGAGAATGGAGAGACTGGGCACAGGGACCCAGGAAGTGGGAGGCAGCCAGGCCCCAGAGGCTACAGCAGGCAAAGGCAGAATGACCACAAATCGGGGGAACCCCCCGAGCCACGGCCCTGGCATGCCGCCCCGCATGGAGGGAGGAGAGCAGCCCGTCTCCCCAGGCGAGTCTCGCCCTGTGGAAGACGACACGGGGGAAAGACACGGACACCTAAGCTTCCAGGTGCGGGACTTCAGTGGTCTCAGGCGAAGGGAACAAATGAAGTATCTAGCTCGGGAGGCCGTGTGGGTACTGCTCATGGAAGGCCACGGCTCTGGCCTTACTGAGGAAAGGTGTTGGGGAGGGTCAGGATCAGAGCGGGGCGGCGGGGTGAGGGGCAGGCACTCAGCCGTGGCAGGTCCGGGACGAGGGCGCCGATATGTCTGGGCAGGCCAGCATCAGGCAGCAGGTGTCTGAACCGAGGCCACTCTGCACACTTCTGGCTCCGCTCTCCAGAACCCCCCGAGTCTGTGCAAAGCTGCACATTCCTGTCACCCTTCCAACCACCCCTGACACACGTGGCTAGCAACATTCAACCCACTGCCACCAGCCACGCCACCCAGACCTTGCCATCAGCGAGCAGAAGGGAAAATCTAGAAGACCAGGCTTTCAAACACCATTTGTCTCTAACGGCCTCCAAACACACAAGAACTGCCGTGTCAGAGTCCTCGATGCCTGAGAAACAGGGCAGAGGACACAGCACCAGCCCACAGGGCAGCCTGGGAGCCTTCTTCCCCGCAATCCCCAACCCAGGACTGTATCTCCTAGATTCGGCCCCGGAACCCAGGCCCCTGCAGGACCAACAGGGGGAAGTGGGGGAAGGAAGGGCGTGAGGACGAGGCGCCAATGCAAGGCCAGCCAGGGTCCTGGGGAGCGACCATGAAGAACAAGGGCCAAGTCAGCTCCCAGAAGAAGCTCCTGAACCTACAGAAAACCTCAGACCCTGGGGGATGTTCAGGAACCACTGACGCGGGACCCGTGCGGGAAGCTGGGAGACACTTAGCTGAGGCGTCACAATTTCTAAGTTTTCCTTATCAGCTAACAAAGCTGGAAAAGGATCACCTAGTCAACTGTACGGGAATTCCTGCGGCCAATTCCAAATCTGTTTTCTGGGCTCCAACATTCTTTTAACAACATGCTCTCCTGGTTTACCCCCATACTCACAGGTTTTCTGGTTCCGAGTTAAAGGGATCGGCATTAATTAATAAGCGACTGATGACAGAACCTCCAGGCAAGGAACCAGACATCCCAGCCCGAACGTCTGTAAGGAAGAAACAGGAAGAGACAGCGGGTCAGAATTCACTGAATTAAGAGAAGCTTGTGTCTTCCAGGCCAAGGCACATGTATTCTTCAAAACATTACTGGAATTAAATTATTTCTAAATAATATATAAACAGATCCAAATTTTGACAATTTAAGTGTTTCAGGTCAAAAATCACCATCATAAATCCCTATTCATGGAGCAAAAACAAACACACCGGGTGGCAGAAACCACCACCTGAAGACACAGTAAAGAACAGTTTATAAAGACCGTACTCATTACATGTAAGAAGCTCCACCGAAATGATCTCTCAGTACAAGTAATCCTAACGTTCAGTTGTATGGCTTTGTGAGGCTACATTCCGGAGTCATAAACAGGGAACAGCCCAAGTGCCCAGAATCCCCAAGGAACCTGCACCAACTTACAAATTTTAAGTCATAAACATTAAGGCAGAGATGGAGCTCTGCTTTTAAACATTCTGCCAATTAACCCCTTCTGGTGACAATTATGTCTCTGATTAACCAAATACATCTCATTAGCCTCATGTCCCAAGGACTTCTGGAATGTTTTTTCCACTCAGTTGAGATTCACCTAGAAATTGCCAAATCATTTATGGGAGCAGATGGTGTGGCGTGCTCTCTGCCAGGCCCAGGAGGCCTCAGGAAGTCACCTGAAGCTGGTTAGGGGGCTCTTATCGGTAACCTCAACCCCCTGTGCTACTCCTTCCTTCGGCAGACATAGAGTACTGCCACAGTGCCTCTGGAGGGAAGATTACCTCGACCCTAACTTGGGCAAAATGAAAGCACAGACAGAGACACCACTTTCCTGGTGGCCAGTTGTGCCCTCCTACAATCATGCTAGAAATGACAGGATGACTCGCTTGGCGCCCCGTCACACCCTGCCCGCCCCTCCCTTTTTACTCAGGATAACTCCTATTCATCCTTCAGGATCCAGCTCAAGTTATCACCTCCTCAATGACATCTTCCTGGGGCCTCTGGCAGCAGTTTGGGTGCTGTCTGCCCTTACTAATAAATAAAGGCACTTTTCATGCCATGACGTAACTTTGAAACCTCCCCACAGACCTATATATAAGCTCTTGAAGGACAACGACGTGGTCTCATTCGTTCCCACAGACCCGGTGCCAGGCAAAGCGACAGGCCCTTGATCTCACTAGCTGGCAGGTTAGCACCCCACCTGCACCGGCCCACAGACACGCATGGCCAGCCTACGGGGGACACTCACTAGAGAACAGGATCTTGGTGTTCAGGGCCGGCAGGCCATCCCGGTTTCCCGACTGGGGAGGAAGAGAGGCAGAACTGCCCAGTGACAAACTTCCTTTGCTTATCAGCTTCTCACATGGGGATCTGGACACTACAAAAACAGAACAGCAAGCCATAAAACCATCCAAAATAGAACATTACTGAAGCACTGGGAGAGGTCATCAGAGAAACAACCATTGTTAAGGACTGAGGGGAATGAGGAAGGGTTGTCAGCCCCCCCCCCCCCCCCGCAGTGTGTGCGAGACAAATCAAGAGGCCCAGGAGAGAGGAGGGGAAATGGGAAGGGGCCGGAGAGGCAAGTGGGTCTGGACGCCCTCTAGAGGGTGACACAGGCGCTGCCGAGCCTGGGATGGGGAGGCCGGGCTGCATCCCGGTCAGCCTGGGCTGTGGGCGTCCGTGCATGTGCAGAGTGGAGCTCAGAGCAATAGTGATCACGGAGGAAATGCTTAGACAGACACGTCCCAGCAGGTGTACAGGCTATGAGGGAGGGGGCTACACACAGTCAGTGCGGGAGGCGGTGCCTGGGCTAGGGGGCTGCTCCAGGAGGGAGAAGGGTCCCCAGGCGGACAGCCCATAGGGCTAGGTGGCACCCTGGCCAAAATGCCAGGCAGCCTGGCCCGGAGCAATGTGCATAGGTGCACAGTGTCTGGCTGGCTGCAGCCAGGGGTGCCTGAGCCCCAGGTTGGGACCCCTGGTGCACTAGGAGGACCCACAGGCCTGAGCCCTGCGGGGTCTGGGGTGCACGGCAGGTTCTGAGGAAAGCACACTCCTTCCTGTGGGGGTCCGGCTGGGCCTTCCCCAGATAAGGGAGGTGGTGCATGGCAACAGGCTGCGTGTTCGTGACTTTTTACACATCCTAAAACTTCCCAGGGCAAGCTTTCTGACTATGGCAAACCCCAGGGGCCCAATCACAGTGATGAGGTCTTCAGGACTGACCGGTACCTTTGCGGAGGCTCCTGCCCTTGGTAACCCCGTAGCTCTCGGTGGGACACACTCTGTCATCCGACTTCAGGTCTTTTTTCTCCTCCGACTCAGAGAGATCTAAGGCAAACCCCTCCTGTTCCTGGGTCTGGGCGTTCTGCTCGTCAACAGCTGTGCAAGGGAAGAAGACCTGCAGCTGAGCGTGCCACGGCACAGCGCACGGACGGTGCCTGGCCTGCAGGGCGCCTGCGCAACACAGGCTCCCCTCCTCCTCCCCGTCAACTCTCTTCAGACGTGCTCTCAGCTGAAGGCTCATGGCCGGAAGCGGCCACCCCGTCCCCACTGTCCAACCAGCCCTGCAAGAACGCGGGGCACTGGGCATCCGTGTGGATGGGCTGGGGAGAAGGGAGAGAGCCAAGCGGCTGGAAGACGTGGAAAAGGTGAGAAGAGTGAGGGCACACGGGGCCTCCACCTGACTGTCAGCCAGGAGCAGGGCTGGCGTGAACACACCAGAGGGGGCGGGTCACAACCCATGCTTCTCACTGAAGGACGAGGAAGAGGGTCTGCTGGGAGGGGTCTGGGGTGGGTGGCAGCGGGGTGAAACGGTTTCTGAGGGTAATGAGAGAGCACACAGATCAAGGACAACACAGCTCGAGGGAGGCTGGACGCAAGGAGTCCACAGGCCACCGTGCATTTGCAGCGTTCCCTTCAAAGCTTAGAAACCAAGTCTAGAAAAAGGGAGCGACCAGCCGGCAAGTCTTTAATCCAACACAGTCCACCTACCCACCACCCCCAGGCTCATCATGGAGAGTCGGCAGCCTGGCCACCAGGCCCCGAGCATCCTCTGCATCGCAGCTGGCCCCGCCTGGGACCCCGCAGTGTGCCCCACTGCTCTGACCATCTCCAGCTCACCTGGCCTCCCGCCCCTCAATGCAGCGGTGCCCCGTGCGAGCCTCTCTTTTCAGCCCTCCGCTGACAGCCTCACCCACCACCCCAGGCCAGGCCCACCTCTCACAGGGCCCCCGTCTCAGGACGTCCTCAGAGCTCCTCGGTTCCAACCAAGTGTGAGCCTCTTCTCAGAACGCCCCCCACCCCAGGAACAAGCCCCCCCTCCTCAGAGAGGCTCACTCCACATCCACCGCTACCGCCTGTTTGTGCCAAGCTGCACCCGAGGTCTGGCAGTTAGCGCAGGCCAGGCCCCTTCCAGGGAGAGGCCCCCCACCCAAGGACCCGTTTACATCTTCCCCTGCTGGGGGCCCCGTCCTGCTCTGCCCTCCGGGCCTTCCATCAGACACAAGTGTAGTGAGGAGGGAGCGTGTGCCCCAGGGCGCTCGGATACGAGGCGCCGCCACCACACAGGCTGCAAGTGACCTTGGGGTGTCTGGCCATGGCCCACACGGTGGATTCCTGTTTGTCACCATATTTGGGGGAAAACGGAGAGCCCAGTGCTTGCTGAAGAGAGCTACTTCACCATGAAGAGACCCACTACCTTTCTCTGTGTGTTCTATAATCTGACGGATGGCTTTCTTCAGGCTGTTGGCTCTGAGCATGAGTTGCTCCCGTGGACGGAATACCTGCGGCCGGCCGGGGCACGCCGACCCCAGCGAGCGCTCCCCCGTGGGGCCGCAGCCGCTGCCCGCCCCGTCTCCATCTTCCACCTCCTCCGCGATGGTGGGGGGCGGGGTGGGCAGGGAGGACGAAGCCTGGGACTCATCATCCAGGGTCTTGAGGAGAGAGTCCAGCTTCTCTTTCAGGACAGAGCACTGGCAGAAAACAGACAGGATGGGGCAGAGTGCTTCTCCCTCCTACACCCTCCCGCCCAGGGGCCCAGGGACGGACCTTCTTGGCCATGACCTCTGACTCCTCCGAGCTCTCGGTGGTCTTCTCATAGGCCTTCCCCACCCGAGCCACGAAGTCCTTCACCGTCTCGCAGAGCACTCTGTGGGAGGAAACGTGGAAAGACACTTCCAGAGAAAGTTCTGCCTGGGAACCGGGCACCCTGCAAGGTTGACCCCTGGCTCCCCCGAAGCCGCCAGGCACTCACTTGGCTGATGAGATCACCACCGAGTGCTGGTCGGAGGTCAGGATTTTAGAAAGATGGGCCGCGACTGAATCTTCATAGAAGAGAATTTGTTGCACCTACGGTTATCCCAAAACAGGGTGGGGTGACTGGAAGCTCCCAGTGAACTCCTCACCCACTTCCCCTGCTAGCTTGGGACCTCCGCTCACTTCACACACCAATCTGAGATTTGCCAGTGCCGGCGGAAAGATTTCAAAAGCTTCATCAAGCTGTGGACAGACGGATTATAACAAAAAAGACCACATGGACCCAATCTTGCAGACAGCTCGCACTACTTTAGTCTGAATGCATACCCCACGCTGTGCTAGGAAGTGCAGTCTTTAATCCCGGCACCTTATGGCAGCAAGGCCAATAGGCAGGCCTCCTCAACTGAGGCTCCATTCACAGCAGACAACGCATTTCTCTTTCTGGTTGGGACTTGGCCCTGGCCCCTCTCCTCAAGGTGTAAATGACTCCCTCACCATTCACCTCCACCTGCTGATACAGGATTACCATGTGACAATCCCTCTAGGCCCAAGCCCAGGGCCAGCCAGATTGTAAATATTTCAGGCTTTACACTCTGTATTCTTCTTCTCTCAAAACGTACAAACCATTCTTTGCTCATAGGCCAGGTCAGAGCAGGCCCGGGCAGATTGGAGCTGGGGGGGTCATTGTTTGCTGACCACTGCCCTAGCCCGTTGTCCTTGACCCTCCTGGTGGAGAGACAGCCCTTGGCAGAGCATTCTCTCTGCTCAGCCAGCAGCCAGCTTGCCCAGTAGGGATGAGCATGGCTATGTGCCTGACGCTGCACTAGTCTGGGCAAAGTCTAGGCCCTGAGGGAACAATTAAGTCACAGAAGCAACCATAAAATGAAGAGAAGAGCTGAACACTGAACTAGCATAGGCTAACCACAAGGGCGGCAGGATGGAGGGGGTTCTAGAAGGGGTGGGATCAGAGAGGGAGCCCAGGGCCCAGAGGGGACAATGGCAGCAGGGGCACAGCCTCAGGAGTATATGCTGTGAGAGCAGGAAGTCCTGGGAGACTGTCATCACAAGGGACCCCCAATCCTGGGGTAACCCCGGGAAGCCCCCAGATGACCCCAAAGCCCACAAGGTAGTCAGAATTTGCTCAGCTCCAGCACGACCCCAGGGCTGAGCGTGCACCTCTGCTGGGCCGACCTCGGGCAGGACATTTAAGGAGTGGCTCACAGCTCATCACTGGAGGGCGGGGGACGCAGCCTGAACTGGTGAGTGGGCCGGTGAGATGGTGCAAATACCTCAGAGCCCTCACTGAAGTCCTCAGTGCCCGTGGAAGAGGAGGCCTGCCGAGGGAGTTTGGTCTCGTAAGCCATGACGCTCCACCTGCGCACACAAAGGCAGCTCTCAGCAGGTCAGTCCAGCCCCCCCACCCCCACCCCCCGGCGAGGCTGACAACCTGACTTCATCTGTAGGCCCTTTATCTCTACTGTGCAGCCCATAACTTGGCTCCTCACTGAGCTGAGAACAAACGTCACAACCAGGAAGGCATGCAACCCCCCCCGAAGGAGGGGAAAGGGATCCCACGAAGGAACATCTGCTTCTGCAAGATGGGTTCCCCCTCTGCAGAGCGTCAGCACCCCCAGCCAGCAGCCAGCTCCCCGGGCGTGAGCACTTCACGGGCACCAAGGCGTGTACACCTCCCTTAAAGAGAGAAGACATGGCAGGGGCGGCCAGAGTGTGCTCAAAATCACACTGCCAATCACAACTGTGGGACCCTTCCCAAGACCATGAAGCATTTGCAATGAAACCAATTTACCACAGACATGTGGTTAGTGGGATTTCCTACATCCAGCTCAGAACTAAAAGTAGCTCACTCAAAAAGGATGCCAAAGTATTTTTAAACCTACCCAGGACAATTACCCAGAACTTAGATTCTTCTGGGAACAGAATGTGGAGAAATGGGATCACTCAGCCTTATGGTGAGGATGACTCTGCTGATAGGTGTCCGCAGGGGGTAGAGCCGCCCTCTCCAACACCCCCAAGGCCTCACCACACCCCGACCACTCAAGGGCACGGTTCCTCACCTGTTCTGGTTGTTTTTACCTTCTGCATAATCTGATGAAAAGTTAGAAACTACCAGAAAAAAAGAATTCCTGCTCAGGTCTAATTTTTTTTTTTCCAACAAACTCTAGTTGAATTGACCAAATGAATTAATTCATCTCTCAACACCCCCACAAGGCAGCTGGGATTACTTTTCTTTTCCTGACAAGGAATCTAAGACACAGTGAGACTGAGTAAAATGCTCAAGTTCATGCAACTCTCAGTGACAGGGCAGGGATTTATATCCCAGGTTGGTCTGACTCTTTTATGTTTCTTATCAAAGTGTAATTCACATCCAGTGTTTATGTTAGTTTCAGGCGTACAACACACTGATTCAATAACTCTCATTCAGGTCCAATTTCTACAAACAGTTGCACAGGACCTGTGTTCTCCGGGGAGTCCAGGCTGAGAACACCTGGTCAAGGTGACCTGCCTTGTGTGGCACGAGAACGCCCTCCACTCACCGGTCGAGCATCTTGGTGCTGGCTCGTTCCAGCTTTTCCAAGATCTGCGGGAGCTGGGTGTCATCGTCACAGGCTGAGCCCCAGCCTAACACTCGAGCCAGGTCGTTCCCTGTGCCGAGGGGCAGAACTCCCAGCTGACACTGGCAGGACACAGAGGGGAAGACACAGCATTAAACACCCTCCTTGTTACCTACAACAGTGGCTAAGTTCAGCGAGAGGTCTCCTCTAAGATGGGTTGGCTCTCATAGTCTAGGCAGAGCCCACTAGACAAGACAGAGGGTCTTCTAATCCAAGAGAAGATTACAGAACCATCTGACCCACCCTCTCCCATGCCCATTTCTCATCTTGACACTTAATCCTCTACATCCTCTCTGATGTAGATTTTCAAAATCCCCTTCCTTCCCATTTTCACTGCTATGGCCACAATCCTGTCCCTTCCTGTGAAGTATCTGTGAACCTCTATCGAGAATTATTCTGAGCCCCCCCCCACCCCCCCGCCAATCTCTCCATCCACTATGTCTTAGTCACTAATGCCAGGACCATCTTCCAAAAACATTACTAGTGTCGTTTCACTCCTGGCTTTTAAGTCCTACCAAAAACAGGAGCCAGGACATCCACAGTCTGGTCACCAAACCTGAGCATGCCCCCGCGCTCAGCCTACAACCTTCCACCTGACCCTCCCCAGAGTGATGGTGTGCGCTGCTCAGGCCCGGCCCTCCAGCTGGAACTATCATCGGGCCAGTTCGGCCTCAGGGAGCTCCCTAGACACTGAATGCCCAAGAACTCGGCCTTCAGCTCCGCATGCAGTGTGTGGAAGCAGTCAGTCCTTCACAAGGACTAGGAAGCCCAGCACACCACACAGAGAGGAATGGGTGCTGGAGCCTTAAAGAAAAGGAGCAGGCAGTGCACTGAAGACACAGTGGTGTTCCAGGTGGAGAGGTGAACCACCTGCCAAGTCAGGAGAGAGGAAGTCAAAGAAGCAGAGATGAAGAAGGAGCCACATCGGGGGCTCCAGTAAACTATGTTAGAGTTTGGACTTTATCCTAAAAGCCAAAGAGCCACCAAAGAACACTCAGCAGAGCGGGTGAGTGAGCAAAACTGTCCGTGGGGAAGACCCCCCGGTGAGAAGCGGACGGACAGAGGCCTGGACGGACAGAGGCCCAGGGTCAGCTGAGGTGTACTCAGCAGCACATAGGAGGTGGCCTCGACTCTATGGGGTGGCAGTTAACTCCAGTTATTAACTAGAAATGAGGGAGGGTGAGGGAAGAATCCAGAACGACTGAGATTTCTGGCTTGGATGTCTGGTGAGCGATATTTTCAGACTCCAAGGAAAGAAATGCAGGGTGAGTGGGGCTGAGCGGTGGGCTCCGTGCTGAAAACGCCAGGCTTGAGGCACTATGAGGCAGGTAGGCAGGCTGGAGGGCAGCCAGGAAAAAGAGAAACAAGAGAGAGGATGAGGGTGGGGTCTCAGGGAAGCCAGGCAAGTGAGGGAGTGACCAGGACCAAGTGCCACAGAGAAGCCAAAGGAGATGGATGCTCACTGAACTCAGCTGAATGGATGTAAATAAATGACTGGCCTCCCTGGCTTCCGGACTAGTGATAATCCTGGACCCAAGTGTACTAGTCCACCTTCACCACTAGGGGGCAGTATGTGCCTGAGCTGAGCAGTACACCTGCATAGGCCGGGTTCAGTTGGGCCGCCTCTCAACATTATCCCCGAGTCCAGGGCTAACCAGACAACAAAAGTCCACCCACCTAGTAAAACCACCAACACTAAGAGTCGGGAGAGAAGGCTAAGTCTCTGAAAAATATGCTCAAGTCAGGTTGAAGATTTGAAAAACGTATGTTGAAAGCAAATGACAAACTAGGAAAAATATGACCAACAAGGAATTTATATCCCTAATCTAACAATAATCCTTAGAAATCAAATATTTTAAAAAGGTAAATACCCTAACAGAAAACTAGGCAAAAAACATGAACATCTGATTCATCTAAAAATTCATAGTTAACTGAGATGTTTGACTTCATCAGTATTGAAGAAATAAAAATCAAGCATACCTTTTTTGTCTACTTAGTTGGGCAAAACTAAGAAGATGAGCAACAGAGAGTGAAGGGGAAGGGGCAGCTTTTGCAGCATCAGGAAGGTAAGCTGGCACAGCCCCTACCGAGAGCAACCTAAACCCCCACGGAGCAGGGAGGCAAGCCAACCTTGGCCGCACGGCTCCGCCGACAGAAAACCATCACAAGGCTCTCTATTTACTGATGAGCATCACAACGCAAAATGCAGTAACAGGACAGCATGGGTAATGTGGGTCTGTTTAAATTAAGACCACAACATATCTTATACGATATATATATAATATATGTCAACAGGAGGTCTGAAAGACAGTCACCAAAATGTTAGCGGCAGTGGTTAACACTGGGGGGTGAGGAAGGAAGACGATAGAGCAGAGTGGAAAAATCAATGAACACTTTTTTGTTTTCCAATCAGGAAAATCTATTTTTAATAGCAAAAAAAAAAAAAGAAAAGAAAGAAAAAGAAAAAAACGCGAGAGAGGTTAAGTCCAATGAACCCTAACTGTGACCTGACATTCAAGTCTACTTCTGCCCCCTCCCCACAAGCAGGAGGCCCCCCAGGCAGCAGATTCTATCACTACCAAATAAAAGCTGGTGGGGTGTCATGGGATGGCAGTCCCAGCCAACTTGCTCCTGCCTGGGACCTCCAGGGACTAGAATGTTCTTTCGTAGCTCCTTTCACTTCTACCTGTGAAGTTCCCATTCCTACAATACAGCTCCTGAGCCCCGTGGCGCCATTAGGCTGCCTGCTCTTCCCTCCGAGCCCTTCGCCGCACCCTGCCGAGGGGACAAGGAGCATCACGGAACCACAGCATCGCTCTCCCCTGGCTGGGCCCCTCCACATCCACGTACCTGTTTATGAAGATTGAGGCTGTCGATTTCAGAGAGAACCCAGCCAACACTGCCATCCCCACCACAAACCAGAATCCGGAATGTATCAAACTTCTGGAATAAGCGTAAGCTGCAGAGAAAAGAGAATGTCAAAGAAATGAAGTTCATTCTAAAATACAAATGATGGCTAATGAGTCCTGAGCCGAAAGGCCCCATCTGCACTCCTCTCGACTGACCTGTGCCCCCGCTGTGAATAGGGCTCTGGCAGCCAGAGCCCAGGTGTGCTCAGGCTCAGCCCACTGAGCCACCCACCCACGCCTCTGCGCCCACTGCCCCTCACTCACACAGCTCAGGAGCCCTAGGCTGCAGGAGTCTGTCCACACCCCTCCATCCCAAGTGTGAGACCCATCAAGCTCCCCTCGAATCCATCTCCGTCTCCCTCCTCGTGCTCCCCCTCTTGCTCATCTTGCTACAACAATGTCCCTTCAGAACACCCACAGCCTTCTGCTCATTCCTTACCCTCCTTATCCAGGTTTGTGGCTTCAGGGACCACATAGACACCAATGACCTTGCATGATGACCTCTAGATCTTCCTGAAGGGCAACACTTCACCCTCTACCAGAACGCACCACTCCATATCCCACGGGCACCTCCTCGTCCTAAGCTTCCTTACTTGGAGAAGGGCATCACCATGAACCCAGTTACAGGGCCAGACCTCGTCATCCCCACCATAGCTTCTCTCGTAATCCCTACAAGAGCCTCCTACCTACCTCATGTCTCCTTCGGGATACCTCCAATTCATGCCACCGGCAGGACCTTCCCAAAAGTCTCATTGAGTGTCTAGCTTTATTCTTTTAAGTAGGCTTCATACCCAGCGTGGAGCCCAACATGGAGCTTGAACTCACAACCCTGAGATCAAGACCTGTCTGAAATCAAGAGTTTGATGCCTAACTGACTGAGCCACCCAGGCGCCCTGAGTGTCTAGGTTTAGAAACTGCCACTTGTTTCCAGGAAAGGTTCAAAACTCTCGGCCAGGAGCTGCCTGCCACCTGCCTCAGCTCCATGGCTCGCCCAGCCACGCCACCGTGTCCTCACCTCCCTGCACACACAGCACCTCTGCCTAGCAGGCTGCCCGCCTCCTCTCTGCCACTCTTCTCCAACACCAGCTCAGCAGAGAAACTGAGAGACTTTCCAGTCTCATTTGTATGCTCCTTCCCTGGGTTCCTAAAGAATCTGTACATCGCCCTGTCTTGTGACCTTGACTACCCGTTTGCGTGCTGCGCACCCTGAACACAAGGACCCCACCTTACTTGGCCTTGCATCTGGCAGAGTCCCAGCCAGAGGAAGTCCTCAGAAAACAAACAGGGATGAGTGACACAGCACGAAACTCAGGCTACCAACAGGGCTGAGAGCCTAAAGCAGCAAGGCTGCACCTCAGGTTGTGAGAAAAATGGCCACGTGTGTTCCCTTGCAAACAATGGCCTCTCTCAGGCCTTCCTTCTCTGAAGGAGGTGTGACACATCCAGGCTGGGAATCGGGAAAATGAAGCAGTATCTCCAGTTTTGAGGTGAACTGCAGGAGGTCAAGGCTGATTCCCAGAAACAGGAACTTACCAAACCAGCACCCACAGCAGCTCTGTGTGGGGCTTCCGAAGCCAGCTGGTCCCCCGCGACTTTACGGCCGACTGCGGGGTTTTGCGCGCACACCAAGATGTGCACTCGGCTGTTCTCAGGTCGTGCTGTGTGGTCAGCCTGCCCCACCCATTCCTCAGCCCTCACCCAACGACCCCAGTGCCCTGCTGGGTAAAAGCCCAGACTTGTTAGCGATACGAGGGCTTTGGATGATCCCCCGCCACTGGTCCCATTTTTTAACTAAAATGACTTTTTTTTTTTTTTAAAGATCATTTATCGAGCCAATAGTGAATGTGCTCCCACACACAGACCAACAGTTCATCAGTCCACCTGCAGAAATGCGTGGAGCGCGGCCTCGGAGGACCAGGCCAGCAAGCTGCCACCCGTGATGCTCCCCAACAGTGCCTTGCTGCCTGTGGGGACAAGCAACATGCCAGACCCCTAAGGCACTGGTGGGCATGCTCCTCTCCCCTGCCAGGTGCCCAGGCTCCTGTTCCAGCAACACCTGGCTCCAAAACAACACACTTCTAGGAGCCTCCAAGGCAAATACACACCAGAGAACACGTTCTGCAAGCTCTTTCCACAACAAATATCCTGGACAATCTCCCTTCCAGGCAAGGCGGCCTCTTAAGAGTTCCTACCTTGAACTGGTGCTGCCTTGAAGCAAGGAAGCTGAGTTCATTCAAATGACACAACTTACAGCAGCAAATGTTCTCCACAAACTACACAATGTACAAAAGTAGAAAGAACACACCTCAGATCTCCAGCTAACAAATAAAAGGCATAATTCCTTTGCCCCATACACTGGGCTTCACATGTCTGCACGTGTCACGGGACCTGAAAGTACAGTGTACCTGTGAGGTAAGAGACCTCCTGTGCCCTCCCAAAATGAAGACTCTCCTTGGTGGCCTCGCTGGAGAAAAACGTCCTCCTTAGTACCAGGCACCACTAAAAAGAATGAGGCGGACCTGTAATCACTGACATAAGAATACCCCCATGCTGACAGATGTGAAGAGCAGGTAGTACAACAGGAGGTAACGGCAGGGAACCCAATTTAGAAGTGTGTCTGCACAACTGAACTACACACATGAAAGCTAGAAAAACATGCAGCTCTATTCGCTGTTCAACAAAGACTATGTTTATTTCCTATTTAAATTTGTCTGTATTTTTGAATCATTTTGTTCATGAGCAATGCATTATCTTCAAACATTTTTAAAACTCCAAGAAAGATCTATTTTATAACCTTCCTACCCAAGGTGTGGTCCTCCGTTCATGAGGTCAAAGACTTGGGCGGGGTTCAGCAGCTGTTTGAATCTTCTGAGGAACTTCACACCCTGGTTGTCCCCACTCTTGGAATTGACAAAGACCAACAATGGGCTTGTGCAGGATGGAGGGCACGTGGCCTTCCAGAAGCCTGGATGTGAGGATGGAAAGGGAGAGGAGAAAATGAGAAAGCTATCCAAGATCCCAGTGGGGGCTCCATCATATAAAAAGCAGCCGACACCTGCAAGAGACCTGTAAATTCCACGTGCACACTCAGTCAGCAGCCAGAGATCAATAAACATTCTTCCCCCCATCCCCATTCCCCACGGAGAAGGATGGCGGTCCCATGCAGTTTGACCTAGTGCTTTACATGACTCAGTTTCAGAAAGACCATTCACTTCACTGCTGTCCTTCCTTCCCTCTTGCTCTCAATCTGGAGGAGCTAGTTCCTAAGATCCGTACCCCAGTTTCCTACCTTCTACCAAGGCCTGTTAACACACATCGCCATCTACCATCTGGACAGGTGAGCAGGTGCGGGTGAACACTGATCCACATCTGCGGCCAGACGGAAGCCAGCAGACGGAGAGCACAGCGCACGGCTCCCGTCCAAGTGTGCCCAATGGCCACCAGACTCCGTTTACCACCTCTATGCACGTCTTCTCTCCCCAGCTGCCTGGCCTGACCACTTCCTGACCACATCCCCAAATCACCAGGGTCACTCATTCCGGCATGGGGGAGGGGAAAACGTGGGTGAGCCAGGAGAGCGTGAGGCACCCACCGTCAGAATCAATGCTGTTGAGCGCAGTGGGCGGGATGACCGACACCTTGCACAGGCCCAGCGGGCACTTGGTCTGTAAGGACTCTTTACATGACGTGTGCACCTGAAACACATCACAAGGGGTCACCGGCATGCCCCAGAACTCTCCCTGCCACTGCGGCAGTGGACACTTGGGGGCCAACTGAGAACGTACAGGGAGCGGGTACCAGGCCTGTGTAGCCACGCCCACTCACCATGGCCTTGCACCAGAGGCAGCGCCAGTCCTGCAGGCGCAGCACGCTGCCACACGTCTTGTCGCACACCGTGCACTTGGCACTCACGGGCAGGTTTCCTTCCAGCCACTGGTGCGGCATGGCGATCTGCAAACCACAGAGACGTGTGCACCAGGGACGTCCCCAGAGCCCCACACACAGGCAAGGAAGCCCTCACACAAAAATGCTCTGAAATAAACTCAACCAAGACCTGCTCCTCGACATAAGCAGGGGAAAGGCAGGGTCTGCAGCGAGCTGCCCGGCGCCCCACTCCTGCTGCCAGTGGGCACAGCACGACTCACAAGGCTGGCCAGGCTGAGAGGCACAGCAGACCGTGCAGAGCCCCTCACACCCAGTGCGAGCAAGAGAAGTGAGCACAGGTCAGTGGGGGGGGGGGGCTTGCCCCAATGTCAGCATGAGGTGGAGAGGGTTGATGCAGGGTTGGCGGCCCCGGCACAGGGCCCCGTGGGCAGGCTCCCCCCAGGCATACCCCATCCTCATCTTCAATGATGTCCTTCCCAATGGAGGCCAGTGTGGTCCACTTGCAGTTGTTGGTTGCACGCACAGCACACCGTTTGTGGGCCTTAAATTTGCACACTGCGAGAGAACAGACACGGAACCCTCAAGCCTCAACTTTTTCAAGCCTTGTCCAGCACGGTGCTTCCCATGCTTGAGGAGGTGGTCCAGCAGGACCTGCCCTGCTCCTCTAGGATGGCTGGGTACGAACACGGAGCACTCCCCATGTTGTAAACTACACGGCAGGGGTATGCGCAGAGTTTGAGCAGTGAGACCAGCATCCTGGACAGCAGGAGTCCATTTCGGGGGGCCGCACACAGGTTCTGACCCAACTCCTCAGCCCTGCCCAGCAACACAAGCACCCCTGAGAACTATGCTGCATGTACGGTCACCAAAATTTAGAAATCACAGGATTTCTATGTCACAAAATTGTGTCCCCCCCCCTTTTTTTTAAGATTTCATTTATTTTGGGGCCCCTGAGTGGCTGAGTTGGTTACGTATCCAACTCTTGATTTCAGCTCCGGTCATGATCTCAGGGTCCTGAGATCAAGCCCTGTGTTGGGCTCCACACTGAGTGGGGAGTCTGCTTCTTCCTCTCCCTCTGCCCCACCCCCTGCTTACACTCTCTAATAAATAAATCTTAAAAAAAAAATTTTTTTTTATTCGAGAGAGTGTGAGTGCTCGGGGGTGGGGGGTGGGGGGGTGGCATGGACAGAGGGGCAGGGAGAGGGACAAGCAGACTCTGCGCTGAGCACGGAGCCCAACATAACGACTCGATCTCACAAGCCTGAGATCATAACCTGAGCCAAAATCAAGAGTTGGATGCTTAACCAACTGAGCCACCCAGGCACCCCGCAACCATTTAAAATGTACAAACCGTTAGTCTTAACCTCACGGGTTGTACAAACACAGGTAGCAGGTGGGAACTGGCCCAAGGTCCAGAGCTTGTCAGCTTCTGCTCCTGACCTCTGCTCCTGTGCAACCACTACAACCCACCCTCCAGATCTGGAAGACCACGTTTAATCTGTTTATCCACAGCTCAGTTTACCGAGGGGGTCTAACTACCTCGGGGAGGACAGATTTTCAACCTCTTTTCCCCTGTGTCTTTCATGTTTCCTCTTCAAGCCTCCTTA
This sequence comes from Eumetopias jubatus, assembly GCF_037043125.1. Classification (NCBI taxonomy): domain Eukaryota; kingdom Metazoa; phylum Chordata; class Mammalia; order Carnivora; family Otariidae; genus Eumetopias; species Eumetopias jubatus. Next base: position 7,441,755 of record NW_028274809.1, read on the forward strand.
TCACCACCACTTCCCTTTTTACTTTGTTCTGTTACTATACAAAATAATTTATCAGACTCCTTAGTAGGTAAAATAAACAAGCACATAGACCCAGAAATTACTTTACACTGACGGATTTGTGGGGACCATTCAAGGGTTTCTAAGGCTTTGTCAAGTCAAACCTCAGGCCACATTTCCCAGCAGACTAACACGCCACTCGTACCTTCACAGGACAGCCCGTGTGACGTGACCCCTGACAGAGCCTCCCGGCACACATTGCAGTAGGTCGGCCTCGCGTGGGAGCAGGCGTACCAGTTGTGCATCCCTGAGAAATGGTCCATGCTGTACTGGGTAGGCTGGAAGAAGAAAAGAGGGATGGCAAAGATAAGGTGTCCCTTTGACATCCTTGAATTTGGTAACTTGAACGGGATTCAGTAAAGCTTCCGAGAGAGGAGAGGAGAACAGAGTCAGCCAAAAGGACGAGCAACGAGCCTTAATTTTACAAGGAACATGCTGAGAAAGTGAGTGCCAGACTGCTCAGTCCACACATGGTTGATGCTCGATGGCAGAATATTAATGGGCGGGTAACAAGAAGGGATGTTTCTCTTTCCAAACCTCAAAGTGCTCCCTGTTCTGGACGGTCTTCAGCGCTGCGATCCACTCTTCCATTTCTTTCCTGTTATCGGCACACAAGATGAGCTTCCTACATGGAGTGATGACCTAGAAAGAAACAAGAAATACAGGCGATAGAGCAATGAACAAAGGACAAATGCTAACAACTATACAAACTTTTTTCAAAATCTACTTTCACCATATATATTTTTTTAATCAAAAATGACAGACTCGTTCAGATTCTCAACTGAACAGAACATAAAAATGACCATCATGGGTCATTAAAAATCAAAAGTTTCAAACCCAAGAAACAATCAAATTTAGTTTATACATGCACTAAAAATCAACTCAAGTGGACATTCACCGACCACCTACCACTCAGACAAGGTAGTAAGCCACAGGAACATTTTAAAAAGGAAAGAAAACACAGTTGCTATCACTCCAAAGAGCTCACAAACTGACGTCCAGCACCTAAACAGTTTAGGGAAAGTTGGTCCAAGTTACTTGAAATATGATATAAGCATTTCAAATATATCATACATAATGTCCTTGTATAAAACCTGTACTATGTGACAAGAGAAAAACAACCAGCTACTACACTCAAGGGCCTGAACAACTTAACTGGAAATGAGGTCAGGAACCTGGTAATAATCAACAAATGAAAACTGTATCCACAACATATAAAGAGTTTTACACATCAACAGAAAAATCTTTCTTACCAAAAAGCTATGAACTTGCATTTGAGAAGAAATACAGAGGGCTAATAAATGAATAAAAAGATGCTTAACTGCTCTAGTCATTGGGGAACACAGATGAAAATAGCCAGCTATTTTTCACCTATCAGACTGGCAAAGTTTTGAAAGATGGTAATCCAGTGTTGGCAGAAGTATGGGAGAAAAGAGTTCTCCTCAAGCACCGATAGGAGCTAAATAGGGTATAAACGTTTTAGGGAAAAATTTGACAATGTCTACCAAAATTTTAAAAAGTCGTAACATTTTACATATTTTGTTTTGTAACAATGTACAATATCTACATGGTTCCAAAGTCAAATCTACAAAATAGGTACAGTCAGAAGTCCAGCTTCAACTTGTGTCCCACCCCCAGCCTGGTTCCCTCCTTTCCCCACAGGCAGCTTTAAAAAAATAAGTACGAGGGGCGCTTGGGTGGCTCAGTCGTTAAGCGACTGCCTTTGGCTCAGGTCATGATCCCAGGGTCCTGAGATCGAGCCCCGCATCGGGCTCTGTGCTCTGTGGGAAGCCTGCTTCTCCCTCTCCCACTCCCCCTGCTTGTGTTCCCTCTCTCGCTGTGTCTCTGTCAAATAAATAAATAAAATCTTTAAAAATTAAAAAAAAAAAAATCTTAAAAAAAATTAAGTACGAGTATGGTTTAGCCCTCCTTTTTAAGACAGATGCAAACACATATATCTATTCGAATTCTTTTTAAAACAGTAGTATATCACACATACTTTTCTCCACCTTTGCTTTTTCACTTCATATCTATCCTGCCTACCTCTCCTTAGCAACATGGAGTGTTTCCTTACTCTCTTACAGCTGCACAGAGCTCCATTGGACAGAAGCACCGGAGTCTATTCAACCAGCTCCCTATTAACAGAAATCTTCCGTTGTTGAAAACCCTTTCCTATCTCAAATAGTACTGCAATGAACAGCTTTTTCACTGACCTCATATGTGTCCCAGTGTATTGGAGGAGAAGTTCCTAGAAGCAGAACTGCCCTGACAAAGAGTAAGCGCATATGTAATTTTGCTGCCAAATTCCCTCCCCAGGGCTGGTGCCATCTGCATTCCCACCAGCAGTGTTAGGAAAATGCCTGCTTCCCCAAGGATTCACCCATAAATCATGCTACTTAACTTTTGGATTTTGGCCCATCTTTTAGCTTTAACTTATATTAGCAACACTCAAATTTTTAGATGATCATGTTTTTGGTTCAGAAAATTTAAAAATAGGTATTTTATAAGTTATCTCTTTGGTGATTTCTACAACCACCTACAAAGCTTAATCACAGAGGGGGGTAATTAGAACTGGATCACAAACGCATGGTTCATTCTCCCGTGTCAGCAGGGTAGCCACACAGAGGCCAGACTAGCGAAGCTGGGGCTGCACTGGAGGACAGAGAAAACGGAGAACTGGAGAAGCTGGGGGCCCCTCCTGAGGGTGGGGGTGCGGGGTGGCAGCCGCTGTCCTCTACACATGGAGAGCACCGTGACTAAGCCGGCCCATATGCCAGGATCTGCCCAGCAAGCATATCCCGAGTGTCTGCTTTAGACCTGAGATTCCAAGACTATGACAGGCCAGGTTCCCGCTCACAGAGAACTGACCCTGCAGAGAGACAGAAAAGCAAGGAAACAATTTCAGACACTGACACAGGCCCTGAAGACAACGTGGTCATGGGAATGGGGCTGGTGGGTGCTTTGTACGGACAGGGTGGTCAGGGAAGGCCATGGGTGAGCTGGCAACTGCCAATGGCCTGGGTTTGCTGCTTTAAGGAATTTTCATTGTCTATAAATCTCAGCAAACACTTCTTTGTTATTCATTCTGGGGTGAGTCCTAATACTTAAAAATTTTTATCAGTGTAATAAACATAGTTAGAGAAAGAGAATATACTTTATTTTCCATAAGTCAGGGATTATATTAAGAGTTATACAATATGACAGAAGAGTTACAGAAGAGAACAATGACATTTTTTATGTCCATTCTATTTTAGGTCTTGTTTCTGCTACTCCTGTGACAACCTTTACATACAACCTTTTTTTTTTCCCATTTAAAAACTATTTTTAATTAAATTCTAATATTTTGTTTTAAAAAATGAAAAATCCAGGACACATGCTAAAAGGGCTAGGACATCAAGTTAATGAGGACCATGGTCACCCCGGACCTCAGGCGTATGGCAGCAGAACGCAGACGTGGTGTCTGTCCGTGCTGCTCAGGGCAACATCTCAAGTGATAATTTCAATCAGAAATCTTTGGTCAAATGAGATCGAGTTCATTCCTACCCCCTAGATGCTATGTCTGCCTATGGACAATGGCAACTTCGTTTTTCAGAATAATGCTCACATTATTCCAGAACTCAGCTATATCGTCTGAGAAGATGGATCTTTGGGTCCATCATCTTCCACAAGCCGAAGGAGGGGGGTACCGTGGAATAGCTTTGTGAGTACTGGGCACCACAGGGCAGCAAGTTATAGACAAAACTGTTGTGTTTAAAGACGGAGTTAAGATGAAACAAATGATAGATGACATCACTTCCTCAATCTGTGTGACTGTTTACAGGGAGTAAACACTGACAGATAAATGTCCAAGAACCTGGTTTCAGCCTTTTTAAAAAAACTCTTACTTGTGCAGGTTTGAAGAAGCCTCAGACAGACAGATTTGAACCCTACCCGGCCAATGACGGGCCAGGAAACATGGGCTGACTGTCATCGTTTCTATTCTGGAAAAGGAGGAGGAGAAAAGTTAGCTACCTGGGTTATTATGGGGCTGAAAGGGACCCATGTGCACAGGACTTACACAGGCCCGACACGTGGCTTTGGGACACTCTTCCAGGTCTGAAGTCCTGATGAGCTGTGTAACCCGGAGCATCTACCTCCCCTCCCCGTGCCTCCACACACCCCTCTGAATGTGGGGGCTGTCACGTCGATGTCACACCCCAGTGTGGTCCGAGTGTGGAAGCACGCTCTCACACACACCGGTGCTGCTTCAGGCTCTAGGGCCTGATCTGAGGGCATTATCTGTTTGATAGGACCATGTGACACCTCCCTCCTGAGACTGTTCTAGTACCAACAGTCCATGTCTCAGATCATGAGAATCGTCACAGAAGACTCCCACCAAATAAAAGTCTATCTCTGCTTCTCTCCCATCATGTTCTGTCACCTTTGAGACAGAATCCATATTTCTTAGCGGTCCACAAACTGGTCATGACTCCATCTCCTTGAAAGATTCCTCCTCACCCTGGTCTCCTGGCAAGGTCCTCAACAGCCTTCTGGCCCTGAGGAAGCTTCCCAAACACCAACTAGCAAGGTCGCACACCCCAACAAAGGCTCCTGCCTGTCCCTCTTTGTTTCCCTAACACCAGCCTAGGGCCAGTGCACAAGGTGGAGATGGAAGGGTCTCCTCAGAAGAAAGGGAAAATGAGCAGCTGCTAATAAGAGAGCTGTCCTGGACAGGGTTTCTTATTCAGTTCCTTGATTTGGGAGTCAGAGTGGGCAGGACAGGCCCCAACAGAGAAGCAGGTGCTGGATGAGACCTCTCCTGGCTGCTCACCCAGCTCACCAGGACAGGAAGAAGGCAGGAAGAGATGTTCCTAGAAATAATAAAACTGTTCCTCTGTCTGGATTGCAGCCAAGACCACAACTCTTAGAAACCAAGGAATGGTGCAAAAAAGGTGAAACTACACCCACTATTCCCAAAATCTAGCCTTCACACAGAAAAGACTTTAGAGACCAAAAATGCTCTCTATTTTTCAAGCAAAGAAATGGCTCACATAACTAAATCAACTGAAATGGTAAACGCAAATTAAAAGTAGGGTCATACATGAACTTGACAGGACCAATCAGCGACATCACAGAGAGTCAGTGATGAATAAGCAGACTTGGTACCGAGGGAGGGGACAGAGTAATACTACAGAGCAAGGTGACAGACCACGTCACAGAAACCCACTAACTGGAGAGTGAAAGCATGCTGTGGACCTTGAAGCTGGCAAGACAAGAGAGACTGAAAGAGAAAGGTTGTCACAGAGAAACGGCGGAAGCGTTTCTCTCCTAATCTGAGGAGGCAGGCCAGGAAAGCAGTAAACCAAGGTGAATCTTCAGACACTTATTGAGAACTTAAAAATCAGTAAGAAAAGGGACAGCTGGGTAGCTGAGTCAGTTAAGTGTCTGACTCTTGGTTTTGGCTCAGGTCATGGTCTCAGGGTAGTGGGATGGAGCCCCACATCAGGCTCCCAGCTCAGCATGGAGTCTCCTTGAGATTCTCTCTCTCTCAGGCGCCTGGGTGGCTTAGTCGGTTAAGTGTCTGCCTTCAGCTCAGATCATGATCCCAGGGTCCTGGGATCGAGCCCCACATCGGGCTCCCTGGTCAGTGGGGAGTTTGCTTCCCTCTACCCCTCCCCCTGCTTGTGCTCACTTGCTCTCTCTCTCTCTTGCAAAAATAAATAAATAAAATCTTAAAAAAGAGAGACATTCTCTCTCTCCCTCTGCCCCTCCCCCCCACTTGTTCTCTCTCTAATGAATAAAATCTTTTCAAAAAATTGAAAAATAAAAACAGTAAGAAAATAGGCCAACTAACAGAAAAATGGACAAAAGACTCGAACAGTTATTTCACAACCAATAAGGCATGTGAAAATGCACTCAACCTTGTTAGTAATCTAGGAACTGGACATTAAAATCCCAGCATGGTGTACCTTTCACGGTGGCTGAACTGAAAAAGATGGACAACATCAAGTATCGGTGAGGACACAGATCAACTAGAACAACCATACAATGCTAGTAGGAAGGGCGCCTGGGTGGCTCAGTTGGTTAAGCGACTGCCTTCGGCTCAGGTCATGATCCTGGAGTCCCAGGATCGAGTCCTGCATCGGGCTCCCTGCTCAGCAGGGAGGCTGCTTCTCCCTCTGACCCTCTTCCCTCTCATGCTCTCTATCTCTCATTCTCTCTCTCTCAAATAAATAAATAAAATCTTTAAAAAAAAAAAAAAACAATGCTAGTAGGAAGGCAATTTGGTGCAACGACTTTGGAAAACAGTAAAGCTGAACTCACGTACACCCTATGGCCCAGCAATTCCACCTAAACACTCATCATCAAAACACACACAAATGTTTATGGCATCAGTACTGTTAACAGGCCTACAATGAACACAACCCAAACACCCAGCAGTGGTAGACTAGATAAATATACTGTAATGTATTTACATAACGGAAAACCACAGAACAATGAGAACAAACCATCTACTGCTAATAACACAATGTATTTTACAATACTGAAACAAAGAAGCCAGACACAAAAGAACATTTACTGTTTATATAATTTCATATGCATATATAAAGTTAAGATAAACCAGGCAAAACTAATCAATGGTGTTGGAAGCTAGCTGCTTCCAGTAGTTGCTTTTGGGAACAAGGGCACATGGGAGAGCTACCGGAGGCTGCTAATGCTCTGCTCCTTTATCTGGAACATCCATCAAGCTGTGCACTTGTAGTAAGTGTACTTTTCCATATGTATGCTCTATTTCAGTAAAAAGGATACAGAATTTGGAATAAAACCAACCATATAACTGAATCAAAAGAAAAATGGCACAGCTGCCCAGACTCTTAAATAAAGTCTGGTTAGAAAGCCAAGTGTACAAGAAATAGGCAGAAGAAGATGGAAATGTGCAAATGAACACAAGAGACTAGCAGAGCTATTCTAAAATAGTGTTAGAAATAGATCCAGGGGTGGGGCGGCTGGGTGGCTCAGCGTTAAGCATGTGCCTTCGGCTCAGGTCATGATCCCAGGGTCCTGGGATCGAGCCCTGCATCAGGCTCCCTGCTCCGCGGAGAGCCTGCTTCTGCCTTTCCCACTCCCCCTGCTTGTGTTCCCTCTCTCACTATATCGCTGTCAAATAAATAAGTAAAATCTTTTTAAAAAAGAAAAGAAAAGAGATCTGGGGCACCTGAGTGACTCAGTCAGTTAACCATCTGACTCTTGATTTTGGCTCAGGTCATTAACTCAGGGTCATGAAACTGAGCCCTGTGACCAGCTCTATGCTTAGTGCAGAGTCTGCTTGTCCCTCTCCCTCTCCTTCTGCCTTTCTCCCCACAAACACTCTCTCTCTCAAATAAATAAATCTTTAAAAAAAAAAATGGACCCAAACACAGGGGGAAATGTTTAGTCTTACTCATAAGATAAATGCAAATTAAAATTACTAAATACCTTTTTTTTTTAACCTACCGGATTCATAGAGATCAAAAGTTTGATAACATGCCCTGTTGGCTCTCATATGTTATAGTATAAATTAGTACAACCCCTATGAGGAACATCGGTGAAATCAAGCAAACTTTTTTTAAAAGATTTATTTGAGAGAGAGAGAGCATCCGCATGTGCATGTGTGAGGAAGGGGAGGGGCAGAGGGAGAGAATCTTCAAGCTGACTCCCCCATGAGCACAGAGCCCAACATGGGGCTCAATCTCCTGACCCATGAGATCATTACCTGAGCCAAAACCAAGAGTCCGACGCTTAATCGACTAAGCCACCTAGGCGCCCCAATCTAGCAAACTTTAAAATATATATCTTTGTCTTAGAATAGTGCTTCTATAAATTTATCCAACAAATATGCCTTCATGAGAACTGCCATATACAGTATATACGGGGTTATTCATGGCAGCACTCATTGTAAAGACACTAAGACTGGAAATAAATACTGATCAAGGTAAGCCTGGTAGACACAGGCTACATAAATTGTGGTGCATTCATACAATGGAATACTACACAGCCACTAAAGAGACTGAAGCTACCTCTTCATGCACTTACAGGGAACAACCTCTCAGATGTATTGTCAAGTGTTCGATGCAAATTGCAGGAACAATGTGGGTGAAGAAGAAAAAAGACTAGTTGCCTCTAATGAGGAGACCACTGAGAGCCAGGAAACCCCCTTTATAAACCTTTTATCCTTTCAATTTCTGTACCACGTATGTAAATTATTCATTAAAAAAATAATTATTAAAACAAATAAAGCCTTGTGATTGATTTCTAGTTCTATAACATTGTGGTCAGAAAAGATGCATGGTATGACTTTGATTTTTTTTTTTGCATTTGTTGAGACTTGTTTTGTGGCCTAATACCTCATCTATTCTGGAGAATGTCCCATGTGCACTTGAAAAGAATGTGTATTCTGCTGTTTTAGGATGGAATGTTCTGAATATGTCTATTAAATCCACTGGGTCCAGTGTAGAAATTTGGAAAAACCACAAATACATGGAGGTTAAACAACATGCTACTAAACAATGAAGGGGTCAACCAAGAAATCAAAAATTACATGTGAACAAATGAAAATGAAAACACAAGAGTCCAAAATCTTTGGGATGCAGCAAAAGTGGGTTCTAAGAGGGAAGTCTATAGCAATACACAGGCCTATCTCAAAAAGCAAGAAAAATCTCAAATAAACAACCCAACCTTACACCTAAAGGAAACAGAAAAAGAACAATTAAAACCCAAACCCTGCAAAAGGAAGGAATTAATAAAGATTAGAGCAGAAATAAATGATACAGAAACAAACAAAAAAAAACAAAGCAATGAAACCAGGAGCTGATTCTTTGAAAAGATCAGCGAAATTGAAAAACCTCTCGCCAGATTCATTGAGAGAGAGAGAGAGAGAGAGAGAGAGAGGAAAAGACGATTCAAACAAAATCACTACTGAAACAGGAGAAATAACAGCCAGACCACAGAAATACAATTATAACAGAATATTATGAAAACCTATATGCCAACAAATTGGACAACTTAGAAGAAATGGATAAATTCCTAGAAACATATAAACTACCAAAACTAAAGTAGGAAGAAATAGAAAACTTGAACAGACCAATTACCAGCAATGAAACTGAATCAGTAATCAAAAAACTCCCCAAGGGGCGCCTGGGTGGCTCAGTCGTTGAGTGTCTGCCTTCGGCTCAGGTCATGGTCCCGGGGTCCTGGGATCGAGCCCCGCATCGGGCTCTCTGCTCAGCGGGAGACCTGCCTCTCCCTCTCCCACCCCTCCTGCTCTCCCACTCCTTGCTGTCTCCCTCTCTGTCAAATAAATAAATAAAATCTTAAAAAAAAAAACCTCTCCCAAAAAACAAAAGTCCAGGACCAGACGGCTTCACAAGCAAATTCTACCAAACATTTAAAGAAGAGTTAATACCTATTCTTCTCAAACTCTCAAAGCTTCCAAATTTATTCTAGGAGGCCAGTATCACCCTGATACCAGAACCAGATAAAGACACCACAAAAAAAGAGAACTACAAGCCGATATTTTTCATGAATAAAGGTGCAAAAATCCTCAACAAAATATTAGCAAACCTAATCCAACAATACATTAAAAAAAAAAGTCATACAGGGCGCCTGGGTGGCTCAGTTGGTTAGGCGACTGCCTTCGGCTCAGGTCATGATCCTGGAGTCCCGGGATCGAGTCCCACATTGGGCTCCCTGCTCGGCGGGGAGTCTGCTTCTCCCTCTGACCCTCTTCCCTCTCGTGCTCTCTATCTCTCATTCTCTCTCAAATAAATAAATAAAATCTTAAAAAAAAAAAAAAAAAAGTCATACACCACCATCAAGTGGGATTTATTCTCAGGATGCAAGGTGGTTCAATATTTGCAAAACAATCAATGTGATATGTCACATCAGTAAGAGAAAGGATAAAAACCATATGATCAATTCAACAGATGCAGAAAAAGCATTTGATAAAAGTACAACATCCATTCATAATAAAAACCCTCTGCAAAGTAGGTCTAGAGGGGACATACCTTAACATAATAAAGTCCATATATGAAAAACCCACAGCCAACACCATCCTCAATGGTGAAAAATACAAGAGCTTTCCTCCTAAGGTCAGGAGCAAGAAAAGGATGTCCACTCCCACTTTTATTCAACATAGTACTGGAAGTCCTAGCCACAGAAATCAGACGACATAAGGAAATAAAGGGCATCTAAATTGGTAAGGAAGAAGAAAGCTCTCACTATTTGCAGGATGACACGCTACTATATATAGAAAACCCTAAAGACTCTACAAAAAACAACTAGAACGGATAAATGAATTTGGTAAAGTCGCAGAATACAAACTCAACATACAGAAATCTGTTGCATTCCTATACACTAATAACGAAGCAGCAGAAAGCGAAATAAAGAGAACAGTCCCATGGGACACCTGGGTGGCTCAGTTGGTTAAGTGTCTGCCTTCGGCTCAGGTCATGATCCTAGAGTCCTAGGAATGAGTCCCACATCGGGCTCCCTGCTCAGCAGAAAGCCTGCTTCTCCCTCTGCCTGCCGCTCCCCCTGCTTGTGCTCTGTCTCTCTGACAAATATAATGTTTAAAAAAAAAAGAAAAGGAAAGTGTCCCATTTATAATTGCATCAAAAAACAATAAAATATCTAGGAATCAGCTTAACCAAAGAGGTGAAAGACCTGTACTCTGAAAACTATGAAACAGTGATGAAAGAAATTCAAGACAATGCAAAGAAATGGAAGGACATTCCATGGCTCATGGGTTGGAAGAACAAATATTTTTAAAATGTCTATACTACCCAAAGCAATCTACAGATTAAATGCAATCCCCATGGGCGCCTGGGTGGCTCAGTCATTAAGCGTCTGCTTCGGCTCAGGTCGTGGTCCTAGGGTCCTGGGATCGAGCCCCACATAGGGCTCCCTGCTCAGCAGGAAGCCTGCTTCTCCCTCTCCCACTCCCCCTGCTTGTGTTCCCTCTCTCGCTGTGTCTCTCTCTGTCAAATAAATAAATAAAATCTTTTAAAACTAACTAACTAAATAAATAAATGCAATCCCCATCAAAATACCAATGGCATTTTTAACAGAACTAGAACCAACTAATGCTAAAATTTGTATGGAACCACAAAAGACCTCAAATAGCCATAGGATTCTTGAAAACTAAACTGGAGGTATCAAAACTCCAGACTTCAAGTTATATTACAAGCACTAGTGATCAAGGGCGCCTGGGTGGCTCAGTCAGCGAAGCATCTGCCTTCAGCTCAGGTCATGATCCCAGGGTCCTGGGATCAAGCCCCACATTGGGCTCCCTGCTCAGCGGGAAGCCTGCTTCTCCCTCTCCCTCTGCCTGCCACAAATACCTGTGCACTCTCTCTCTCTGTCAAATAAATAAATGAAATCTTAAAAAAAAAAAAGCAGTAGTGATCAAAACAGTATGTACTGGCATAAAATAGACACATATTTCAATAGAATAGAATAGAAAACCCCAAAATAAACCCACAATTATATAGTCAATTAATCTTCAACAAAGGAGGCAAGAATATGCAATGTGAAAAAGACAGTCTCTTCAACAGACGGTGCTGGGAAAACTGAACAGCTACATGCAAAAGAATGAAAGTGGACCATTCCTTTCACCATATACAAAAATAAACTCAAAATGGATTAGATCTAAATGTGAGACTTGAAACCATAAAAATCCTTGAAGAGAGCACAGGCGGTAATTTCTCTGACATCGGCTGTAGCAACATTTTTTAGATTTCCTGAGGCAAGGGAAATAAAAGCAAAAATAAACTATTAGGACTACATCAAAATAAAAAAGTCCTGCACAGTGAAGGAAACAATCAACAAAACTAAAAGGCAATCTACTGAACAGGAGAAGATATCTGCAAATGACATTTCCAATAAAGGGTTAGTATCCAAAATATATAAAGAACTGATACAACTTAACCAAAACACCGTCCAAATAATCCAATTTAAAAATGGGCAGAAAATCCAGACAGACATTTCCCCAAAGAAGACATACAGATGGCCAACAGACACATGAAAAGATGCTTCACATCACTCATCATCAGGGAAATGCAAGTTAAAACCACAATGAGATATCACACCTCACACCTGTGAGAATGGCTAAACTCAACAACATAAGAAACAACAGGTGTTGGCAAGGATGCGGAGAAAGGGGAACCCTTCATGCACTGTTGGCGGGAATGCAAGCTGGTGCAGCCACTGTGGAAAACAGTATGGAGGTTCCTCAAAAAATTAAAAATAGAACAACCCTAAGATCCAGTAATCACACTACTGGGTATTTACCCAAAAAATATAGAACACTAATTCAAAGGGATACATGCACCCCTATGTTTACTGCAGCATTATTTATAATAGCCAAACTACGGAAGCAGTCCAGTGTCCATTGAAAGATGAATGGATAAAGATGTGGGGGTGTGTGTGTGTGTGTACACACAATGGAATATTATTCAGCCATAGAAAAGAATGAAATCTTGCCATCTGCAACAACATGGATGGAGCTAGAGAATATAATGCTAATAAGCGACGTAAGTCAGACAAAGACACATACCATATGATTTCACTCGTATGTGGAATTTAAGAAACAAAACAGATGAGCAAAGGAAAAAAAGAGAGAAACAAACTAAGAATCAGAGTCTTAACTATAGAGAATAAACTGATTACTAGAGGGGAGGGGGGGGATGGGAGGGTGGGGGAAATAGGTGATGGGGATTAAAAAGTACAATCATCATGAAAAATAAAATAAAATAAAACCTTAAGTTTATAATATATGCTAAAGACTCCCAAAAAAAGCTTTAGAAGTTTTATTTGAAATGAAAACTCTCGCTTCCATACAAATGATCTTCCAGGAGATAGGAGAAAACACTTAGCTTCTCCAAACAAGTCAAAGACACCCCAGCCAGACCTCTATCTTCCAGTGGCGTGGGCAAAATTAACCAAGGAGGTCATTAAACTACGGGCAATAATCTTTGAGAGACCAAGGTGAAAAGGGCGACATGCCAGACACATACAGAAGTGATGCTTAAATGAAGAACGTGGACTTGAAGTATATACGCACTAGCTCCTACAGCACCGAAGAGAGTGTCAGGTGACAGTGGCAGCCACCAACCAGAGTCGGGCACTTAGTAGTCTCAAGAAATCTGCTGCGTGTTTACAGATATTTGCACACTACATCTTCTCCACAACCTTATAAAGCAGGTGTTGGGAGAAGAAACTCAGGCCCTACATCCCCAGGGTTAAGGAAGCAGGGGCCGGGACACCAGGCAGGCTGGCTCCTGACCTCCACCCAAGAGCAGCGTCCCACCTGGATTCCCGGCCAGGCACGGAAGGCCTGAGGTAGGGGAGGAAGCAGCACTTGCCAAGAGTCCTCCCGGGCTCTCAGAACACGCAGTGTCTGGCACAGTGCATTTCCTTTTTGGCAGGGGCACTGGACTGGAGCGTCGGGGCAAGCATGACAGGGAGAGTTCACTGAGTCATCTGCCCGCTGCCCCGCCCGCTCTGACCAGGTTCCCCACGAGTGTTCAACAAGAGGGTAGAGAAAGTAGGTCTGGAGGACGATGACGAGGGCAGTCCCTGACTCACCAGCCACATCCTGCCCAGCAATTCCTAATCACAGATTTATCTGGATGTGCCTCTCATTCGTAAATGTGACCTTAAATGACAGATCAAGATCCTGCAAACTCTGTCGTGCTGGAACCACAGGCCAAACCAAACAACCTGAAGAGTAATAAACACGAAGCTCTGGGCTTGAGACAGTCTGAAAGCCAGGACGAGCAGGGGGGACAGACACGCAGCTCGGACTGAGGGCCGCTCGGACACTCTTGTCAGATTTGCGGGTCCAAAAAATAACAAAAGTAACAAGCAGACTTCTGCTTCCAGGAAGAAGATTAGACATATTTTTTTCCTATTCCTCTAAGTACAACTAACACCCTGGACATTAGATATTTTAAAAATATGAGAAGACTCTGGAAGGTGGAGAGAAGAGGGCAGACTGACTACGGGCCTCGGGGTCTCAGAATGACATGCAACAGAGCTCCTGGGGTCTCTGTTGGCCTCAGGCATCCTACAGTGGAGCTGAGGAAGCCAGCAGCCAGAAAGACTTAAAAAGTCCACCAAAAGCCTGCTCTCTCTAGCCATGGGACCAGGAAAGGGGCAGCCTGACAAGGCAGAAATCAATAGTAGAGGTGCCAATAACCACTCTACTCCAGCCAAATACCACAGAAAATACTGTGGCCCTCACCCCCACTGTGCCAGGCAGAAATGAGGCGCTCCAGCACCCCACTGCGTAGTGTCCAGAGAAGACCAAGTAGAAACGTCCATCCCTGCAGGCCACACCCCAGTGGTGTCAGGGGATGTACGGAGGCAACTAAGCACAGCGAGAGGCATTCCACCTCATTAGCCAGTAAGGAAATGCTGATTAAATCACAATGCGTTATTACTATACACCTACTAAATGGCTTAAAATAAGAAACAGTGACAACACCAAATGCTGGAGAGGATGTGGAGAAACTAGCTCCCATTGTTGGTGGGCATGTAAAATCGTACAGCCACTCTGCCAAACAGTTTGTTGGGCAATTTCTTAAAGAACCAAACATGCAGCTACCATAAGACCCAGCAATTCCATTCCTGGGCATTTATCCCAAAGAAATGAAGACCTGTGTTCACACAAAAACCTGTCCATGAATGTTCATAACAGCTTTATCTGCAATCACCAAAAACAGGAAACAACCCAGGTGTCCTTTAGTGGTAAATGACTGAACACACCGTGGCACACCCATTCCATGGAATATTACTCAGGAAGAAAAAGCAACAACTATCATACACATAACAACAACCTGGGTGGAGCTCCAGGGAGTTATGCTGAATGAAAAAAGCCCATCCCCAAAGGTTATATACTGTATGTTCCCATTTATACAGCATTCTTGAGATGACAAAATTACAGAAATGAACAGATTAGTGGTTGCCGGAGTTAAAGAAGGGAGTGGGTGTGGCTATAAAAAGCAACCCAGGGATCCTTGTTGAGATGGAAACATTTTGGTTCTTGACTGTATCAATGTCAACATCCTGGTTGTGATGTTGTACTACAGCTTCCCAAAACATTACCACTGGTGGAGACTGGGTAGAGAACACAAAGGATCTATTATTTCAATTCCATGTGAATCTACAATGATCTCAAAAGGCTTAATTAAACATAAGTAACCACAATCAACTTTCTATATCTAATATGTTTAAATTGGGAAAATAGGGAGTAACTCCAGAACAATGTGGTATTTCTTAAGGACAAGGGCATCTATGGTCTCCCTTGGCACAAATTAAAAGTGTAATCATATCTTGTTAAAATCATTTGTAGGTAGTGCAAACTCACTAAACATTTGGCCTGCCAAGGAAATATGTGGACACACCTCTGGTGCACATTCCCAAAGAAATCCCAATCAAGTCCTCTCCATACGCCTGAGTCCAAGCAAGCACACAAGAGGGTCACAGAGCTCTGTTATCCGGCTGTGACACGTGGCCTGGTACTCGAGCCTGCACGAGAGAGCACCGGAAATGGCAGGACTCATTTCTACGCACAACAGTGCTTGAAAAATCAATGAAGCTGCATTTCGTGTCAGCCACGAGAAGGGAGGATGTCAGGCACCACACTTCCTGGGTGGGCTGATCCCAGCAGCCCCACCCCAACTGCAGGTGCACTCAGGATAGACCCGAAACACGTGCAAAACAAGCTGCCCCCCAGCTCCAGACCCACAGATCCCGCAGCCAACCAGACAGGTCCCCTGGGGTCCTGCTCCCACATTTAGATGCGTCCTTCTGCCAACGGTCCCCCCACAGGCCAGCTTCACCTCCTCTCCCACGCTCAACCCTCACGTTTGGGCTCCAAATTCTTCCTTTCTTCTCAGAAGTAAATTCAAGCAGCTTTCACCTGAACAAACAGACAAGACCCCTGCTCCCATGGAGCTTTCATTCAAATGTAGACAGGAAATGAATACTAAATACTACCATAAAGTAAATTACATAGTATGGAGAGTACTGACCGGTGACAAGTCTATGGAAAAAAGAGAGATCAGAAAAAGAAGGTCAGGGTCATTGGAAAAGACTGGAAGGACATGGAAAGGAAGGGATGGGCCCACAGCCTGAAGCAGGAGCACAGCTGGTGACTAGAGCCAAGTGAACCAGGGGAGAGGAGCCTGGGATGAACTTGGAGAAGCAAGAGGCCACAGAGTATCATGCAGGCACCACTAAGAACTTTGGCCTTTGGGCGCCTGGGTGGCTCAGTTGGTTAAGCAACAGCCTTTGGCTCAGGTCATGATCCTGGAGTCCCGGGATCGAGTCCCACATTGGGCTCCCTGCTCAGCAGGGAGTCGGCTTCTCCCTCTGACCCTCTTCCCTCTAGTGTTCTCTTATCTCTCATTCTCTCTCTCAAATAAATAAATAAAATCTTAAAAAAAAAAAAAAAGCACTTTGGCCTTTACGCCAAGTGAAATGGGGAGCCGTGGTGCTTTTGAGCAGAAGGCCGACATCTGATTTAGGTTTAAAAAGCATCATTCTTGGGACGCCTGGGTGGCTCAGTTCGGTTAAGCGACTACCTTCGGCTCAGGTCATGATCCTGGAGTCCCGGGATCGAGTCCCACATCGGGCTCCCTGCTCAGCAGGGAGTCTGCTTCTCCCTCTGACCTTCTTCCCTCTCGTGCTCTCTATCTCTCATTCTCTCTCAAATAAATAAATAAAATCTTTTAAAAAAAATTAAGTTTTAGACAGCAATCCCACAATATTTCATCATGCTGAAGATGTTCACACCTGACAATTCTACCCTTAGAAACACACTCTAGAAAAACTCGTGCCCATGTGTCCAGGAAGGTGGGTATAAGAACAGTAGTGCTGTTTATAATGGCCAAAGCTGGGAAGACATGGTCAACAGCGGGACACTCCGGACACTGGACCACTACGTAAGCCACAAACTACCAACCAAGCACTGTGATCCTTCAACAAGGGCTGTACTTGTAAAAAGTTCTGAGGTTCATGCCCCACTCCCCAGAAATTCTGATCTAATTCCAGGAATCAGGAATCAGTCATTTTTAACCTTGAACCACTTAACCCAAGACAGACGTATCCACACAGATAAATCTTGGAAACACAATGGTGAGTGAGAAAAGCAATTTGCAGATGTATGATATGACACCATTTACTCAAAACTGTAAACCTGGCCAAATACTCCTCTATGTTGTTTATACCTACATATGGGAGAAGAGAAAGGATTAAAAAAAAATGCAAGCAAACGATAAATACCAAACTCAGAACTGGGGTGACTCTGGAGAGGGAGGGCAAGAGGGGTGGGTAGGACCCAGAATACAAAGGACTTCAAGTATATCCACGCTGTTTTGTTCTCAGGCTGGGAAGGGCACACAGTTGTTCATCATGCTACTTTTTGAATGCCTGAAATATTTAATAATTTTTAAAATGTTAAAGATTTTGGCATAAAAATATGCTAAAATACCCAAGTCAGAGCTTGAGACACACACAGTATGTCCTCTATTTATAGTTTATAGTTTGCTGTATGTATATAGATGAAAATACATTTGCGCAGGAGGTATAATTCATAGTACTTATAGTTTATTGTCTAGCCTTCGAGAAGGGAATGGGTCAGCCTGAAACCATGCCTGCAGATGGATTCTGCTGGTAACACGTGGTGTGGTGCTCAAGCACACATTCACTCACCCATATACTGCCCTCCTCCAGGGGCTGCCCTGGCTGCCGCATACCCAGCTGCGTCTGCTGGCTACTGTGCATTTCATGGCAGACATAAACTATCCCTAATTTGCCTCTCCAATTTCTCATCCTAGAGTAGATTCCCACACGCTAAAGAACTGGCTGAGTGTGTGAAAGAAAGTAAGGCTAATGGCTTATGAAGGGAGGAAGGGGAAGGGACTGCCTGGACTGCTCAGAAGGAAGCTTTTAGAGACCAACAAAGAAACCTCTCCAACCCACCCCTTTCCGTGAATCATTAGGGGGGCAGCCACTGGAAGCGAATATCAAACTACAGAAACTTCCTTTTTGAGGATTCTCAAAGCACACAGAGATACACGTCCTGCGTCTGAAGGACAAGCCAGCTCGGTAAGTCTCGGTGAGGGTGCATGGCGTGCGGCAGACAGGGGCTGGACAGCACAGTGCTTAGGACAGACAGAGACATCAGAGAGCCACTGGTGCAAATGACCTGTCTCTGGGCCCGGTTTTTTAATCCCCAAAATGGGTATCAGCCACCTGTCCCTCGGGGTCATTCTGAGGTGTCGGAGGTAGGCCATGACTGCTGCTAGTGGCAGCGCCATCCCCCACTGCCCTGCAGCAGGCCAGCACAGGGCGGAGTGGACACAGCGGTGCACGGGCACCGCGGACAGCAGGGCACGGGGGACACTGAGCAGCCCAGGTGGGCATCTGGTCAGCAGCTGCCGAAAGTACTATCCAGCACCACTGGGAGAAAATCACTTGTCTACAGCGCTTCACCTAAGGAGCGAGTGCTCCACCTGAACAAACTAGCTCCTGGCTCCACAGCGCTTGTCTTGGGGATGGTGGGGTGAAATCTCTCCTGTGACAAAGTTCACAATGGAAATTCATCACAGGGAAGTTTATCGGACCTGCAGGCTTTCTGTCTGACCAGGTGGGGACCAAAGATGTTTCTAGCATGTGGGGGAAGTCATATCGCCATGCCTGTGGCTTTAAAAATCCCAGCCTTCCACCTCTAAGAAATACCAAGACAAAAATCAACCCTTCTAGAGCTGCTTACAGTAATCTTCAATTCCTTTCACTCTCTTCATTTGAAGTCCTTACATTTCAACTGCTTTCTCCCACGGCTTCACACAGCCTCACTGCTTTCCCCCGTGGCTTCCCACAGCCTCACTGCCCACCAACACCTGGGACTCTTACCTGTCGCTCTCCCCTCTTGCAGAACATTTTCCACCTGCTCAAAGTGGATCAGAACTGAAGTGGCCCAGCAAAAACAAAAGACGAGTTTTAAAATCGATGTACAAGACCCTGTGGATCAGCGAAGGAGGCCAGAGACAATGGAGTAACAAATCAGCACCTCAAAGTTCAGTCACTTTGGTCAGTCACTGACCAAACGAGGAGCAAAGGGACAGTGTCCGGGCAGGATTAGGAACCTGGAAATACCGTGCTAAATATAGCTCCCCAGCCTGCGGGACTCGGAAAGGTGGCCAAGAATAAGTATCTGGCGCGTTTGGTAATTTCTGTCACTTCCTGTTACTCACATCCTGCTGTTCTGATGCGGCCCAAAACACTGGATTCGCCACACACAGATCCCTACCTTGAAGCCCCCTGAGACCCGGACTATTCAAAACAGCTGGGATGTGCGTAGGCAACAGACTTCCTCACGGAGGGCAATACCAAACACAAAAATAGCACCGTACAAACAAGGAGGTCCCTGGGCGAAAGCAACCCCAGAATGCAGGGCCAGACCTCCCCAGGCCCCCCGCAGCATACGGCCCAACCCCCAGAGGCGCCGAGGGCACTTCTCTCTAAAGCTGTGCTTATCTCCAATCTCAGGACAGCTTCGAAGGCCAAAAGGGATCCCCACCCTCGCAATGATCCCACCTGCCCAGGGGCCCAGAGCACACAGGATAAGCACCCTCCGCCCCACCCCAGCTCCCAACCCTCCCGAGGTGACCAGTCCCCAGGAACACAGGACACTCAGGTAGGAGGCAAAGCCAACTGGGCCAGAGCCCAAAATCACCTGTAATCTATCAGAGGACAGATTTTTAAAAAGGGAGAAAAAGCAAGATGAAGCAAAAATGGAAAAGTTATGCCTAAAACTGAAATGTGACAAAAATATTTGGGGTTAATTCATCTATTCAGTATTTCTACAGTGCTTTATTAACCTTTGAAATGTGCTCAACGTGTGGAAAACCTCAGAGATTATAGGTGGCCCTGAGCAGGGTGCTGGAGGCAGACAGCCCCTGGTAGGGGAAGGAGGGGGAATGCCAACAAAGAGCACCCCAGGTGTGGAGGTGGTGCCCCACACCACATCTCCCCCCCCACAGCAGGCAGGAAACGAGAAGCTGACACACACAGAAGGCAAAATGCCACGTGCCTCCAACAGCAAAGTGCTCTAAAGAACCTAAATCTCCAAAGCACACAATGGAATACCATACAGCCAAGTTTTACAAGTGCAATGCGAGCATGTATTCATGGACACAGATGTTCATGATATAATGCATTATTTTATGTTTTTTTTGTTTGTTTTATGTAGGCTCCATACCCAACGTGGAGCCCAACACAGGTTTTGAACTCACGACCCTGAGATCATGACCCGAGCTGAGATCAAGAGTCAGGTGCTCAACTGACTAAGCCACCCAGGTGCCCCATAATATAATGCATTTTAAAAGCAGGTTACAAATTAGTATGTATAAATCATCCCACTGTTATACTATTTACTGATATTCATAGGAAAACACCTACAAAACTATTTGCCTGTATCAGAGTTTTTCAACCTTGGCACTATTGACATTTTCGGCCAAGTAATTCTTTGCTGTCCCCTACAACACTATAGGATGTTGAGCAGCATTCCTGGACACAAAGCATGGACCCCACCCACTCCAGCCCCCATATGTCAACCAAAGTGTCTCCAACTGCCAAATGTCCTCTGTCCAAGTGGCAAATCCCACGTCCCCAACCCTGTTCTCTCCCACGTCTGAGAACCACAGGTCTCTATAATAGTGTCTCTATCTAGAATCTCAACGATAAGACTTTTGAGTGTATTTTACATGTTCTTTGTATAAAAAAGTGAGTAACACACCAATCTTAGCATGAATAAAACATTACAGGTGTTTTGCTACAATGCGGTTTTTGAGTTGCTGCAAAGTTTCACATTCAGAATGAAAATAAGCAGTCTCATGGGAAAGGATGAGCTGGGGCAGACACTCAAAACCCTTGCAACTTTGTAACCAAGCATTTGAAACAACAGCAATAAAAGTACACATTTTTAAAGTACATAAGGAAATACTACAGTGAATACAGAACTTTACCTTTTAATTTTTTTTTAAAGATTCTTTATTTGAGAGAGAGAGTGGGGGGCAGAGATGCAGAGGGAGAGGGAAAGAGAAAATCTCAAGCAGACTCCCTGCTGAGCCCAGAGCCCGAGATCAAGCCCGAGCTTGATCTCACAATCCCAAGATCATGACCTGAGCTGAAATCAAGAGTCGGACACTCATCCGACTGAGCCACCCAGGCGCCCCAGAACTTTACCTTTTAAAAAAGTGAAGCAGCTTGACGGATGGGAGTCTGTGGCTGAGTTAGACTGGCAAAATGCACAAAGATCTAAGATACAATAAGCAGTTCCCAGGCAGAGCCCGAAGGCCCCAAGTCCAGGACTGTGCTCCTCCTGGGCTGGCCACGCCCTGGCAAGGGATGGCCCCATTCAGGGGCTGGGCCAGTGCACTTGTGAGAGAAACGGAGCCGCAGAAAGGGTTGTGACTGCATCTGCCTCATGGCTACCGCACAGAGGGAAAAACTGACTCCAAGTCGTTAGCTCAAGCACTAGGGTCATTGTTATCCTGGTGATAATGGAATCTAAATGAAAAGTACCCTGGCAGTGGGTCTTGAAGGGATGTGGAGATGGAGGGAACGTGATGGGAACGCTTCGACGGTCTTAAATCTGGCTGCTTCCATGCTGTCACAATCCATCTGTTTTTCTCTGGGATTATTTGATGCCAAATCTGCACAAAGCCAAGTCCATCTACAGTAACATTACAGTCAACAAGTATCAGGTAGGAAGAGAAGAGACAGAAGCATCCTCTAGAGCCCAAGGTCAGCCATACACTTTTCTGATCACTGAAGGTCAAGCTGATCAGGCAGTTGAGACTTCCCAGAGCAAAGAACATGTGTATCTGCTGACTTGCCAGGTGTCGGCCCTCAGGACAAAGTCTTGTGCACACCTTGACTGAAGAGCTTATCTCAAGGATGTTTGCACTCCAATACTTCCAGTGCCTAAGTAAACCAGGGACTACCTACCAGACAACAGTCGATGCAGCCAGAAAAGAGACAAACACCACACTAGGGGGAAAACAAGGTTTACAAAGAATTTCGGAAAGGGCACATTTACTTCACATCACTGCATAAAACAAAACAAGAGATTGAAAGGGCAGGACACACAGCACGGAAAACTGGAAGTTGACATCTCAGGTGGTGAGACTGCATAGTTTTTCTCTTTTTCTTTTGGTTTTCTGTATTTTCCATATAGTCTAAAGTAAAGTGTTTTAAAATACATCTCTGCCTTTTTCTTTTTTTTTTTTTTTAACCTACAAACTCAACACCTGGGACAAAAAAACTACCAGCTGCCTATGCAATTAGCATCTTCCCTTTCTACCTTCCAGAATGGCCCTGCTGTTCCGGGTAGCCTCCTGCTCAGCCTGGCTACCAGCACATTTTCCCACCGCCCCTGAAGCTCAGGGACAGCACCCGGGGAGCTCCCAGGAAAGCTCTTTGAAAAGACAGAACAGCGCAGGCGGCCCCAGCCAGCCTCCTCCCTGCGGCTCCTGCAGCCGGCATCTAGCCCCATGAGGGGACCATCAGAGTGGAAGCTGGGTCTCTGCCGACCGCGGGGCTCCACACCAGCCCGACTGCTGCCCCTGGTCTTTTCGAGGAGAGAGAGAGAAACAAACCTCTACCTTATTTGAACCACCGTTACCTATGTTTCCTGTTCAACATCCCAAATCTAACCTTGAGACACCACCCTCAACATCGCAGATGGAGGCACAGAAATGGAATCTTCTTTCTCTTCCAGGTCAATAACTTGATTTCTCTGTTAACTAGAAGCGAAAACCCTCAACTCAAATGGGCAGCAACACCAAGGGAGCTTGATTTAAAAAACTAACAGTAAGGTTGAAATAATAACACTGAAAATCAAATCTGAGGACATAACTCTACAGCCTGCCACCTCTTCTTTAAAGAAAGTTGTATGGGAGCACAGCCATCCCTGTTTATTTACATATTATCTCCGACTGCTACTTACGGCCAGAGAGACCCCTGTAGCTCACAAAGCCTAAAATATCCGGCCCTCTGTAGAAGAAGTTTGCTGCTATCTTGGATATATAAACCACTGCTCACATATATCTCAGGAAGAGCATAAAGAGAATTTGATGTGGAGGGGTTAAATGTAATGTGTTACAAAAAAAGATGGAATTTGCACCTTGTCCCTTCTGCCTCTGGCCCCACAAGGAGGGTCTCCGGTCTGTTCCCAGAGGAACCCCCGGGCGCCTGGCAGGTAGCACGTGCTCAATGAACTCTCACAGAATGGAACCCGCCCCACTTACACGAAGGGTCACTCACTGAGCAATTCAGGGTGAAAACCCTTGTGACCATGGAACATACCACAGTGATGTAGCCTTGAGCGTAACCCCCCTCGACACCCTGTCCCCACCCTGCAGGGAACATCTCCAGGTGGTTTACCCCGCACACTGAGGAGTCCCATTATCTCCCACTTCCCTGTAATTCAGTCGGGGGCCAGGCTGTCTGGGAAAAGACCATGCCCCACACGGAGGCCACACAGCGACGTGTGCGAGCGCGTGCTCAAGCCCTGCTCCCGACAAAGCACGACGCCAGCAGCAGCACTGGAGGCGGGGTCCTGTCCACCTCTTCCTGTGTGTCCCCATGTCCCTCCCCTCCCAGGCCACCCACCGTGCCAGGCAGCCATCTCCTGCCCTCCAGGACCAACTCTGAGGAAACCGGCTCCAGACATCTTACCAACACTATGAAGGTTTCACATCTGATGGCTGTGATGGAAAGGGGGGGGGGGGGGGACAAAGACGCTGTGCGTGAGCCCTTGCTCCTCACAACTCACCGTTGTCCCGTGGCCCTGCTGAGATTCAGCCAGACGCCGAGGTCACAGACTCACACACACGCCTATGACTGGACGACCATGTGCCCCAACCCTGTGTCACGTGTTAGGAAACAGATATCCAGAGAGGACAGCTGACTCCCCAAGGCCACGCTGCTGTAGGAGGCAGGGCAGGGGCCAGAAGACAGTTGGCCAACTGGTCACCTCCAGGGCATGATGTGGCCTGTGGAGCTCCCTCCTTGAGGGAGGGAGTGTCTGACCCATGTGGTCTGGGGGAGCTGCTGAGTGCCAGCAGGGGCTCAGGAAGGAGACATGACCATGAGGGGCACAGCTGTTGTTCTCAGCTCCCACGCCCAACCTCTGCAGCTGATGGAGGTGCAAAGACCCAGCCACTGAGACGCAAAGGAGGGAGGGGGCACTAGGCCCCTCTAAATGCCAGGGACCCGAACAGAGTCATGTCCTCTCAGAGATGCCCAGTCCAAATTACACCGTCCTTTCTAATTCCCCAAGTGACTAATGTACTTGGTCCACAGAGATCATTTGAAAGCGATCCAGGAAAGGATATCTCAGACCACATTCCCAGGAAGGCAGGTAAATCACACACAAGGTCAACCACCTTTTGGGATAATCTTGCCCCATGTATAACCCCCCTTCCTAACTCTAAACAATTTATCCCTTTCCTCTGACCAAGCTTCCTGTATTCCTCTGGTATTTCAAGTATATTTCAAAACTGAAAAGAAGTCATTCCAACCACAGGATTTAACATTTTAAAAAACCAAAACAGAAAAAGGGTTGAAAATATTTTTTTCCCCTGGCAAGTCCACACTCAGAGGGTCTGTCTACCAGGACTGTGGACGCATCACCGGGTATACTTGAACAGCCACCGTGGGAGGGCATGGCATGTGGGCTGGCTGAGGCCAGCTGGCGTGACTCGGGAGCCACCTCCCTTCATCATGACACAGCTCTGACACAGTCACATGTGGATGGAGAAGACAGGAAAGCTTCCCAGAGATGCCAAGTGACAGACACACAGCAACAACGAGCCAGTTAACCCAACAGATATTTATAGAATGCCTACTTTGTGCCTGACACGGCTCTGGGGTGCTGGAATAGAGAGTGAGTCAATATACCCCAGGACATCCCTTTTCTCGTAAAGCTTACACCCCGCCCTCCAACAAACAGAAATCAGCGGGGAAAGAAAGGATGCATATAATGTTAACGTTGACATAAGAAAGAGAAAACCTAAATAGCCTATATCCATCAAAACATTTAACTTATGCGGGTGCCCGGGTGGCTCAGTCAGTTGGGCATCCGACTCTTGATCTCAGCTCAGGTCTTGATCTCAGGGTTGTGAGTTTGAGCCCCGCGCTGGGCTTCATGCTAGATGTGGATCCTACTTAAAAAAAAAAAAAAGGCTCAAAAAGTTTTAATTTATGATAGAAAATGTCAAAAGGTATTATCAAAAATCTTCCCAAAAAGAAAACTCCACACCAAGTTCACTGTTGTAAATTCTAACAAGAATTTAAGAAAGAAATAACACCAAATTATATCAAAAAAAAACAAAACAGAGGGGGGAGCAATTATATCCCCCCTTCTGTTATGATGCTAGTTTATATGTTTTATAAAGCCAGCTTAACCTGAGTACCAAAACCCAACAAAGGTAAAAGGAAAGAGAAAATTACAGATCAGTATCTCATGGATACAGATGCAAAAATCCCTAATAAAATAACAGCAAGTTGAATTTAACAATAAATAAAAAGGATAATATGAGGAAATAAGGTTTGTCTCAAGAATACAAGGTTGGTTTGGGGCGCCTGGGTGGCTCAGTCATTAAGCGTCTGCCTTCAGCTCAGGTCATGATCCTGAGGTCCTGGGATCGAGCCCCACATCGGGCTCCCTGCTCAGAAGGAAGCCTGCTTCTCCCTCTCCCACTCCCGCTGCTTGTGTTCCTGCTCTCGCTGTCTCTTTCTCCCTGTCAAATAAATAAATAAATAAATAAATCTTTAAAGAAAAAAAAAGACTACAAAGTTGGTTTAACACTTGAAAATCAGTTTCATTTGCCCTTTAACAAAATTAAGGGAAAACAAACATATGATCACTTCAGTAGATGCAGAAAAGCATCTGACAACATTCAATACCCATTCCTAATAAACATTCTCAGCAAATAAGAAAATCCTCAAACTGATAAAGGGTACCTACAAAAAGCCTACAGCTAACATCATACTCAATAGTAAAAAGCTGAACTGTTTCCTACTAAGATCAGAACAAATGAAAATATTTCTGCTTTCACTACTTCTATTCAACATTATACCAGCAGTCCTAGCTTTTGCAATGAAACAAGAAAAAGAAATATAAGGCATCTGGGTAAGAAAGAAGTAGAGCTTTCCCTATTTGCAGATGATACGACTGTTCATATAGAAATTTCTGAGGAATCTACAAAAAAACTACAAGAATTAATAAGTTGTCTTCCAAGGTCACAAAATCCATTATATTCTTATTTTTTTGCAGCAAACAATGAAACATATTCTTTAATTTCATTTATTTAATAGGAACAAAAAATAAACTACATAGGAACGAATCTAACAAAAGACACTGAAGATATCTACCCTGAAAACCGTAAAACCCTGCTGAGAGAAATTAAAGACCTAAGTAAATACATAGTTATATCACATTCATGGGAAAATTCAATGTCATTAAGATACCGATTCTCCCCAAACTGATTTATAGATTTGATGCAACTTGAATCAAGATTCCAGCAGGCTGGACCACCTGATCTCAGGGTTGTGAGTTCAAGTCCCACGTTGGGTGAAGAGATTACTTAAAAATAAAATCTTAAAAAAAAAAATATTCCAGCAAGCTTACTTTGTAGAAATGGCCTATTTTTTAAATTTAACACAAAAATGGAAAGGACTTAGAAATAACCAAAGCAATTTTAAGAACAAAAGTTAGAGGACTTGCAGGACACCTGGGTGGCTCAGTCAATTGAGCTTCTGCCTTCAGCTCAGGTCGTGGTGTCAGTGTCCTGGGATCTAGTCCCACATCGGGCTTCCTGGCCTGCTTCTCCCTCTGCCTCTCCCCCTGCTTGTGTGCTCGCTCTCTCTCTCTCTGACAAATAAATAAATAAAATCTTGAAAAAAAAAAAGTTAGAGGACTTGCCCTGAGTTCAACACTTATTGTGAAGTTATAATAACCAAGAAAGTGTGGTCTTGGGGTAAGATTAGACATACAGATCACGGGAACAGGACAGAAAGTCTGGAAACAGATTCACAAACATATGGTCAATTGACTTGTGGTAAAGGTGTCAAGGTGATTCATGAGAAAAGAAAAGTCCCTTCAACAATGCTGCCGGAAAAACTGAACATCCAGAAGGAAAAAAATGAACATCAACGCTTACCTCACATTACACACAAAATTAACTGTACATTAGTCATAATCCTAACTTCTAGAAGAAAAAAAAAACCTTTGTAATACTGAAGCAGAAAAAGGTTCCTTGGATTGAAAAACAAGAAGCATGAACCATAAGGGAAAAAAACTGATGAATTCAATTTCACCAAAGAGAATGACTCTGTTCTTCTAAAGACGCCACGCACAAAAAAGGCAAGCCACAAATTGGGAAAAACAGTCATAACACATACATCACACAAAGATTTGTATCCAGAATATATAAAGAAATCTTACAACTCAATAATAAGACAACCAATTCAATGCAAAAATGGACAAATGATTCTACCATACACTTCACAAAAAAACCACAAACAAACGGCCAATTGGCACATGAAAAGATGCTGACATTATTTGTCATCAGGGAAATGGAAATGAAAACCACAATGAGATACCATTACGTATCTATTAGGACATGTAAGATAAATGACTGACTACAGCAGGTGCCAATGAGGATGCGGAGCCACTGGAACGCCCTGCACTGCAGGTGGTTATATAAAATTCCAGGCACTCTGGAAAACAGCTGAGCAGTTTCTTAAAAGTTAAGCACACACCTACTCTATGACCCAGCAATTCTCCTAGGTATTTACCAAGGGAAATGAAAATATATGTCCACACAAAGACTTGTATACAAATGTTCATGGCAGCTTTGTTTGCAATAGCTCAAAGTTGGAAACTGCTCAAATGCCCATCAACAGGTAAATGGATCAACAAATTGAGGGAAAAGAACAAACTGTTGATATACCCACTGTGGAAAATTTCAAAATCGTTATAGTGAGCCAAAGATCCCATAAAAGGGGGGACATACTTTCAATTTATACTGAATTATTATTCAATTCCATTTACATTGAATTATTCCATTTAGACAAAATTCTAAAAAAGCAAAATAATGTTAAAGACAGAAAGCAGATCCATGTTTGCCTGGAGAGGGGTGCAGAGAAAGTATAGATCATGAGGAAACTCTCAGGGGGGATGGAAGTGTTAGACAGCTACCCTGTCTGGTGACAGTTTCAACAGGGATAGGGGTGGGGCAACTCAACAAGCCGTACACTTTAAACAGCACAGTTCACTGTACAGCAATTCCACTCAACTAAGTTATAAAAATAACGTTAACATATCTTGGTGCACTGCAATATTCTTTAAAGGACAGGGTGAACCTTTCTCTGAATGACTAGAGCGACCATACAGTTTTATCACCCAAGCCAGGAAATTTCTGCAAGTCAAAGTGGGTGCTAAAAATAATTAATGGTGTTATCTACAATAGGGTGTGTGAACTGGCAGCGCCCTGGACAAAGCAGCACTTACGGCTTTGGGAACAACAAATACCCACTCTATACCCTGGTGTGATTAAATACTTTTGCATAAAGCAAACCACAGCATTCCTTCCTCAGAAGACAGAGAGAGCCAGAACTGACAGCGGCCTGGAGGCTCAGCTACACCTGGGCCCCTGCCTTCCAGTCACAGAAGTGGTCCTGGTTTTCAGTGTCAGGGGCAGGACAGAAGCCAGGGCTCCTGCGTCAAGGTCAGGGTCCCTCCGGCCCCACCAAGGATGGGGTGGGGACCAACCCCACTCCCCACTATTCTCCAAATGTGCAATTACTCTGTTCCACCATCTTTGGGCTTTCGCAGCCATCGAACATCAGGCCAACAGTGGAGAGGGCACCTGGCACGGACCAGCTTTTCTAATGCAAGTTCAGCAGGAGGCGCCTGGCTGGCTCAGTCACTGGAGCGGCTCTCAGGGTCTTGAGTTCCAGCCCTCCGCGTTGGCCACTGAGCCTACTTTAAAAAAACAAACAAACAGTCCAGCAGGGACAGAGGCCAGCCTGGGTAGGGCCTGAGCAGCCCTGTGCAGGTGGCGTTCCCAGCCTTCCATGAGCACCTCAACCCCAGGCTGAGGTCTGGAGGTTTAGCTAAACATCCTGTACAGAACTGGTACAGCGGCTCCTACAGTCCTCCTGACTTTATTAAAGGGGCAGGGGGGAGATCACAGGTTTCATTTCTGAGTTTACATTTCAAATCAGGTGCTTCAGCTGTGGCTGTGGAAGTGGGGAGACTACCGAGTCAATAAACAGCAGCCTCCCCGCCACAGAGCGGGGAATTATCTTAACTTGATAACAAGTTTTTCAAGGAAATAAAAAGCTCCTACTCACTACTCTACCAACTCTGAAATTCCAGGTTATTCTGGGACAGGAAAGCAAGGTTTTTTAAACATAATACCCTACAGAATGGTACCATTTTCCTAACTTTCAAGGAAAAAAACCAGACAGCACTTGGTGCAATCATATCCCTGGCACACGTACCAAAGAATACCGGGTAAAGGAGGACTAGAGTTATTAATTTCCTAGACACCTAAAGAAAAAACTCAATCATATCCACATACCTTCTCCACGGTTTTTTTCCCCAAAGAACTCTTTACTTTACAAAAGTACTGGAGTCAAACTGCAGTCTCTCAACTGTCCACTTTGGTTTTTGTTTCCTCTATCATTTGTAAATAAAAACAATTAGAAGTGTTAACAATTCACCACACACACGCGTGTGTGGGTGCACGCACTGTGAAAACAGCCTAGATTTCACAAGTGCAATCCCTCCTTGGTCACACCACACCGCGCAGACAAGTAACAGAGTCCTCCCCCACCCCCAATCCTAACAGACCCCCACCATTGGCCCCAGCACTCACCAGAAGGCTGCCAGAAGAAGACAGTGTCCCCTCCCCTCTGCCTCCTTGGAACAACCGTTAAGAACCGAATCCTAAGCCCTTGTGTGGAGTACCTGGCTCTTAGGACCCAGAGGCGGGTGCTGCCTTCAGCAAAACCCCACACTTAGCAAACACACACTACCAATTTGGCTCAACGCCTGCTTCTTCCTGCTTCTTAAAACTGAGAACACAGAGTGGATTACGAAGGGGGTAATTCACTAGATTCACTTCCTCCTGCGCTGCTCTCCTGGTCCTGCTCCCTGGCCAAAAGGTGTTTTAACAGTCACAGTCTTTAATTCACTAAGCACCTACTATGTGCTGGGTGCCTGCCCCCACCACCACGGGTGAGGTAGTGCGGCCCCGACTCTGCCAATGGAAGGATGACGCGACAGGTGTTAAGAAGTGGAGGTCCTACAGCTGACGGCTGGCACGGCCAGGACATGAGGTCAGTTCTCCTGCAGCCCGGCGCCTGAGCAGCAACCCCGGGGGGCTTGCTCATGGCAGTGAGCCCAGGCAGCAGGAGCTACTGTCCCTAAATACGTGGGGCTTCCCGTCTGGCAGGTCTTCCAGCTTCAGAGGCCTCGTGGGACACCCTCAGCCCACAAGTACGACTTTCCCCACCCCAGCTCCAGGCCTGCAGTCACAGAAATTGGGAAGAGTTTCCATGAAGGAAATCTGCCAATTATATATATATAGCGTTTCCTCTCTCTAAGCCAAAGTGACTGGCGCAGGGGTTTTGTCCAGGAAATATCTGAGCTCCAAACAAGCTGAGAAGGAAAACTGATGTTGAAATCTGGATAAAGGTCATGGTTCCTCACCAAAGGAGCAGCCCTGGCTACCCCACAGGCTGACGTCTGCTGGAAACAGCTGAGCAAGTCAGGTCCAGGGTTCCACCCTATGTAGTTCTACTAAGGAACTTTCATTCATTCAACAAACATGAATGCCAAACAGATAAGATTTAAAACAACTGAAAATATTACTTAAATTCATTACATAGCTTCTTTTTAATTTAGAGTTATCGGGCAATAACTACTAAAAACAGGAGAAGTAAAAGGTAAAGGAAAACCAAAGTTTTTCTCCTAAGGAGAGTAACTCTCCCGATATCTACTCTTCAGCTGCAGATGCTATTTTTCTACACTCTCTGGTCCTCATCTGAAATCCTTTGAAATTCCTGTAAATTGTAATAACTGCTAAGTGTGGCAAGTTGAACTCTATTATAATCCCACTATCACTGATGAGTGGTGGTGCAGATAAAAACCAGGAAACCTTCAGAGGGCACTTTTCTGCCAACCCGGTGACCTAGGAGATGTTATCCCCATTTCACAGATGAGGAAACAGAGTCACACAGCTAACAAAGAAGACCATCTTTATAACAGATGTTGTAAAACCTCTGGATACCATTAAATATTTCAACAATATTCCTTGGGGAAAAGGAAGTTACAAATACAGACACGACAAATCACTCCTTGCTTTGTATGGCATGGTTATTCTGACACAGTCATTTCAGGGCAACCACTAGGATGATGCTAGGAGCAAAGCCTGCTTACCTAGTAAGCCACATGATGCAGACACACGACTAAGCAGAGGTTGCCACATCCTACAGGGAAGTTGTATGAGATTTCAATATGGCATTCCACAGAAGCAGCCCCCTAAACATGTATATTCCACAGGAGAATAAAATTCTCATTCAATTTATAGGAAATTATACTAAAATACGGACACACCTTTTTGTGCCATGGATGCAGTTTATCCTGAAAACACTCTTTATTGTCAATTCCCCCTTATTTGGCCAATCCAGCTTCCTGAAATTTACAAATAAATTTAAATGTATCTAATAGGGCCTCTCCTTCCCTTTATTCTGTTCTTATATGATGCCAACGGGCACTCGCTTCTGGCTCTCCGCCCTCTGCCTCTGCTCCTTCCGTTCCCTCCAACCCCCGTCGGCCCTCACACCAGCACGTGCGGACTTCGCCACCGCCCTTCTCCAGCCCACCCCTCTGCTGTCCTTTCTTCCTCAGCCAGCTCGGTCACCTCCGCCCAGGTCCCCCACCAGCCCGCTTCCTCATCATCAAACCCAGCCTGCCCCCTCCTTCATCACAGGTATGTGACATCCTTGCCCGAGATTCTGGGGACTTAGGATACGTTACAGTTCCAATTATGATCCATTCAAAATCAGGTAAACAGAAGCTGATGAAGCTGTAAACCAGAACCAAACCCGAATCAAAGTCAGCAGAAGAAAGTTTCACTTTCTCACCCCTGAGGGCAGGCAAGAGAGGTGGAAAAGGACACGAGCCAGAGCGCAGGCTGCCCCCTCCGGGAGGGCGCCCTCTCCTGGGCAGGGGCCGGGCACAGGGGCTGCTCTGCATGGGAGACCACACCCAGCTTCCCAGACCTCCCCCACTGTGGTCTGAGATGCTCGCTCTAGCAGTATCATCAATAGGAAAAGCTGAGAGCATTCTAAGTCCCTAATGCTGTAGGAGCGAGGAAATAAAAAGGTTAACTGATCAACTCTGCGACCCCTAACAAAATATCTCCACCTATAAAAGTGATCGTTGTAGATTCATGATGTGGAAGTGTTTATGACGAAAATATAAAATTATACACACACTGCTGTGCGTATAACGTGTGAAATGTACCATATGCCTCTGACATAGAACTGAAGGGGACCCCAAGAAAGAAAGCAACTGCTGAGCTCCTGTGACCTTTCCTCCCCCTTCCCTTGAAATCTCCTCTAAAAGCATTATTACCATGTACACACTCTACAAAATAAATGGATAAGCTGCCCTGCACACGGTTCAGGTCCTGAGACACTCCTGGACTCCGCCCCAGAGCCCACATGCATACCCCTTCTCAGTGGCCACCTGCAGCCCCCAGGCCCACACGGCCACTTCCATCTCTGGGCTCCCACTGTGTTCTGCACCTACTTCTGCTGCACTTGTCACAGGGCACAATAATTACCTCTTTTCATGTCTAACAGCTTCTGAGAAGTCCCTGAGCACAGGGAACGTGTTTGTCCACCTCCATCTGCCCTCAGGCGCCCAACAGAGAGAGTGTGCCACCACAATGGGTGGTTGAAAGAAGAAAAAACAAGTCTTTCCAAAACATGCATCTTTTCCAATTGGTTCCTGTTCAATTTCAGAAATCAGACTGCCAAGGTAAGGCCGTGCTGTTGCCGAATTATTCCTGTATTCTCCAGGGGTAAACAAGAAGTTTTCAAACCATCAAACTTGCTGGAAACACACACAGACACACACAGCAAAGGAGCTGGCCCGACACACACACCACACACACAGCAAAGGAGCTGGCCCGACACACACACACACACACACACACACACACACCCCAAAAGGAGCTGGCGACACACACACACCCCAAAGGAGCTGGCGACACACACACACACACACCCCAAAGGAGCTGGTGAGAGACATACACACACACACACCCCAAAGGAGCTGGCCCGACCCAAAGCTGCTCACCAGAATCCAGAGACACACAGCTCCCAGGATGCTCCTCGGCCCAGTACTCAAGGCATTTGTAAGAGGGTAACGGCAGCAAGAAGGGGCCCGGCCCACAGAATCATCCACAACGATGGACGTTTGTTCCGTAGGACCTCACAAAGAAGAAACAATTCAATATCCTCTCTGAACAGAAAGAAGCAATGAAACCTACTTCCTGGCTCACACTCGCTGGCACAGCCCATGTGTATTCTGCACTGGGGACAACAGCTTCAAGAGAACCCCTGGCCTCAAGTCAAAACCTAAGAAGGTGTGACCAAGAGTGCACAGATTACTAAGGAGCCTGTGCTCATCTGGCATCACGTGAGTGTGGGTCCCAAACGTGGCTGCACCTCAAAATCTAAAAAATCACCCATTTACAAGTCAGCATCAGAATCTCTGGGGATGGTGCCAGGACCCCCCCCCCCCAAGGGTGCCCAGGCACAGCCAAGTTTGGGAACCACTGCCCTGAGGGAGCAGAAGATGGCAGCGCGTTCCCTTCTGACCACGGCATGAAGAGGAAGATCCGACAGAAGTGAGCGTTTTCACCCGACCTTTGAGGAATGGGCAGGGTCTACGGAGGGAACTTGGGGAGAGGGCCTTCAGACTGAGGTGTCCTACCGAGACCAGGATGACCTGTGCACCAGGACTCTGTTCCCGACAAAGAGCAGGTCTGTGGCAGGGCAAGAGGCTGGGGCAGCTGCGGAGCGCCAGGTCCCCTGGACAGTATGAGGTAAGACTGTATGGCACTCAATGATTTATACCGCTTTTAGAAATGGGCAGAATGTGACTCTTTTTAATGGTTTTATATTTCAGATATATTCCAGTCAAACTTGTCTTTCCTCTTCAAGGTCCAACTCAAGTGCAGTTGCTGCCAGGACCCCAAGGATAAGGGTAAAATAGTCAGACTGCTTTAGGTCCAGTGAAGTCTAGAATAATCCACAGTGATTTAATTAGAAGTTATTATTTAGCAAACACAGAATGTATGAAACATTTCACCTAAGAAATATAAGTAAACCAAACTAAAAGAAAAATGTCTGATTAGTACCAAATGGCATCATAAATTAGTTTCACCGCTTTCAATTCCCCCACTGGATAGGCAGTGAGTGCCTATAATCATACCGTTAATAGTAGCAAACACTTATATCATGCCTACATTGCATTAACTCATTTAATCCTCCCAATGACCCCATGGTAGGTACTACCACTATCCCCCATTTCTCAGATAAGGGAACTGAGGCTCCGAGTGCTTTAGCAACTTGCCCAGGGCCATTCGGCTAGCGAGAGGCTGAGCTGGGATTCATGGCCAGGCCTCCCAGTCCCTGCCCCTGAGCACTGGCACAGCACGAGGGCCCATGGTGGGTATGATCAACAATAAAGGGGGCGCCTGGGTGGCTCAGTCATTTAAGCATCTGCCTTCGGCTCAGGTCATGATCCCGAGGTCCCAGGATCGAGCCCCACGTCGGGCTCCCTGCTCGGCAGGGAGCCTGCTTCTCCCTCTGCCGCTCCCCCTGCTTGTGTTCCCTCTCTCGCTGTGTCTCTCTCTGTCAAATAATAAACAAAATCTTGAAAGAAAGAAAGAAAGGAACATAACCTAGTCCTACTGTCTAGGTCCTTACATTTGAGGAAATGCAGATCCTGGACATTCAAGGACAGAGACCCTGTTTCCTCTGGGAAAAACCAAAGCATGGAAATACAACATAGCATATAATTTTCCCCATAAATGAAGTAAAAGTAACTGAACATGTTACGGCATGAGTCCCTCACACACAAGTGGCATAACTCATAAAGCTCCGTCCTTCCCTCGGGCCCCTATTCCCCAACAGCACTGGCTTTCTGGATCCCTGCTGAGAGCAGCCTCCGTCCCAGAGCCCCAACAGAGGGAGGGTGTCGTGGACACCCACCCACCAGCTCGGGGAACTGGATGCGTGCCTCGACAAAACCAGAGCCAGATGCTGGTCCCAGGGCCAAGGTCCCGCCCCGCGCCAGCACCACAGCCAGAGGAGCCGGAGGAAGGGGGCTCAAGCAAACCCGAGGGCCACGAGCACATGACACCGTGACAGCAGGTGACATCGCTGACAGGGGTGAAGGGCTCCAGGCAGTGAAACTTCCAGAGAGGTACCGTCAGCCAACGTGGGTGCAAACGCCTCGCAATCCCTGCGGGCTCCGGGCTCCCGGCTCCCTGCCATCCGAGGGACACGGGCCAGTACTCAGCCCACACCTGCCTGCAGCCAGCCCTCGTCCTGCTTCCTGCTGTGCATCCGCAGCACCTGTGTCCCCCTCCGATAACAAGTCCCTTTGTCCTAGTTTAGAAACTCTTCACTAAATTTAATTCAGCTGATTCTGCCTCCCTCAAAAGGGACAGTGCCTCCGACACCAGCGACCCTGAAGTCAGTCTCTCAGGTGAAATTTCTAGAACTAGAGGGGCCAGTGACGCACCCCTGGTAAAGGGAGGGTGTCCGCAGCCACCTGAGTCTGGCCCTGCACACACGAGGTGACCGTGGGGCCGCGTGCAGAGCTGCCTTCTGGGAAGCAGTAATCACCAACTGCTCAAAACCCCATTTTTCTTCAGCACCCTACTCAACTCCCAAGTCATGTAAGACAAGGAACGCCACTGGTAATGAGAAGTGTTTAACCAAAACACCTGCAGCCATGCTCTCCATCCAGCCCCTTGTCTCCACTGTGGCTCCACCGAGGCTTCCACACCTCCCACCCAGCCACAGAGAAGGCCACCCGCTCGGCCTCCTCACACCCATCCTGGCCACCTGCTCCTGGAAGATCAAGTCTTCGGCAGCAGCCAGACTTGTAACAAAAAGGGCTTCCAAAATCAGAATGGCTTCCCCGTACCCATGGCAAAAAAGCCCCAACTCCACACAGCCCGAAAAGCACTTCACCTCTGACCTCTGCCCATCTCTCCACCCTCACACGCTCTACGCTCTATGTTCCTGTGGCAGGAGCCACTTCCACACCAGGGCACCGTGCCGGCCACAGCTCCCTCTCAGCCTCAGGCCTCCGAGCTTCTCGTCCCTGACTCCTGGCCCCCACCGCAGGCCTGCGCTTCTGTGACTGCTCGGCCCGCAGCGCCCACGGGAGCACAGGCTGCATGAGGGGAGACCTGTATGGCGACCCGGAGTGCAGCCCGCTGGAAGCGCTCTGCTGAGGGACAGCAGCGAGGGGACGGGGCCCAAACCCTCCTGGGACGAGCGGCCATCAAGTCACTCCTCGACAAATACTGTGTGCTGGCTCCCGGGCAAAGCAGTGAGCAGAACAAACAAAACCCCTTGCTCTCCCGCAGCACACACTACAGCATGGCAACAAAGAAAACCAAACGGACTGAGAGGAGGGACTCAGAGGGATGGGTTGGGTGGCAGCGTGAGAACACAGCTGAGCTGTGCCTCACTGCTTCGACCTGTTCCTGCTGCATTTTGAAACTCTGAATAACATTAAAGGAGGTGATGAAATTTCATCACATCTCTATTAAAATGGGACAAAAACTGAAAATGATGAAAACACTGACTTGGAGAAACAAGTCAGTAAAAACCCTGCACTCTGACAGCCCTCAATGCCTGGCACGCTCTAGAGCTCCCAGCTGCCACGGAAAGGCCATAAATGAAGTCCGCGCAGGACTGGAAGACA
The DNA here is from genome assembly GCF_037043125.1 of Eumetopias jubatus. Lineage (NCBI taxonomy): Eukaryota > Metazoa > Chordata > Mammalia > Carnivora > Otariidae > Eumetopias > Eumetopias jubatus. Next base: position 7,478,938 of record NW_028274809.1, read on the forward strand.
ACGAAAACCACTTCAGAGAGCTCAAAGACAAAGAGCTCGGGCAGGGGGAGAAATCCAAGTCAATGAAAACATTTGGAAACCCAAAAGAGTATAGAAAATCCTTCCCTGAAGCGGAAAATGACTACATTAAACAGAAAGTATTTTTAAAATACCGCTCTATCAAACAAGAATTAGCCAGGATAAAAACAAACTAAAGCAACGTGAAAGCTATGCTGGATAGGGGTAAAAATCACAAGTAAATGCAACAGGAAACAAAGTTAAAACTTTCATAAATAGAATCTGAGAAAACCAACAAATTAAAATAATGCAGAAGAGCCTGGCAGACACAGAAGATCCAGAACCCTACCCCTACGCCTCCCTGGCCCCTGGACTCTAACTCATGTAACCAGCCGCTGCACCAGGTGGAACCTGACACCTTCATCCACCTCTGCCCTGGCTGCGCTGATGCACCACCTGTCCGCTGCCCACCCTCCACCCCTCTCCACTCAGAACCAGCCCTCTCTTGGTGAGGGCTGTGGTCTCCCCCTATCCTCCACCCTTCCCCTTCCTCCTCCAGCTCTCTCTCCACAATGCAACCAGAGTAAAACATTCTCAGGGCAAATCTGGGAATTTCACCAAACGGAACTATTCAATGGTATTACAGGTTGAAGGACTAAGTCCCAAGCCCTTCCCATGGCCTCCTACGGTCTCTCTCTCCCTCTGGCCTCAGCCAGCCACACAGCCCTTCTTCTGCTTCTTCACACAGTCTACACTGCATCCTCTACCACAAGGCCTTTGCACATACTGGTCCCTCAACTTGCCCCATTCTAGGACGCCTACAGGCATGAGACATACAGAAATACTCAAACACTTGCACACACTTCCTTTAGTTGATTTACCACTATCCAGTCTTCACATCTAAGACATTACTTCCTCAGGGGCAGTCCTCCTGACTCTACCCCAATACCAGTGGGGGTCCTCCTTATGATGCCCCACATAGCCTTCCTTCCCTGTAACCTGTTTTAGCCTGTAACCTCTCTGTGTGTGCTTCGCTGAGCCCCCAGAAGACTACCGAAGAGCCCCTCTCCATTTCTGCTCACCAATGACAGGTGACCACTAAGCCTGGTGCTTGGCCCTGAGCAAGCCCTCAAAAGGCACATGCTGAATCAATAAATGAATAAACAACAAAGTTCCCAAAGAACAAAACAAAGCACACAAACCAGAATTATACAAAAAAATACAAGGAAAAAAAGACCTTTTTCGAAGCTGGAAAACCAAGACCAAGTCTGGAAGACAGAAAATTCACTATAGGGCGCCTGGGTGGCTCAGTTGGTTAAGCGACTGCCTTCGGCTCAGGTCATGATCCTGGAGTCCCGGGATCGAGTCCCGCATCGGGCTCCCTGCTTGGCGGGGAGTCTGCTTCTCCCTCTGACCCTCTCCCCTCTCATGCTCTCTCTCTATCTCATTCTCTCTCTCAAATAAATAAATAAAATCTTTAAAAAAAAAAAAAGAAGATTCACTATATACCAGACCAACTAGTAAGCAAAATCCAATTATCACATAAGAGAAAAATAGTCCCATGAGATTTCAAGCAGAAATGTACAGGGTCGCTGGGTGGCTCAGTTGGTTAAGCACCCGACTCTTGATCTCAACTCAGGTCTTGATTTCAGGGTCATGAGTTCAAGCCCCATGTTGGGCTCCACACTGGGCATGGAGTCTGCTTAAAAAAAAAAAGGAAAAAGAACAAAAAAGAAATTTACAGGTATCTACAAAGATGGTAACAACAGCAAGGCTGGCTTCAGAGGCCTCCCCTCCAACACCAACACTGGAAACACCATGCTGCTTGAGTTACCTAGTAAAAAACACCATATTTTGTTTCCTTTGTGGAAAGCAGAACATTCTACACCATTTTTCTTCTTTGTTCTTCAGTGCTTTCTCGTTTTCATTAGTGTGATACAAACAACAATGGTTGGTCAAAGAAAGCACCGAGTTCTATGTGGCTGTTCTATGTTCTATGTGGCTAAACACCCCATCAGGTACACAGCTTCACTGAAAAAGGACATCACCACATGGGCTGGCTATAAGCATAAGAAAACTTGTGGAATTTTAAATGTATTTTTTTAAAGGAATTTTTAAATTCAAATCACTGGGGCACCTGGGTGGCTCAGTTGTTAAGCGTCTGCCTTCGGCTCAGGTCATGATCCCAGGGTCCTGGGATCAAGCCCTGCATTAGACTCCCTGCTCCGCGGGAAGCCTGCTTCTCCCTCTGCCACTCCCCCTGCTTGTATTCCCTCTCTGGCTGTGTCTCTCTGTCAAATAAATAAATAAAATCTTTAAAAAAAAAAAAAAGAATTAAAAAAAATTCAAATCACTAACAAATATAAATGTAAATGGTTCATATACCACTCAAAAAATGCAAAACAGAAGAGAGATACCAAGGAAGCATTCAATCAAGAAAGCACAACACAGTCAGCCACTAAACACAGGAGTCCGATGTGCAAAAATCCTGACAAGCAGAAAATGTCTCAAGCTCACTATTACAAACAGCTCCAGACTGAGGAAAAACAACTTCTAACAATATGTTGCTTACAAGAATTAAATCTAAAATAGCAAGGAAAAACTGAAGATAAAAGTGAGGGTAGAAGACAGAGTATGCATTATCAGTTAAATTCTGAACAAAGAGATATAGCAATATTAGTATCAGACAGAGTACAGTTAGTGGTAAAAGCTGTTCAGTGTAAAAAAGATGTTACCTTACTGACAAATAATTATTCAGTAACGAGGGTATTAACATTTATGTGTTTGGGCGCACGAGTGGCTCAGTCAAGTTAAGCATCTGCCTTCGGCTCAGGTCATGAACCCAGGGTCCTGGGATAGAGTCCCGCATCGGTCTCCCTGCTCGGGGGGAGTCTGCTTCTCCCTCTGCCACTCCCCCTGCTTGTGCTCTCTCTCTCTCTTGCTCGCTCACTCTCTCCCTCAAATAAATAAATCTTTAAAAATAAATAAATAAAGAGCTTCAAAAATGGTGAAGGTGAAAAGTGTTACAAATATAAGAATAAAATGACAAATATAATTATTCTGAAAGAGAATAATTCCTCATCAGTCTCAGGAAGGTCAAGAAAATCAAAAATAGGGGTGTCTGGGCGGCTCAGTCGGTTAAGCCACTGCCTTCAGCTCAGGTCATGATCCTGCAGTCCCGGGATCGAGTCCCGCAATCAGACTCCCTGTTCGGCAGGGAGTCTGCTTCTCCCTCTGACCATCCCCCCTCTCATGCTCTCTCTCTCTCTCTCATTCTCTCTCTCTCTCAAATAAATAAATAAAATCTTTAAAAAAAAAAAAAAGAAAATTAAAAACAGGATCATAAGAAGACCTAAACAACAAATTTCATAAACTGTGATAAAGACCAAACTTTATTCCCTTTGGTAAATATATTATCCTTCAAGTAAATGGTATCTAATATTTCTCACATTTTATAAAGAGTGATCTTAATGTCAGATACCTATAAGTATTGTTGAGTGACATGATACAGAAAAATTAAACTAGCAACAATTGCCAATTCATCCATTAAGTGGAAGAGGCTGAGAGGCTGAACAGAGCTTCTGGCAATACCATAGGACTGGTGGGAAAAACACAAATGCAGAGCCCAACAGAGATTAATACCTCAATTTACAGCTGAGAGTCCTAAAGGAGTATCCCATGAAAGCAGAGGGAGTGACAGCAATCAAAAAGAATGAAATCTTGCCATTTGCAACGACGTGGATAGAACCAGAATGTATTATGCTAAGCGAAATAAGTCAGTCAGAGAAAGACAAATACCATATGATTTCACTCATATGTGAAATTTAAGAAACAAAACAGATTAACATGGGGAAGGGAAGGAAAAATAAAATAAGATAAAAACAGAGAGAGAGGCAAACCATAAAAGACTCTTAACTACAGGGAACAAACTGAGGGTTGCTGGAGGGGAGGTGGGCAGAGGGATGGGGTAACTGGGTGATGGGCATTAAGGAGGGCACTTGATGTTATGACCACTGGGTGTTACATGCAACTGATGAATCACTAAACTCTACCCTGAACCTAATAATACATTATATATTAACTACTGAATTAAAAAAAAAAAAAAGCAGAGGAAATGAAAAGAGACCAGCCAATGGAAAAAGTAAAGCCCACATTCAAATTAGCTCTATCACAAACTAGATTTAAGACAATCTGCTGCTACTTTGCCTACCTTACCAGAAGCAAAAGTAAATGGTAAGGGAAGACATCATCATCTGAGCATAAAGTTATATTGACAATTTTTCCAACAATGCTGTGAAACAAAATTAACAGACATACCAGGGAAAAAGACTAAAGGAACAAAAGCCAAGAGAAAAACCAGATCATAGAAAAAGACCCATAAAAGAACCAGATATTAAGAACCAGATATTTGAAGTTTTCAAAGACTTTAAAATAAATATGCTTACTATAGGGACTTTGGCAGGTAACTAGAAACCTTTTTTAAAAAATCAAATGAAAATTCTCAAGCTGAAAGATAAAATAACTGAAAGTGAAAACTCAATAGAAAGACTTAATAACAGATAAGACAGACCTGAAGAACATCAGAAGATAATAATGATAATAAAGCATCCAGAGTGAAAAGAATAGAAAAAAAATTTTTTTTTAAGACTTTATTTATTTGACCAGAGAGAGACACAGCAAAACAGGGAACACAAGCAGGGGGAGAGGGAGAAGCAGGCTTCCCACGGAGCAGGGAGCCCGATGTGGGGCTCAATCCCAGGACCCTGGGATCATGACCTGAGCCGAAGGCAGACGCTTAACGACTGAGCCACCCAGGCACCCCAGAAAATATTTTTTTTAAAGAATATAAGAAACAGGGGCGCCTGGGTGGCTCAGTTGGTTAAGCGACTGCCTTCAGCTCAGGTCATGATCCTGGAGTCCCGGATCGAGTCCCACATAGGGCTCCCTGCTCAGCAGGGAGTCTGCTTCTCCCTCTGTGACCCTCTTCCCTCTCGTGCTATCTCTCATTCTCTCTCTCTCAAATAAATAAATAAAATCTTAAAAAAAAAAAAGAATATAAGAAACATATGAAAGACAGTGAAAAGACCTAACATACAAGCCCCAAAATAAGAGGAAAAATTCATGGGTAGAAGCAACACTTGAAGAAATAATAAAAAAGACTTTGCCCAAACTGACAAGAAAAGGAATGTAAATCCAGAGATTTCAGAAGTGTTAGGAATGCTAAGCAAAATAAATACAAAGAAACATGCCAGAAAAATCAAAATAAAACATAATAAAAATCTTAAAAGTAGTAGGAAGTAGGAAGAAAGGTATATTTCCATCCAAGCAGCAACAATAAGACTGATAAATTACTTCTAAGAGAAATAATGGAAGCTAAAATACAGTAATTTTTTTTTTTCACTGTAAGCTCTCTGTCCAGTGTGGGGCTTGAACTCACAGCCCCAAGATCAAGAGTCACGTGCTCTACTGACTGAGCCAACCAGGTGTCCCTACAATAACATTTTTAGATTGCTGAAAGAAAATTACTGCCAAGCTAGAATTGTATAACAAGCAAAAATATCCTTCAAAAAGCTGAAATAAAGATACTTTCAAACAAAAATAGAAACCCCTACTAAAGAAATATTGAAGGGAGTTTCTCCAGACAGAATAAATATTACCCCAAATGGAACACAGAAATACAGAAAGAATTGAAGAGCAACAGAAAAGGCAAATATCCATTATAAAGCTAAATGACTATGGACTGTATACTAATGTCCTAGGAGGTTCAAATATTTGTAAAATTAAATAAACAACAATCAGAAAGGCAAGAAAAAAGTATAGAGGTTTGTTTTTAAGTACCACAAATTAACTGTAATTTCAATTATAATTTCAGTAGCAATGAAGAGTATAGAGAGTATAAAGGCTCTAAGATCCTTGCATTACCAGGGAAGCACTAAAAGTACTAACTATTACAATTTACTAAGGCAAGGATACATTTTGTAATCTGTAGAATACCCACTAAAATAATGTATATGAAACAAGCTACAAGAGAAGGGAAAACGAAATAATTAATCCATTTAAAAAAGGAAGAAATGTGTGAAAAAAATATAAAAAGACAAAAACAAGTAATAATATGTTAGATTTATACCCAAGTACAAGAGTATCTAAGTATAAACATAATGCAATTCCATCAAAAACACTGGTCAATTTTAAAATTAAATACTACAGTGGTCAATTTTAAAAACTACACAACCATCTGCTGCTTATAAAAAATATACCTTAAATATAAACAAAAACTCTGAAAGGAAAAGAACAGAAAATGATATATAATTACTTACAAAACAATTACCAACCAAAATAAAGATATTGCAGCTATAGTAACTCAAAATAAACTTTAAGGCAAAAAAATATGAAGAGACTAGAAGGTTATTTCATAAAAAATTCGATCTAATAAGAATGTAAAATAACCCCAGATCTATATGCACTTAAAAATAACCCTCTAAATATATAAAGCAAAACTAATAGAATGAAAACAAAAAACAGGGAAGTCCACAATCACAGTAGGGGATTTTAATAAATCCTAATAACTAATAGGACAAACAGAAAAACAAATCAGTAGGTTATAAAATATTTGAGAAAAATAACTAAACCTTTGTCCTAATCAAATGCATACAGGAACTACTGAATCAAAGTTATGTTCAAATGCACATGGAACATTTATGAAAACTGGTGGGTCATAAAAAGTCTCAACAATTCCAAAGGATTAAAATCATAAAGTATATTTTCTGATTATAGTAGAATGAAACTAGAAATAATAACAATACAACTAGAAAAATCCCCCAAGTGCCATGATATTAGGAAATGCATAGATCGCAAAGACACAAAATAATATACACTATAATGTCATTTATATCAAATATCTAAAATGATCAAAACTAAAAATCTACAGTGTTGGAGGTCAGGATAGTGGTTACATTTGGAGAGGGGAGGTTAACAGATCATGAAGGGAGCCCCTCTGGGCTTGGAGATGTTCTACCACTTGATCTGAGTGGCCATTACACATCAAGCTTGCACATTTGTGTATTTTTTGGTATGTAAGTCATTTTTCAATCTAAAAACTTATTTGAAATATATAAAGTTCCAGTAAAATAGAAACTCTGCTTTGACAAACTCCTTTGGAAAGTAATGGTAGTAAAAATATACCTTCAGCACAAATCTGTAATTTTGTGATCATAATGCTAAAAATAATCTTAAAACACATTAGAAAATGGGAAGAAGCATAAAGGAAAAATGAACAGTATTTTTACCTGGTTAACATCAGCCCCGCTATTAGTGTATGAAATCTAGTTTAAAAAAAAAAAAAAAAAGACAAAGACAAAGCACTAAAACTATCACAACCAATGAAGGCAGATTTAGACAGAAAGTGAATGAGTGAGGTAATTTTGAACCCTAAAAATATAGTGCTAACTATCTGAAAGCACAGGAAGAAATCATCAAAAGAAAAATTCAGTGGCCAATGTTCAACATCACTTTGATAGTCAAAGAAACAAATCAAAACAAATTACCATTTTTAAACTATCCAAGTGGCAAAGATATTCTAAAATGCTAACACATGGTGTTTATAAAAGGACAGAAGAGAGAACTTTCATGAAGTCCTGTGGACATAAGTTCTAAGGGCAAGTGGGCAATGACGTCTCAAAAGTCTTTAAGTTTTCAATGATTAGTATTAACATGTTCAATCATCAAAAACACAATTTCACGTTATTACAGAGGCTGGGATCTAAAGTTGGCAAATCCCCTTTTCTTCTTCACGCCGCTTTGTTTTTGGCCTTGTGAGAGGGGGCCCCACTTGAAGGTGAGCAGGCAGAGGGCACTGTCAGCTCCGCTCCCCATCTTCTGGAAGCTCCCACCGCCACTGCACCACCTATGAAGATTCTAAAGGCAATCCTTATGTCTTTACTTCATCCCAGCTTCTCTTCTTAAAGACTAGGAGGACAAGCAGACCCCCGTCTAGTTACATAAGTCTCGTCTGTTCTACCTCTTCCATCCAGCCTGTCTAAAAAATCTCTCCTCTCCCCAAACATCTCCCTTGAAGTCTCTTGCCCCACGGGTCCCAATTTCTTTACAGTGCAGCTCTCTGGCCATGTGGAGGAGGAAGAAAAATGGAGCCTTTTGCACTATGGAGGAAATTTACTCCTGCTTCTCCAGCTACAAAAGGTTCCCAACCATTAACTGATTCATGATAGCAGCAGCTTTCATTGACTCGTTGTTTGTATCAGGCATGCAATTTTAGTAGAAATCGTGAAAATGGGAAATTACTACTGGAATAATTGGAAAACCAAATGAGATGTCCCAGGAAATGTCGTAGCTTCTGGGCAAATACATTTGTTCATTCTGCCCTCGTGCCTTGGGCATGTGGGCCAGGCACTGGCAAAGTCCACAAGGGCCCAGCCGATGGAAGAGAGACCCGCACAGAGACTCTGGCAGTTTGCTGTATGGTACGCAACCGGTTCAGAGTTCAGACAGCAAACACCGCAGGGGGTTAGAAAGAGGGATAATCATTAAGTGTGTATTTTAAGCAAAGAAAATATTTCTATCACCCGCAGCCCCAGAACTGACAGACTCTCTACAGAAGCATGACTGGGAGGAACTGGACTGTAAGTTCTCCCCATTTATCTCCATATTCCACATGCCATCATGAATCACTCATGGGATGAGCTTCCTTATCTTGGAATGTTTCTGGGGAACCTCAGTATTAATCTTTCTCTGGTCCTTTCAGCACATCCTCAGATGAAAAGGCAGTTTTTAAAGCACTAACAAAATGGAAAATAAATGCAAAAGAATTGGTGCCTCTGCCCTGAAGGCTGGGAATTATCCATGACTACCTGACAGAGATGGAGTTCCAGAGGTCTCTCCAACACAGACAGGATCTACATCTAGAAGTTAAGTGTTTGGCAGTCAGAACACATTTTCCCATAGAGACAATGTATGAATCAGGGTTCATTCTCAGAATCGGCTGACAAAGCTCCATATTAACTCATACGGTACCGAAAGCACAGTATCATCCTATTTCTTCCATTATATTTTTACTGAGAAACAATTCCTGCACAATTCACCTTTTTTTTTTTTTTAAGATTTTATTTATTTATTTGACAGAGAGAGACACAGTGAGAGAGGAAACACAAGCAGGGGGAGCGGGAGAGGGAGAAGCAGGCTTCCCGCCGAGCAGGGAGCCCGATGCGGGGCTCGATCCCAAGACCCTGGGACCATGACCTGAGCCGAAGGCAGTCGCTTAATGACTGAGCCACCCAGGCGCCCCACAATTCACCCTTTTAAAATATACAATTCACTGTGTTTTAGGATACTCACAAAGTTCTGCAACCACCACCTGTATGTAATTCTAGAACATTCTGTCATCCCCTCAAAAAAATCCGTACCTCCAGCAGTCATGCCTCCCTCCTCCACACCCCCTCCCGGCCACTAATCTGTTTTCTGTCTCTACAGATTTGCCTATTGTGGCATTTCATATCAATGGAATCATCAAGATATGTGGCCTTTTGTGTCTGGCTTCTTTCACTCAGCATCATGTTTTCAAGGCTCATACAAGCTGTAACACGTATTCAGTACCTCATTTATTTGTCAAAGCCTTTTAAAAGTTCAAACTTTGTACCTCAAATGGAATTCCATTTCTAAGAATTTATAGAAATAATCAGAAATGCCCCAAAGGATCTGTGTACAAGTGTATAACACAATTTTATGATAGGAAAAAAACGTTACATTCACTATAGGGACTGCTTAAATAAACTTACACATTTATATGTTAGAATACTATGTAGCATCAGTAAACAAGATTTTAAAGGTTGAGAGGAAAAGCTCATTGTTAACTAAAGAAAGAAGGTTAAAAACCATATTTTATAAAATGTATTTGTGGGATGACATCAACCAAAATATATTACCAGGTATCTTTGGGTAATAGGAATATGGATGGTTTTAAATTTCCTATTTATATTTATATAATTCAAAATTTTCTTTAATAACTTGAATGATCAGTAATTTGTCTCTAGTAACACTTTTCTACTGGGAGAAAAAACAACTTTTGGAATGTGAACAGAAAGGCACTCAGAGTTCGATTCAGAGTCCCTCATATTTTCATAATTTTATTGTCAATATAATTATACACACACACACAACAGAAGAAGCAGCTAATCAGTAAGTTGTTTTTAAAAGTTGTGAAAAGCAAAAAAGAGACAATAAATATAAATGCAGAAATTGAATTAGGTACCAGAAAAATGGAACTGATCAATAATCCAAGAACTGGTTGTCTTACCAAAACAACAAAAGGGATGGAGTTTAAGAAATCTGACAAGAAAAACAAAAGCTAAACAAATAATATTAGAAATGCAAAAGGGATATAACCAGAGACACTGATGTTTAAAATGCAAATAATCCGTGCTACTAAATTTAAAGGTGGGATAAGTGGGAAAGTAAATTAAAAAAATGGAGTCAAGGAGTAAAAAAGCTCAAATGATCAGAAAGCAAAACTAAAACTTTTCACAGCCTTACCTCCCCTAAAGAGTCTTTCTTTTTTTAAGATTTTATTTATTTATTTGACAGAGAGAGAGAGAGAGAGCGCGCGCACAAGCAGGGGGCGCGGCAGGCAGAGGCAGAGGCAGGAGCAGGCTCCGCTGCCGAGCAGGGAGCCCGATGCGGGGCTCTGGGGCCCTGGATCACAACTGGAGCGGAAGGCAGAGGCTTAACCAACGGAGCCACCCAGGCGCCCACCCTCCGACTAGTCTTTATGACAGAGAATTTAAAGGAAGTTCTCTCATACTTTCAAGAAACGATCAATTCTAAAGCTTTATAAAGTGTTCCGGAACACATAAAGTTATGGATAGTTACTAAGTGAATTTTATGAGGCTAGTATAACTCTGAGATCAAAACACAACAAAAGTTACCTCCTGTCCCAAAGGAAATGTCCATCCATACACATTAGATAGGAACATTCTAAACACAAAATTAGGCTGCAAAATTTAACGTTACCAAGAATAATTTATTATTAGGAAATGCACAAATACCTAAAACCAACACAATCAACTAAATTAATGCTCAAAAACACCCCAATAAAATACCTATTCCTATTAAAAACTCTAAAAGCCACAAATCACAAAATAATCCACTTATAGTTTTAAAAGTCTCTCCCTAACCAGTAAGTAAACAATAAAATTAATGGAGTAAAAATAAAAATATCCCAAGTAAAACGAAGAATAAGAGAGACCACCAGGAAAGTCTGACTAATTCGATAAGTCATGAACCAAAACCAAGTAGTTAGTTATATCAAAACAAAATAAGTAGAAGTCTAAATGGAGGAAGGAAAATCCCATTCACTTCAGCAACATCAATAATCAGCCCATAAATAAATAAAACAAAACCTGAAAGTATCCGAAACTAACACTAACCCAAAATGTCAGATCCTAAATGTAAAGAAAATTACCCACTTTGACTGAGTTATAAAAGAATGGAAAAAAAAAAAAGAAAAAATCAGGGAGCACACTTTACTTCTAGGTTGGCTAGCTTAATAATACAGAGAAACATACTTTTAATATTCCATTCCTGCCATTAGAGTCACACTCAATACAGACAGATTTTAAAGTCAGCCCCTGAACCCAAAATTGTAGTCATACCAGAAATGCTATCTATACAGCCATTAAAAAATATGAGGAACGTTTTGATCAACCGACATGGGGAAAAGTCCACCATGAATTGTCAAGAGGAAAAAAAAAAACAGGTATAAAATAAAAGGCTCATAACAATCTCCTGGTGTACGTGGGGCAAGGCACAGGTATTTAGAAATAAAGAGGAACACTCCAGAGTGAGCAGCTGGCGACCTCTGGGCAGTGAGGTCACACGATTTTAGGCATTTGGAACTTTCGCAAAAAGTACAGTGTAACTTCTATAAATTTGGGGGTAGGGAGGGAAACAGTTTAAATGTAACGAAACACACCAAAATATCAAAGTATCAACAGCATGTGTTTTGAGGTAGCTGAATTATGGTTGTTTGGACATATTTTCCTGTGTTTTCCAAATTTTCTACAATAATCATAAAAAACAAACCTCTGTACAAAACTGTTAGAGAAATGTAAACAACAACATGTTAAAAAATTCACTTGGACCCTCTTGTTCATTTGAGCTTACATGTGCCAAATTCTGTTTTCCTCCAACTATTCTATTATTTTCAACATTAAATTCAAAATTTGCCAGGAAGTGTTCCAATCAGAAAAAAATAAAAATAAAAAGGTCTGAACTGCTCACACACCCTTGTTCAAATTAAAAAGGAAAGCAAAATGTGGTGAGGAATCAAGAAAGGCGTGGTCCAGAGTCTCACCGTGAAACTGTTGTTGACATTCTTGGTGCTGGATTCAGCCACGCTGGCATCTGTCAGATCCACCTCATCAAATATGATGGACTGGAGAGAGACACAGGCACCATAGTCAGTGCGGGGCCAAGGCACCCTGGCCCAGCCACTCTCCCTCAACCCCAGCCAAGCACCCACAACGCCCAAGCGCCTCGGAACTTGAGCACTTGATAACTACACGAACACTGACTGCATCCACCCTACCTGCTTCTAACCAAGAGCACAGAGCTCACAGGTAGAGCTCTGTGTGTTTTTTAAGCCAGGAGTTCATGAGTGATTGCATTAGTGGAGAAAAACAAAACAAAACAAAAAAACCACTGTGATTTCCATATTTATTTTTTGTAATCAGCATTTCACTTTTATATGTGAAATATGCCCTCACACAGAGTCCACCTGAGGGAGCAGGGCTCCAGCCTGAGGATCCTCTGTCCCTCCAGCTAGCACACTTAGGGGGAAAGGTCCTGGCTAACATCAATGATTCTAGGAAGAGAGACCAACCCAAATAGAAGGGATCTGGCCATGAGAAAAAAACAAAGGAGCAGACCAGAAGGAATCTAGTCCTGGAGAGAGAGAGACAGCTAGGCTCCAGAAGGAGGACTGGTAATTACGCTGGGGACCTTCCCCCCAACCGAATATTTCCTCTCCACTATCCCCCAAATCCCCACAGCGCCCATCTCCTGTTTACCTTACTGTCCCCGCTAAGAGGACTCCATTGGGAACACCTGGAGGAAATGCTAATGACTTAGAAAAGAGACTCACCCTTTTAAAGTAACGAACCTCCTCCCCCAAACCCCCTCCCCCCACACACACACAACTAAAATAACTATAAGTGGTTTTTTGTTTTTTTGGTTTCTTTTTTTTAATGAGGGATGTGGTCAGAACCCTCTCTAAACAAGTTGCTCTGTTCAATTTCAAATTTTACTGCACTCTCTAGGGATACATCTCAAAAAAAAAAATTTGGAATCTGAATCATTTACATTTTAATACCAAAATATCAGTATTGACAACAATACTGATACAATACTGGTATTCAGAACATGAAAACTAGCTTTACACACATTTGCTTAAACACGACGGAATTCAGTGGCTTTCAGTGGCTCCTTGTCTTCCGCTAGAGCCCGGTGACTCTCGCTGCAAAGCTCACACACAAGCCGGCACAGGGGAAGGAGGAGCTCGGCTAGAGGCCTCGAGACAGAACTTCACAGTTCTGTTCACACACCAACAAGCCCAACACAGCTCCAAAAACAGCTTCAATTAGTTTCACACGTATGTACTTCTTATCTCCAAACTCATTAAGGTGTATACATTAAATATCTGTAGCTTTTTGCTTGTCAATTATAAATTGACCATTTCTCTAAATCACTTGTCAGTAAAGTGCTTTTAAAGAAAAAAAAGATATTTTAGCCCATAAGAGATTTATAAGCCTGTGACCCCCAATTCTTCCAAAAGAAAGATCTGTAACTGTAATTTGATTATTTCTGTGACATTTCCCCCTTTCCCCAATGGTGACATAGGACATTAAGGAAAAGAAAAGTGAGTAAAAGCCAACGTTTATAAGAAATAAAACATCCCTTGAGACAAATTAAAGCTAGCACCCTGGAGTATTACCAAACTCGCTGGAAATAACAGCCGTAAGCAGTGGAGGTTTGTCCCAGGATGCGGACTCGGTAGGGAACCTCTCCCCTGCAGCCCCTCCCGAGTCTGGTCTCAAGTGGTCTCCACCGCACCTCACCTTTGCCGTTTTTGCGTAGTACAGCGTTCGCCCCCGCAGCTTAAAGTATCTCCTTTTTGATCGCTGGAATGAATTGTTCTGTTTGGTCAGCATCCCTTCCTTGATGACAGTCTGAAAGCACAGAAATGACCCATGAGCAAGCGTCTGCACGGTGCCCTCGAGCCCGTCCCGCGGAACCGCACATGGACGGGCCAGTGTGTGTGTGACCAGTTAGGCCAGGGGCCTAACTGAAGTACTTCTCACACTCTCCCTAAACCCTGGCCTCTGGACAGGCCAAGCGCGCGGCCCGGGAGGGCTACACAATTCTCTAAGGGACTATGGCGTGCCTGAGCAGTGAGGGTGTCAGGGGCCCACGGTGTGCCTGGCCGTGTCTAAGGGATCAACAGAAGGGGACATGAACACTCGCAGGGCCACAGAAAGCAGCAAGGGGCCAGAGCATTCTCCAACTTCAGCATTTGGTATTTTTCAGCTATTCTTGGCCCCGTCTCCATGTTCCCTGGCCTCCTGCCATTTCTCAGGATCCTGTTGCCAAAACTGTCGACGTAGGTTGCTATAGGGTAGGCAGCCCCAGGCCTGCACCCGACTCAACCCTCACCCCATTCACAAGCTAGGCATGTGCCTCTACCCAAACTGTCAGAGAGAAGTGCCACAACCAAAGTCACTGAAACTCCTCTCATCCTATAAATCTGATCAGTCCACCATGAAACTGGAGTTCCTTCCCTTAACAGCCGAGGTGGACGGTAGTCCAGTCCACTCACCTTGGCTCAATTAAAGCCACGAATGGGACATGGCTTCTCCTGGAGCTGTTTCCCCTCTTGTGCTGTCCCGGGGGCTGGTCTAATAGGACAAGGGAGCCCTTCAGGACACCCAGAAGTGAAATGCTCAAAGAACTACTTGATCATTAGACATCCGAACCACTGGGAGCCACGAAGAGTCAAAATGAATAAACAACGTGCCTGAAACAAGAGCCTGGTTCTCGGCATGTGCATACTTCTTTTTCCTTAGCTGCCAGAAATGGCCATTGTACAAGAAGTCTCACTGTGGAATCAGACAGAATGCACAACAACTCTGCTCCAATACACCAATACCGGTTCAGAGATGTTTTAGATGAATTACCTAATCCCATATAGCTTTGCACTTTAAGTAACTTTTTAAAGATAGTTATCTGTCCAAAGCACTTGGGGACCTGTGGCTACTGAAGACGACATAAGATGAAACCAGACACAGAAACCTCACGTAACCCAAACACATCAGAAGGCAAGAGCAGAACACCGGCGCGATCTGGTCCCTCCACCAGCCAACTCCAAACAGAGCAGGGAGGGAACTTGGGATGCAGCTAACCCCAATCCTGAGAAGAACGCCGAAGAACGCCCCTGATCCCACACACACCACCAACACGGGGCCATGCACCGGCACCCCAACCTGAGCCACACAGCGCCTGGGGGGCCGGGGGGAGGCCTGGGAGTGCAGGCCACTGCTCCCCTCTTTGTCCCCACCACAGGATACCTCTCAGGCAGCTTCCCAGACAGGGGAGGCTGCACAGGCCAGCTCGTGACCGTGGGCCAGGTGTCACGGGAGCTGTGCTGGCCGGCCGGCCGGCCTCGTGGTACGAACAGCAATCTTCTCCAACTCCCAGGAGAAGAACTACTGTGGAATCTCCCTCCTCGTTCTGTGGCACATGCCTCCCCCCTACTTCTGAGGACATCACCCACCCGCTCTCCCAGGTAATTAAAGAGTGCCAGCGGCAGAGAGAAGACCACAACCTCACCCAATGATCAAAGGAACAGACATGCAACTACAGTCACAGAATCTGAAACTGCCATCCTTAACTAAACGAAGGCACTGCTGTTCTCAAGGGTGGGAACTGTGCCGAGCCACAGAGAACGCGTGCACTCGGATCCCAGGAGTTGCAGGTAGAAACCATCCCCCATACAGAAGGACTAGCAGGTTGTTTCCTAACATTCTTTTCGGAGCCACATACACGTGGACACTCATGGCAACGTGCTCTTCGGAGATCCAGAATAGCTACGTCTGTGCACAGCGATGCAGACCCACAAGCGCCCGCACCGAGCTCCGGGACAGCCTCTCCTCCTTGACCTCACAGGACTTGCTTACAGGCGAAGGCACCTCTCCTCGCCCCCACGCGTCTGTTTTCCTTACCTCTGCACGGGAAGTCACCACTTCCATCTCCTTCCTAAATGCAAATAAAAAAAAAAAAAAAGAAGAAGACAACAAAACCAACAAGCCCAGACCCAGAAAAGTTATAAGTTATCTTTAAAGGATAAATGCTAGAGTATTTTTTCTTGCATCTCCTGCCACACATCTCACACATAAAAGAAAAGCAAAATTAAAATACAATCCACTCCACCACACACACACAAATCGTTCAGAAAGCGGATGAGCACTGCGAGCTTGGGCTACCCAAGGAGGGCCGCTGTTCTATTTATAGAACAAGAGCACTCAGAAAAAGACTCTGGTGGGTTTCAGCGGAAAAGGCTGGGGAAAAGATAAAGACTAGTATTTCTTTGAAGCTTTCTCAGAAACTGCGTTTCTTCTCCTGATTCGTTGCTCGAGAATACTATAGATATGCTGCAGAATATTTTTAAACACTCAGTCAAAAGCAATGAACTAAAAGTGGTCAAGAAAATAACACCCCTGAATAATCTGCTGTGTTTTGCATTTGGCAGCTTGTAAATGGCACCCACAGGAAACACTGCTCAGCTGGCAGGGCTCCTCCTCGTGCCCAATGGAGCAGAGAACCAGAAGTCAAAAACCCAGACTCAAGCACAGCTCAATCAGTACATGCTGGGCGGCCAGGCTCTTAGAACCATTTTGTCAAGTTCTCTGCACAAACAGAAGGGCCCACTCTGTCCTTCAAGCAATCCAGCGTACCTTCATTACTACTGGAAATAAGAAAGGACAGATTCGAAACACATGCAGGCACTGAGAATCAGAGTGGGAAAGTGAGCCCGCGCCCACCTCCAGAGAGGAAGTAAATCCCCAAGCTGGACTCCAGGGATGAAACCAGCAGTCTAAGCGTGGCCCTGGGTGCCACAGCCACCCACGGTGAGCAGACAGAGAGCACCTGGCCCACAGGCGAGACTGCCTGGGCACCTGCTGGGGGGCGGGGGGTGCTCAAATCTCTAGTCATCCTGCTCAGGAACAAAGGACTGAGGAAGGCAGCTCTGGAGATGCCCTTAAAAAGGCTTCAAACCAGGGGCGCCTGGGTGGCGCAGTCAGTTAAGCATCCAACTCTTGGTTTCTGCTCAGGTCGTGATCTCTGTGTCATGGGATCAAGCCCAGCATCGGGCTCTGCGCTCAGCGCAGTCTACTTGAGATTCTCTGTCCCTCCTGCTTGTGGGCTTATGCTGTCTCTCTAAGAAATAAAATCTTCAGGGGAAAAAAAAAGGTTTCAAACCAGTGGGCAGGGAAAGGCAAGCGCAGGCCCCTCAAGCCCTGGTCAAACGTGCCCAGATCACTGACAGCCAGGCTTGTGGGTCTCAGGTCCTCGGGTATACCTTTGCAAAGATGGTTTTGGCCGCAGTACAGAGGAAAGGCAGAGAGAAACCTAGAGGCACGCAGAACAGTCCAGAAACTCTTATAAGAGGGCAGCCAGCAACACTGAACCTCTGGGAGGGAGATAGGGACACAGACATGAGAGTGCTTGGGGTGCCTGGGAAGAAGACCACCACAGACGGAGGCAAGGAGGACTCTGGTTTCATGGGGGAGGCTGGGGGCTTCGTTTGGGGCATGCCCACGAGGTCCTCAAGCATGCCAGGGGGAGCTGAGCAGAGAGACCGCAGCGGATATGAGGTCAGGGTGTGAGAAAAGGTTTAACAGAGGAGATGCCTTGGTAAGACCCATATGGAAAAGGAGCAGAAGGAGGGCAGGCACAGGGGACCAGGAACCCCGGGACACCAAGCTTGGGTACAGAGAGGTAGGAACCCAAAGGAGGATAGAAGAAAGTGGGCACAAGGCCAGAGGCAAGGAGAAAGCCCCCAGGAGGCCACACTCATGATACCAAGTGGGAGGAGCCGGAGGAGGACCTGCCAGGGCGAAGCCAGAGCACAGCGCACCATTGGTGACTGGGATGGGAGGAAGCAAAGTTGGCAGGTGGGGTTTTTTAACCCACATGTTTCTTAACTTTTTATAAACATGGGATCACAGTGCACATACCGTACTTGAACTTCCTATTTTTTGTTATGATACATTGTCAACACCCTTCCATATTAGTGAGTATATCTTTCTCAGCTGCAGAATATTTCCATGTACTGATGTGCCTGTATCACTCAACTCACTTGGGCTGCTAGAACATGTGGAACGCATCCCGCTCTATACCATCAACATTGCTTCGAAGTATAGCGCTACAACCAAACAGTCTGTGCCTGTCCTGGACTATTCCTTAAAGCAAATGACTAGAGGCAGCATTTGGGGCTCAGGACAGCCCAGAAATAGATGCTGGCAGACTTGAAAGCTTGACAAGTGACAGCAGCAGCATCTCTAGCTGGGGGCAAGGAGGGACCAGTCAGTGGCCGGGCCCAAGACAACAGGTTATCCAAGGGCAAAAATGCTCTCAGCCCTCCGCCTCACACACGTGGGCTACGGATGCAATGCAAAAGGCCAAACTTTAAAAGTTTCAGCAGACAATCAAGGAGAATTGCCTATGACCTTGGAATTGGGGGAAGGGAGTCTTAAATAGGATTGAAAAAATATTAAACACAAACTATAAAACTGCTAAAGCCAACTATATTCCAAATGAGAACTTCTGTTGATCAAAGAACCTCACAAAGGGAAGAGGGAAGCCACGGTCTGGGAGAAGATACATGCCATACTGCCAATGGCCAGAGCCAGCATCCAGAACATTCTAAGAACCCCTGCAAAACAGTAACAAGAAAAAGCAACTACTAAATGGAAAACTGGCAGAAGGCATGAAGTGGAGCAAGTCCAATGGTGACTAAGAGATGCTGAAGGGCAGTGTGCTGGACAGAAAGGATCCCTGGGGGCGACATCCTGATGCTCTGCTGGGTTCACACATGCAGTTTATTACACGCGTTTATGCTGCACTGACATTTACATGCATGTTACTCAGCATGGGACAGAAGTAAAATCTCAGGCAGAGCTCCAATGGTGCCATCAGCATCTCGTGTGGGTTAAGTGTGAGAATTTGCGCGTGTTCCTGATGACCAGCCTGCCTGAGTGGACAGGGCCAGGGGCTGTAGGCAAGCCAGGAAAGAAGGGGAAAGATAAAGGAGAAAGGTGTGAAAATCTAGTCCAATGTTCACATCAGCGATCTACTTGTCCTTAAACCTTTTTAGTCCTCCAATAAAAACCTACATAAACCTGGTATTAGTCCACATCATCCAAATTCACAAAGTTCAAAAAAGTGGGGATATTAGCATAAGTTAATACATAAAAGAACTATTAAAATGTTTCTGTGGAAAAAAAGCTAGTAAAACTTATTACCTTAAATTTGCATATCACTTGAAATTTTCATGAGCATTTTTTACATCTGCTTGCCTTCTTAATAGGACAAACACATGCTAATATTCCAATTGGCAAATAAAAAAAACTGGGCAAGGAGAGACTGTATAAACTTGTCCACAGTTAAACGCCTACTAACAGACCACAAAGAAACATGAGGCCCCCCTCACTCTTATCTCAAACCTTCTATGATTTATAGGATATGAATACCATAAACAGTATGGTTTATTCATAAAAATAAGGCATGTATGACATACCCAAAGACCTAGAGTTTATTTTAAATGCTTACTGAGTACCCATCATATTTACCAAATACATAGGAGGCATTTTTACCTATTAACCTTCCATCAACTTCGGAGTTATGCAGTAATATTCCCATTTTACAAATTAGGGAACTGAGGGTCCAAAGAATTAAGTAAGTCACTCAAGGCCACACAACTAGTAACAAGACGAACCAGAATTCAAACCTGGGGCCTGGACAGCAGACCAAAAATATTTGTTGGCAAAATGAATCATAAAAATCTACTGATAACTCTGATTTAAATAAATTAAGCAAAGGTAGCTTCATCAATTCAAAACACCATCCACAAATTCATCTGGATTCATTCTGATTCAGAACTGCCTGCAACTTACCTACAACTCCCCTGCCTACCTACCACCCGGTCTTATCACATCCTATCTGAAGCTGAGAGGTCTGCACACCTTGGGCCACAAGTGAATGTTGACACATCAGTGTCTCCACGGCACCAACAACCAGCAGGAATGAGAGACCCGAGCCACACGTGGGTTACTGCTGTGCTGGAGAAGTCCTCTCAACTCCACAGAGCCAGACCCTGTATCTGGTGCCACCAATACAACACAAAGGTGCCCCACATGAGTTTTTTTCTAAAGACCCCAAAAATGCTATAACTCACAAAAAAAGGACAGCGCCATTCTTTTCTTACCAATCAAGAGAAGCCATCTTGCCCTTTGCCACTACCCTGGTTTTCCTCCTTTAACATGCTGCCTGCAAGATTAAAAGCAACCATGTCCCAAAGCCCCTATGTAACTGAGAATTAGGAAAATGTCCCATTCCTGTCCCCAGTATTATGAGGAAGGACCAAAGCAGAAAACCAAAAAGTGGGCCCTGAAGAGTAATGCCCAAATTCCCCAAAAGAGCTGCTCCTTGATCTGCCCTTCATTTGGAGTTCCCAACCACCTTCCCTAAATCTGAGGGCTCTCCTATTACTGCTGTATAGCTCCTCTTTGCTAATGCGCTCTCAGTTCTGAGTGGGCTGGTTTTAGTACCAAGTGCAGCCAACATCACAACGCTGATCACACTTCCCCAGCCCTGGCCACATGATTCAGACGTGGTCACAGAGACCTACACAGATGTCCTGCCAGGGCTGGGAAGGCAAGGGAGCTGCTTCACCCATGTGTGAGAACATGTGTGGCTTCGAGTCCCCCTTCCCCATCCCTCTCGCCGTGAACGCAGACACCATGTCTAGAGCAGTGGCAGCCATGGGGAGACCGTGAGCAGGGAGCCAGCAGCCTAAAGGTCGTGGGGCGGAGAGCACAGTGTGGGGTCCTAAAGGCATCATCAATCTGCAAATGCATTCCTGTCTACTAAAGGTGGGTTGGCTGAGTTAGCTCCTGCTCGGTCACCATCAGTGGCTGTTCTATCACCAAACGCTGGTGTCCTCACGGTCCAAGGCCTCACATTCTAAATGTAACTCATGTCAAACCAGCCTCATCACCCCCTCACTTTCTAACTTGCTCTCCCACTGCCCGTATCTCTTTAGTTAAGAGCATCATCAAAGCTGAAAGAAGCATCAGGCATACGCAACTTGTTCCACCTTCACTCCCCATCCCTAACTGGTTATCCAGTCCTGACCCCACTTTAAAATCACTTAAGAGTCTGGTCCATCTTCAGGCCCTCTGCCATCAGCTTAGTTCAGATCCCCACCTTGGGCTTAAATTATTCTGTCTCCTATCTCTGTGTCTTAGTGTCTCTCAAGGGTGACCCAGTCCACCACTATTAGAATCCCTGGAACACTTGTGAAAGGAGCAATTCACTGCTCCTAAATCCTGAGAATGTGAATTTCTGACCAGAGCCCCAGGAGGTACCTGAGCACACTGAAGTCTGGGGGCCCCCGTCCTCCATTCTCTACCATCCTCCCTCCAACCTGCTTCCAGTCTTCTGCAGGTACTCAACTCCCACTGGCAGCAGCATTACCTAGCAAGTTCTGAAACACTGCCAGCCACCCCCCCAACAGGGGCCCAGGTAGCCACAGAGTTTAAAAGCTCCCCTGAGGACATGAATAGGCACCTTGCCCTAAGCAAAGTGGCCCAGCCCACTTACAAACATCCCTGGTTCTCCTGCATCTTGGAGGGAAGCCAACCATGGCGTTCAGGGCTCTTTCCAATCCAAGAGGCTCCTCTCCCACCCACCCCAGGGCCTACTACCTCAGCCCCAGAACCCTGACCCATCTGACCCAAACACACCAGCTAATAAGCCTATGCTGTTGGACAGATCCTTCCTCTGCCTGGAATCTTACTGCGGATAGAAAACTCCTGTGCTTGAGACCCAGCTCAAATGCCACCACCTCCAGGGGCCTTTCCAACTCCCCAGGCAGAGCTAGCTGTCGTGCACAATGCAAGCCTACGACCCTCCACCATGTGGCTGACTCCCTGGCCAGATCAAGGAGGTCCCAAGGGCTGAGGCTATATTCATGATCCTAATCACCCCGGTGCCCAAGCACAGCACGATCTGAGGAAACTTTCTGCAAAATATCATAGAGGGCTAATATCCCTAATGTATAAGAGCTTCTAAAATTTGAGAATAAACTAACAATCTGGTAGAAAAATGGGTAAAAACTAAAAGAATCCGTTCACAAAAAAATAAGTAAAAATGGCCCTTAAACACATGAAAATATGCTTGACCTATGTCATTTAAAAAAAAAAAAAAACTAAACTAAAATACATTATCATCATGGGATTGACAGAAAAAAAACAAAGAGGCACCATGGGCGAGGCCGTGGGGAAACCAGTACTGGGGGCACCACTGGTCCAACAGGGCCTGGGGTGAGCCCTGAGGGCCGGGGCCTGCCAAAACCTAACAAACCCACACATCTACCCTTTCACCCTGCATGCCCACTCCAAGGAGCCCATCCCACAGATACTCTGGCAAAGAGCATAAAATGAAGTCCATACAAGGCTATCCACTGCAAAATATTATAGCAAAAGACTGAAAATAATGCAAGTGGTTGAATAAGCTATGGTACATTAAAAAACAAAACAAAACAAAACAAAACAAAAAGAATACTATTCGGTCGTTAAAGGAATGAGGAAGATCTTTATATAGCTATGAAATGATCTCCAGATTCTATTAAGTGGAAAAAAGAAAGGTGCAGAACACATATGGAGCCTGCTACCTTTTGTGTAAGGAGGGTGGGTGTGTGGGTGTGGGTGGGTGGGTGTGTGTGTGCGTGCAGAGATAAAACTTAAAAGCAATGATGTGTATATATTATTATTTTCAAATTTTCAAACAGAAACAATGGAAGAATTAACCAAAACAATAAAATAATAAAAATGGTTGAATGGTTCCCTCTGGGTGGGGGAGGGCCAGAGCAGACGAGACAGGGAAGGAAGCCAGCCCTCTAGAAGGTACAAAATTGTAAAAGGACTCCCATGGAAGGGAGGCCGCCGCCACCGGGTGCAGCACCCAGGACAACTCTCACTGGACCCCATCTAAGGGCCTCCACAGATGACCCCACTCCATCTAAACAACAACCCGCCTAAGAGAGGCACTGTGCGCATTCCCCTACCTCACAAACATGGGCAGGGAGAAGACAGAGTCAGTGCGTGTGCAGGGCCTACTCTGCACCAGGAACTTAGGAAGCCTCAGGATCTCATATGATCTTCACCACCATAAAGAGTTACTACCCCATTTCCTATATGAAGAAATTGAGATCCAGAGAGGACCTATGTCCACAGAGAAGGGACAGACGTGGGGTTCAAGCCCAAGTATGTCTGATTTCCACTCTTTCCACATTTTGATATCAAGTGAAAAAATTAAAAAGTATGCTCAATGAAAGGTTTTCTTTTGTTTGTTCTTACAAGTAAGACTAGGGGCTCCTGGGTGGCTCAGTTGTTAGGCGACTGCCTTTGGCTCAGGTCATGATCCCAGGGCCCTGGGATGGAAGCCCTGCATCGGGCTCCCTGCTCCGCAGGAAGTCTGCTTCTCTCTCCCCCACCCGCCCCCCACTTGTGTTCCCTCTCTCGCTGTGTCTGTCAAATAAATAAATAAAATCTTTTTTTAAAAGATTTTATTTATTTATTTATTTGAGAGAGAGAATGAGATAGAGAGAGAGAACATGAGAGGGGGGAGGGTCAGAGGGAGAAGCAGACTCCCTGCTGAACAGGGAGCCCGATGCGGGACTCGATCCCGGGACTCCAGGATCATGACCTGAGCTGAAGGCAGTTGCTCAACCAACTGAGCCACTCAGGCGCCCCATAAATAAAATCTTTTAAAAAAAAAATTTTTTTTAATAAAAAAAAAAAAACAAGTAAGACTAAACCACAGTCACAACTAATCCTCCCACTTCCCTGGGGTGAGCGCATGGAAGATGTGCACGTGTCGGGGGGCACAACCATCCCCACCGCACACCAACGTGGGCGAAGCCAACCACCAGCAGCGACTTCCAAGTACACACACACACACACACACACACACACACACACACACACACACGCTGTGGCGCAGTCAAGGCACCACAGCCTGGCCTGGCTGCTGTGAGCCTACAGAGCACAATCCTCCCCGGAATGAAATGCACTCTTTGTTTCAACAAATATTTACTGAACACTTAAGTGCAAGTATGGCTGGGAATATGATGATGAAAGAGACAGGACCCTTGACCCTTAAGGAAACTGTGCACTGATAGAGGGATACTTTTACAAAGTAAGAAGTATCATAGGAATTTGCTTTAAATACTCAGAAGACAGCGGGGCTCGGGGCTGGGGAGAGAGGAAACAAGAAAGACACAATGCTGACGACTGCTTAGACTGGGTGACTGATGAAAACTCCTCTCCCTGTTTTTGTGTATGTTTGGAAATTTCCATCAGAGGTACAGACAGGGTGCTCTGGAAACTCAGAAGTGAATGAAACACACCAGAGGCCTGAATGCAAGGCCTGGAGCTGCTACCACTGCGGCTAAAGGCAGCCACTCCCCTACGCCCCAGTTCCTGACCTGCAGACCCCACCTCAGGGGGTGCTGCCCAGAGCAGGAAATGCACACGCGCTGCAAAGGGCAACACGAATGCAAAGCAGTGTTATAACCATCACTACTCAAAGGCCTCTTCCCTGCGTTCCAGTGCCCCCTTGCCCGTTTTCAGACAGAAGGCAGAAATAGAGTCCTGTGTGAAGCAGCCGCCTCTGGGCTGCCGTGCTTACGGGAAGTGCTTTTTCTTCACTTGAGAACACTCGGTCCAGCCACTGCTAACACCTGCCACTGACATCCTGCGATAACATCCTTCCAGTGTGTTCTCGGTGCATCAATAAGACAGAAAAGTGCAGTTATGTAATATACAAATTATTTAATAATCTGCTTTTCCAAATATATTGTGACCAGATCTGCTTTTTTGGGTTTCTCTGTCACCTGTTTCTGGTTCATCTTTTCAAATGCTTAAGGACACTGAAATAATTATGAGCAAATCTAAAACACAGACAGCATTTCATATATGAAATAGTTTCAAGGTCAGGTTCAAATATATCTTTTTAAAAATATGTATCTTATTTATATCAAGACCTTGAACTCTGCTTAGAAAAGTGTAGCATTATTTTCAACACAGGAGTTAAAAGTTTAAACAAAGGGGAACATGACTGAAATACTGCATATAATGTATTCATTTATTAGGATACTATGAAGTTTAAATCCTATGTTTTTACAAGTCATGCCCTTTGTATATCTGGCTCCTTACACTTCATCTGTTTTGATCTGACAGCTGGAACTATTTCAACTGTGTTTCAGGACATTCCAGAGAACAGACTAAGGGCAGACTTTTCTCCATCTTCTGCTACCTGCACAGAGCATCTTATACCACCCATGCCAGGAAACCTCAATTGAAGGACAGCATGTTAAGCTTTTGTTTTTGTTTTCTTTAGTATACAATGTGCTCATTTTAGAAAATTCACAAAAGTAAAAATAAAAATAATCCACACTGCACCACCCCTGGTATCAGGGCACAATCCCTGGCATCAGTTTGGAAACTTTCTTCATCTTACTTCCTATGCACGGTATTTTGCACACAGCTGAATGGCATTCTGTACACACTGCCTCTCTGTTTCCCCAACATCACAAAGTACTGTCCACGTTACTGCCTTCCTCAATCACCTGAACGGCTGCAGTAGGCACAAGAGCCACAACTCGCTCTGCCACTTCCAGTTGTGTGGTCTGGGCACTCAGCCACCTCATGGTAACCCTCTCACACTTCTGAAGGTGAGGTAAGACCATCTATGCAGCATGGAAAAGGTATGTCGGCTCTGGTCTTTAACGCACTGAGCTGTTCAACAGTGGACTATCAGGGTTTGCAACTTTTTATATTTAATGCTGCAATAAACATAATGTCATTGTGCTTTTTCATATTTAAGACTATTTCCTCATCATACATCCCACCAGTAGAATTACTGAGTCAAGAGGATGGACTTTCCATGTTTTTCAAACATGTCACCAAATGATTTCTCCAAATGGCTGTACCCGTACATGCTGCTGGAGAGTGAAGAAGCTAGAAGTTTCTATAAACAGCAAAATTCCAGCTCATGCAAAATACTGGCTAGATATAAAAATACACTTAGACAATTATGACTAGTAGACAGTAAAAATACACTTGGGCAATTAGACTCATAACTCAGTACTGACAAACCTGGGTTTTACTTGCCCTCTTAAAGTACCTGAAAACAGAGAGAAAAGAGATAAAGAACAATTTCTTAGACCTCCTTTTCACTCAGCTTCTGACTACTAATCCATCTTTATCAAAGAGTTCAAATATAAAGACCACCAGTGGGATTAGACTTAACAAGATGAGTATTTATTTCAAATTTTCCCAAACCATGAAAAGAACTGAACCAAGTCCACACTCCCAAACTTGAAATGTAGGAGAGTTCTAGAATAGAAAGTCAGAAATACAAATATTTCCTTTCAAACCCTCCAAATGTGTTAACTGTCTCATAACCATCTGTAAGAATGATTCTATTATGAATCCCTCTATGAACTCCACTGAGACCACTCCAAAATGGTCAAGATTACCAACCAATTCTGAGAAGCTCATAACTGATTTTAAGTATTACAGGATATGTAGCTTGAGAGGCCAAATCCAGCTGGAAAAAAGTGGCCCTCTTCAACAAACGGTGCTGGGATATCCACATGCAAAAGACTGAAAGTGGACCCTTTCTTCACGCCATATACAAAAATTAACTCAAAAAGAGCTAAAACCATAAAACTCTTGGAAGAAAACACTGAAGTACATCTTCATGACCCTGGATTTGGCAATGGTTTTTCAAATATAACACCAAAAGCACAAGCAAGAAAAGAAAAACATAGATAAACTGGACTTGGTCAAAATTTAAAACTTTTGTGCATCAAAGGACACTATCAAGACAGTGACAATAGAGGCACCTGGCTGGCTCAGTCAGTTAAGCGTCCTACTCTGTTTCAGCCTGGGTCATGATCTCAGGGTCATGTGATCAAATGTCATGTTGGGCTCCACACAGTCCGCCTGGGATTCTTTCCCTCTCCCTCTCTCTCCCCTTCTGCCCCTCCCCCAGCTTGCAAGCACACTGTATCTCTCTTTAAAATGAATAAATAAATAAAATCTTAAAAAAAAAAAAGTGAAAAGAGAACCCACAGAATGGGAAAAAATCCATTGATCTGATAAGGGTCCAGTATTCAGAATATATAAAGAACCCCCAACTCAACAACAAAAAGATAACCCAACTTAAAAATGGGCAAAGGACTGAAATAAACATTTCTCCAAAGATACACAAGTGTCCAACAAGCACATGAAAAAATGCTCAACATCATTAGTCACTAAGGAAATGCAAATCAATACCAGGAGATACCACTTCACACCCACCAGGATGGCCACGATAAAAACACAAAAAAACAAAAAACAAGTGTTGGCAAGCGTGGAGAAACCGGAACCCTCCTACAGTGCTGCTGTGCTGCTGGAAATGTAAGATGGCACGGCCATTGTGGGAAACAATTTAGAGGTTCCTCAATAAGGTAAAATCACATAACTACCCAACAATTTCACTCCTTGGGTAAATACCCAAAGGGACTGGAAACAGGCATTCAAACAATAATTTGTTCACAGCAGCCCTATCCACAACAGCCAAATAGTAGAAGCAATTCGAATATACATCAACAGATGAAGGGATAAACAAAATGTGGTAGATCCATACAATGGCACACTATTCGGCCATAAAAAGGAATGAAGCACTGACACATGGATGAACCTTGAAAACATCATGCTAAGGGAAAGATGCCAGACACAAAAGGCCACATATTGTATGATTCCATTGATATGAAATATCCAGAAGAGGCAAACCCATGGGGACAGAAAGCAGATGAGTAGCAGGGGAGGAGGAGGGAATGGGGAATGACTGCTTAATGGGGAAGGAGCTTCCCCGTAGGGAATAAAAAAGTTCTGGAACTAAATACTGGTGATGGTTGCATAACATTGTTAATGTACCTAACGCCACTGAACTGTATACATTTAAAAGGGTTAAAATGGAGGGGCGGGGGGCACCTGGCTGGCTCAGCTGGTAAAGTGTGTGACTCTTGATCTCAGGGTCATGAGTTCAAGCCCCATATTGGGCAAAGAGCCTACTTAAAAATAAAATAAATAAAATAAAAGTAAATAAAAATTAAAAAAAAATAAAATGGTTGGGGCGCATGGGCAGCTCAGATGGTTAAGCGTCCGCCTTCGGTTCAGGTCATGATCTCCAGGTCCTGGGATCTGCCCATGTCAGGCTCCCAGCTCAGCGGGGAGTCTGCTTCTCCCTCTCCCTCTGCCTCTCCCCCTGCTTGTGTTCTCTCTGTCTCTCTCTGTTTCTCTCTCTCTCAAATGAATAAATAAAATCTTTAAAAATAAATAAATAAAATGGTTGAAATGGTAAATAAAAAAAAAGAACAAGCGTGCCCCTCTTCCATCTTGCTACAAGGGACAATGCACCACACAGCCTGGGTCCTGGGGTGTACTTCACCATCGTGGGGCGAGAGGAGCCAGGCTCAGGAAAACCACCACAACCCAGGCACCTTCATCTTCAGATGCAGAAGAGCAGAGCCAGCCGGAAGCAGGTGGCAGGTGACCCAAAGCATCGCACTACTCAGACTGAGGTGGTGGGCAGAGCCGGCCCAGACCAACACAGGCCAGCACTGGACCTGTGGCCAATCTCCGGCGGGACTCGCATTCCCTCCAGCAGCCAAGCACACAGGTAATGGCAGTGCAAACCCGCAGACGAGCAAACACATTCCAGGACTGATAAATCAAAAGAAGAAAGTGGGGGTGGGAGGCTGAAGATACACCATTAAAGCACATGCATAAATCTAAATGAATTTATTACAGAAACCAGAAGACCATTTTAGCAAATACGTGCTTCTTGTTGTAAGATTACAGGAAGACACTGACTCTATTAAAAAAAAATTAAAGTTTTTTCAAGGACAGGGAGCACCAAAATGAGAACAGGATGAAATTAAAGTACAACAAGCTGTGATACAGGACATGATTAGAAAAGGAAGCAAAAACAATCACACCCCAGCAGAATTAAAATCCACATATAAGGGGCTAAAGGGAAAAACATACACCGCAGAAAATGTCATTGGTTGTGTACAAGACAAAAGTGAGACCTCACAGAAAGCTGCAGGATACAGTGGAGAAAAGCTCATGGACAGAGCAGTGAAGGGACAGATTAACCTACAAATAATAAGAACCACAGAAAAGGAACACAAAATAAATGGAGATGCACAACTGAGAGGTACAAACCCCAAAAAGGAAAGCAAAGCCCTGCCAGGTTGATGTGCTGAACTCACTGGGCACTGCCCGCCCCGGGCACAGCGGGGAGGAGGGCAGCACCGCTTGCCGGCCAGGGCCAGCCACCTCAGCCCCAGGTCACCGTGCCCCATGACCCCAACTCTGGGCTCCAGCCCAAAGATGAAACGACAGATCGTGTGACACCGCAAACAAATGCTCACAGGCCAAAGAGCCAGCTTGAAGGGGCTGCCCTAGGAAAAAGTGGACCATTTGAGCATCAAAAGGAATGACCGCGACTGATTGTAAAACACTGAATAAAAATAGTGAATCAACAGTGACAGAGAGGGAGAGCAGAAAGGGAAGGTTTGCCTCCACTGGAGAGGACTCTTCTAACCAATCCTTACTTTGAAAATTGGTAATTAAACAGAAAGGATCCAGCAATTACCCTGCCTTTTTTAGGAGAAACTGTAGCCCTACCCCAGTTGAAGCGGGAAAAACTTACAGAGGAATACCAACAGACAAACGTGGAAGAGATGACAGAAAGGGCGGAATCTCCATTTTGTAAACTCATAATGTAAATGAATCAGGCAAGTCCTACGTATGAATGCTGAAAACCGTTAAAGATAAGGATATCTGCATGGTGCCCAGGAAGCACCTCACAGGTCACCTCCTGACAAAGAGGGAAATCCACATTTCCAATGGAAAGATCTAGCATCTCCACATAAAGCAAATGATGAAACAGCAGAGGGGACAGCCTGACAGGACACTGAACATCCCAGATCGAGTAGATTTGCCCAAAACATCAACCTGAATGTAATCGAGTCTTCAAACCTCTCGCTTCCAGTTTACAGCAAATGAAAGGATCAAAGAAACCACAAGGGACAAATCCAGACACGGATTTTACAAGACCACTGCCCTTGTCTCTTCAAAAAGTCAATGTCATCGGTGGGAAGGGAAGGAGAAGGTGCCTGTGGGGAGCTGAGAGACTGAAGAAGTACAATAACAAAATATAATGCATGAATTTTGATTGGTATGTGGTCCACCAAGGGAGGCTATAAGAGACATTTTTGGTTCAACTGGGGGAATCTAAAAATCATGTGTTCATTAGATACTAGAAAATTAAAATTAATTTTTAGGTGTAATAACGGTACATAAGAAAACACTGTTATTTTTAGGAGTCCCTATTTTTAGGAGTTTAGGTAGAATAATGGCATATTTGAAAATGCCATTTTTAGAAGATGCATGCTGAGCTATCTAGGGGCAAACTGTTGTGATGCCTACAAATTACTTTCAAAAGGTTTGGCAGATTATTTATATTCAATACATATAGATAAGGCATTTGTGGTGATACGTGAACAATTATTGATTCTTGGTAGTAAGTATATTAGGCATACACTGTACTATTCTTTTTTTTTTAAAGATTTTATTTATTTATTCATGAGAGACAGAGAGAGAGAGCAGCAGAGGGAGAAGCAGGCTCCCCACTGAGCAGGGAGCCCGACGCGGGACTCGATCCCAGGACTCTGGGATCATGACCTGAGCCGAAGGCAGACGCGTAACCATCTGAGCCACCCAGGCGCCCTGTACTATTATTCTTTTTTAAATTTTTCATAATTAAAAATTGAAAAAGAGCTTGCAAAGATATTCTTCACAGAATATATGGTACAACCATTACAAGGGATAAGAATAAAGAGATTTTAATAATATAGAGAAATGCTCATAACATTAAAGTGAAAACTTACACACTTTCATTCCAATTCTGTTAACATACCCAGAAAAACAGTCTAGAAGGATATACAAAAGTAACAGTAATGATAGTGCAGGTGGACCTCTGGGTGCTGACATCAAGAACTTACTTTCTTCCCCTCCCCTCCCCTTCCTCCTCTTCCTCCCCAGCTTCTCCCACTTCCTTCTCTGACTGGTCCTCCCCCCTGCTCTGCCCACACCCTAAAGCCAGTGGCTGAGCTGAGCAGGCCCTCCCTCCCACCATGCTCCCTCTCTCACGCTCCAGGAACCACTCCCACTGTTGCCACATGACTGTCAAGGGGATGGGTAGGACCCAGTAGGAAGAGGTGCAATCTGGAATCTACGATGCTCGGGTGGCTTCCCGGCACACTGGCAAGCCACCTAACGGCTCTGAGTCTATACCCCTCATCTGTGAAATTGGGTAGTTGAGAATAAGAGGATCCAGGGTACCACTGCAGCAGGGCCCAATGAGAGCAAATCCCAGGGCTGGTCCTCCACGTAGAGCTCCTTCCCTCAGAGAAGAGCTCCGTTATCCAGTCAACAGAACCACAAGCTTCCTCTTCCCCAACACCCACACCAAACCATCACTAAGTTCTCACCATGCCAAATCCATCGAACTCTATCACCACCACCACAACCTTGGCCCAGGTTACCAGCACCCACCCAGGTGGCTACAACAGAGCCAGAGCGATCCTTTTCAACACAGATCAGATTATGTCTCACTCCTTCCTAGAACCTTAAAGCGGGGACAGCTGGCTGGCTCAGTTGGTAGAGCATGCGACTCTTGATCTTGGAGTTCGAGACCCATGTTGGGTGTACAGATTACTAAAAAAAAATAAAATAAAATAAAATCTTAAAGCAACAGCACCCCACTCCTACAGAGCCCCGTAACACAGCCTCTTACCCAGCTCCCCAGCCTCATGTCCCTAACAAGGTCGCCTTAAGTCTTGCCAACTCTATCCACACCGGCTTTCTTTCAGCCCTTTGACTTCCCCAAGTACCCTCTGGCCACAGAGGCTTTGTATACCTCTTTGACCAACTACAACCTCCTCATTCTTTTATTAATCCTTTAAGAAAAATCTTTTTCATTATAAAATAGCACACATTAAGTCCAGAGAACAAAAATGCATAATTATCACTAATTCAGAACCCCCCAGCTAGGTCAAGAAACAGAACACTGCCAGCACTCCGGAAGCTTCCTCTCTCATGGGCCACCCAATCACTACCCATATTTTCCCATTATCCAGACTTCTCTGGTAATCATTTCTTCGCGTGCAAGCTTAAAGACACAAGCAGGCAAGACCAAACACCTTAATGTCCTATCCATTCCGTCCTGGATATAAATGGAATCATACACAACATTATTTCATGTCTGGTTTTTTTGGCCAGACTACATTAATGCTGTGATTAATCCTTAAATCAGCAGGTAGCAGCAGTTCATTTTCATTGATGCGTAATATTCTCTTGAAAGAACATACCATGATTTACTTATCCGTTATACTGCTGACTGATGTTTGGGTTCTTTCCACTTTTGAGCTATTACAAAAAACACACTAGTAATACTCTTGTACTCTTATGTTAGCTCACATAAGCTATTAGATACATACACCTAGAAGCAGAATTGCCGAAACATAGGGTATACATTTTTTCAACTTTAACAGACACTGCCAAAATGTCTTCTAATGTGGTGTTACCAACTTAATATTCCCGCCAACAGTAGATGAGCTTTCCCTTGCTCCACATCCTTCCTAACACCCAGAGAGAGACATCAAATGAAGAGATACACAGGGCAAGGTATGGGAGTGGGGAGGAGCAGAGCTTCCATGCCCCCTCTGGGCATGCCAATCTCCCCCACACACACATTAATGCGTTCACCAACCCAGAAACTCCTTGCATCTCCTTGTTAAAGACTTTTTATAACTCAATCTCCAAAGCCCCTCTGCTCCTGGGAAGTTGGGGGTAAGGCTGAAAGTTTACACCTCTCATCACTTGTTTGGTCTTTCTGGTGACCAGCTCCCATCCTGACGCTATCTAGGAGCCCCATCCCGAGTCACCCCATCAGCATAAACTCAGGCGCAGCCAAAAGGGGCTCGTTATGAATAATAAAAGACAACCTTATCACTCATGTTCCAAGTGAACATGAATTTTAGGGGGACACTATTCCAACTATTCCTGACCCCAAGGTAAAAAGCAGCCAGCCCCAGATGCCAGCTCATTTCCACAGACCTTCATCCTCCCAGTTCCAGCCCTGTAATACTGCATTACCTTATCAGCTGCCTCCTATTAGCAGATGGTGCTTGGGGGAAGGCTGGGCAGTTACTCGGCCCACCATTACCAGAAGCAGAAGTCACGTTACCCTACTCATCTCCTCCTACCGCCCCTCTCCCAGCAGCAGGTCAAATTCACCTATTACATCTTCTCAAAGCACTCTGGCTAACACCTGCTTAACGCTCATCCCTGTCACAATGCCACACTAACTGTGCGATCACCTTACTAATGTCTGTCTTGTCTTAGCTCCAGGGGTGTTTACGGTCGTTGTTCAGTAAGGTACCCCAAGTGCCTAGTACACTTAATATTTGCTGAGTTAAAATGAATCTGTGAAATAAGAAAAATAATGACTAGCCCATGGTATTCCCACTCGTATTCAATAAATTAACTTTTTAAAAAGATTTTCATTGCTATTTGTTTGCCACATTCATTTTTAACTGCTCTCCTGGCTGCTAGAAATGACGAATCAGCCAGCTTGAGATGGGGGAGGAGGGGTTCAGAGAGAATGATTAAAAAGACAGAAATAATCATAAAAGGAACCATTTACTGAAGGCTGACGGCATGCCAGGCCCTATGCTAAATGTACGTAGATTGTCCCATTTACTTCTATGACTTAACATCATCATTTCTATTTTAGGGATCTGACAACTCCTATTATCCTTTCTATTTTGCAGATATGGAAACTGAGGCTCAAGGCTCATTTATTGTCGCTACCACCAACCCTGGAACTGGCATTTTCCCTGTTTCAGATCAGGAAACCAAGTCTTAAGAGAGATCTAGGAACCTGTCTGCGATATCTCATGTCTTGTAAGTGGGAGAGAAGGGTGTGAATCAACTTCGTTTAACACCAGAGTTTAGGCTTTTAAATACACACGTGAGCTTTAAAAACCTTTCATACGACTACACACCCTCTAGAATGGCTATCATCAAGACGTAATAACCGGGCGCCTGGGTGGCTCAGTTGGTTAAGCGACTGCCTTCGGCTCAGGTCATGATCCTGGAGTCCCGGGATCGAGTCCCGCATTGGAGTCGCTTCTCCCTCTGACCCTTCCCCCTCTCATGTGCTTTCTCTCTCTCTCTCAAATAAATAAATAAATAAAATCTTTAAAAAAAAAAAAAAGACTTAATAACTGAGGGCGTGGAGAAACTGGGACCCTCACATACTGCTGGGGGGAATGGAAAATGGTGCAGCCACTCTGGAAAACAGTCTGGCAGTTTCTCAAAGGTTAAGCACAGAGTTACCATGTGACCCAGCAAACCTACTCCCAGGTAGACAACCCAAGACAAATGATACATTTGTCCACACAGAAACATGTACATGAATGTCCACAGCAGCCTCATCCAGAACAGCCAAAAGTAGAAATAACCAAATGCTCACACTCCAACATGGATGAACTTTGAACACTTAACGCTAAGTGAAAGAAGCCAGACACAAAAGGCACATACTGCATGATGCTATGTATGTGAAATGTCCACAATCGGCAAATCCTCAAGACAGAAAGTACATTAGCAGTTGTCTAAGGCTGAGAGAGTTGAGAAGGAATGAGGAACGGATGCTAATGGTTATGGGCTTTCTTTTGGGGGTGATGAAAACATTCTAAAATTGACTGCGGTGACGGTTGCACAACTATGCATATACTAAAAACCACTGAACTACACACTTTAAAGGAGTTAACTGCATGGTATGTGAATTATAACTTTATAAAGCTATTTTTTTAAGTCTTTTACAACTTAAACATTTTGCCTAATATCTGCTAGTCTTCATTTCACAATGGGAAAAATGCTTTGTTTAAATTTGAAATCAGGAATATGAGCACTTTTGTGCACAAAGCCAAAAGTGTAAACTTTTTTAAAACTTTGAAATAGATTAGGGGCGTCTGGGTGGCTCAGGTCATGGTCCCAGGGTCCTGGGATCGAGCCCCGCATCGAGCTCCCTGCTAGGCAGGAAGCCTGCTTCTCCCTCTCCCACTCCCCCTGCTTGTGTTCCCGTTCTTGCTGTGTCTCTCTCTGCAAATAAATAAAATCTTAAAAACAAAAACAAAAAACTTTGAAATTAGATTACACTCTATCTTAACTGATAATGCTTCACAGAATCACACTGTTCTTTATTCAAATTTCAAAATACTTTATAATGTGCTAGTGAATTAATCTACCAGTGTATTAGCCCCATCTTCTTTTTCCACTCTTAACTATGAGGTCCTACAGAGTTGTTATTGTGCGCTATGGTTAGGAAATACAAATGAAGTAATGTGTTTGCTGGACACAGTCGGAACTCTGGAAAATATCAGACGTGTGAAATTCTAAACTACTAAACGACCATGTCAAATCTCCACTCATCAAGTTTTCGTAATGCTAAAGACTTGGGGAAAAGTTTTAAGAGAACCTCATAAACTAAAGATTTCTTTGGGGTTTGGGAAGGCTTCTCTTGACACGTATGGCATACGGACTTGTTTTTCAAAGTCTGGTCCATGGGCCAGCAGCAGCGGCAGCAGCATCTCCTGAGAGCTGATTAAAATGTAGACGCTCAGGCCCCACCCTGGACCTACTCGACCCGAATCTGCATTTTAACAAGATCCCCGGGGATGTGCCTGCACATTTCTTTTTCCATTTAAGACAGCTCTTAGCTTGCACTGGACTGGTATTTCAAAACCTCGTCCTCAGTTCCATTCCTTGATCTTCTGCTCTACTCCGAACTGCAAAGGTGCTGATCCCTAACAGGCTGGGTTTCCCAAGCAAGAGGGGGATGGAGGTGAGACTCCAGGAGCAGCTGCACCCTCTGAAGGCACCAGGGCCCACCAGACAGCCCAGGGCAGCCTCTTGGCAGGCGGGAGCTGCTCCTGGGGTCCCAAATGCCTCCTCCTCCCTCTGTCCTCCAGCTCAGGGGTGACAGTGAGTTCCTCTTTGTTGCCTCATCTCAGGGTTGCTTCACTAGCCACTGTCTGCAGCCTCAGTTCTTCATCACCTGTGTGACCACTCCCCTACATTAAATTCCCTCTGTTTTAAAGATTTCTTTTTTTAAATTTGAGAGAGAGAGAGAGAGAAGGAGAGAGAGCATGTACCAGCACAAGCGGGGCGAGGGGCAGAGGGAGAAGGAGAAGCAGACTCCCCACTGAGCAGGGAGCCCGACTCAGAGACTCACTCCATCCCAGGACCCTGGGATCAGGACCTAAGCTAAAGCCAGACACTTAACTGACTGAGCCACCCAGGGGCCCCAAATTCCATCTGTTTTAAATACTTCAAGTGATGTCAGCTTTCCCGTTTAGACCCAGAATGATACCCTGTACCATTTTGGATATTTCTCTTAGGCTCCACATATACCAGAGCAATTTTCTGAATGGCTTATCTGCTTTAAAAAATGGGGGGAGCTGCTGCACACAGAAAACCTCACACTTCCCACACTCAGGCAATCTCTAACAACACGAAAGACAAATCTGCCTCAAGCTATTTGTACAGCAGATGTGACTGTACTCAGCAACTTAGATCCTCAGGGTGTATTTTTAACACTCTACCCATCACTCCTCCTCAGCCAGAACAGCTGGTGGGTACAGCAGCTATTGTGTTTGGGGTTTTTTGGGGGGGGAAGGGGGGAACGCCTCCTAAAGAACAGAATTCTGGACAAACACTGGAATCTCTGAGAGATCTAATCTTAATCACACTTGTAAATCACATGATCTGCCCCACACTGGGCACATACCATGCTCCAGGACCAAACAACAGGGGAGAGCAACTCTTAACAGTATCATTTAGGGCTACTTGGAGATCTTCCTAAAAGCACATCTGACTGGTCACTCCCATGCACTGAATAACTGTCAGCGGCTCCCTCCTGCCCAAGGCCAAAAACCCAACTCCACAGCTCACCCTTTAAAATCCAGCCCAATCTACCTTACCAGGCTCTTCCTAACTCCTCTCAACCTGACCCACTCACCTTCAGATCATTCCCAGGTATGCCTAAACCTCTAGATACAGTATGTCTCAATATGCATCAAGTATGTGGAAAGCGCTTCCTTCCCCTTTCCCTCAAGATCTGTTTTAAAGAGGATCTCCCCTCCCTGCCTGCCAGGGTAGCTGGATTCTCTGTCCCCTGAGCTTTCACAGCACTTACTAGGTCATACTGTCACATGCACAGGTGTCCATCTCCCACTGACTAGGAGCCAGACTCCTACTACTGTACGTCTTGGGATCCTGACCATGGTTCAGATCCCAATCCACCTTTACTACCTGTGACACCCTGGGCAAGTCACTTCACCTCTCTACCTCGATTTCCAATCCCGTAAGATGGGGATGATAGCTAACACCCAACTCAATGGGTTCTCGCTAGTACTAAACGAGTTACAGCCCATGTAGACTGCTGTGACGTTTAACCCAAGAAAAGTGCCTGGCACATTGCCTGGTAAGCGCTGAAGAATTGCTCTCATTACAGTTATTACTATTACTGTTATGCCTGCAACAAAGGAGGTGTTCAATACCTATTTGCTGGATAACTGGAACACTTCACAATAAACTTGTTTTTAACACGTTCAGACCAAAGACTACCCCCACCAAAGTATCAAAGGCTGACAGAAGGTAAAGCAAGAAATGGCTCCCACGGTGAAAGTACCAGCTGAACCTAACTGGCCCCAGAGGAAAAGCGCACTGCAGCAGGATGAGAGTCTGTGCCAGCTGGATCTGCCGGGGCTGCCCACAGACCCAGCATGCCCTCAGCCACCTGTCCAGCCACCTGCCCGAGGCAGCCGTGTTCTAACAGAGAGGGCTCACCTGTAGCCAAAACCATAAGCAGTTTTCAAGGGGAACCGCAACGGGAAAACAAAGGGCGCAACTTTCCTCCCGCAGAAAGGAAATGCGTCTTTCTGCTGCGAATATTTAGCGTCTGGAGTTCTCCGCCGAGAGTTGGGTGCCCAGCGGGTGCGCAGCCAGGGAAAGCCCCCTCTCCCGGCTTTCTCCAGAGGGAGGGAGAGCCGGTCACAGAACGCGCATCCCTTCCCTTAAGGGCACGAAAACACACGCGAGTCAAGGAAGCGCCCCCACACCCGGGTCCAGCTGGATTTCCCAGGGGACCACAGGTGAGTCTGCAGAGCACCCAGCGGGAAATGACCTGGTCGGGTCCTCAGAAACGTGCAGAAGCCGGGGCTCGGGGAGCGTGCGCTTGCGGGACACAGCCAGCAGCCCCCATTTCTGGTGCGCTCGCCCCCCGCCTCTAGGCCTCAGTTTCCTCCCGGTCCTCGCAGCGCGGGGCTTCCTCGCGGCCCACCGGCGGCGGGCGCCCCTGGCCCCGGCGCCCCGCCCCACCCGCTCGGCCCCGCGCGGCGCCCACCTGCGCCCCGGGCCCGGGGTCCCCGCCGCCACCCCGCCGGGAGGACGCGCTCAGCCCCGGCGCGGGGCGGGGCGCCCGGCCCGTTACCCCGTGGGGCGCACTCCGCCCGGACGGCGGCGCCCGGCGGGACCGCGGGCCGGGCTGGGTCGGGCCTGGGCGGCTCTCGGGCCGGGCCGCGGGCCTCACGGGGCTGCCGCGGCGTGAGGGGCGCGCGCCCGGGCCGCCGCCGCGGGCTCACCTTCTGGCGGATCTGGCCCGACGTGGACACCTTGCGGATGAGCTTCTGCGGGGAGCCGGGCTCCGCCTCGGGCTCGCTGTCCGACGACTCCTCAGGCGGCGGCGGCGGAGGCGGCTGCGGCGGACCCGGCGGAGGGGCGCCCGCCGCCGCCGCCATGCTGCCGGGCCAGCGCGCGCACAGCGGGCGGGGGGCGGGGCCGGGGGCGGGGTCTGGAGGGCGGGGCCTCTTGGGGCGGGGGCGGGCCCGGGGCCTGGGCGGGCCCCCACGCCGCTTCGCCGCGCCCCCTGCCGGCCGCGCGCGCAGCCGCAGATGGAGGCAATCTCGGGCCCCTCTGCCTCTAACCGCCACCCCCATGTCCCCTGGCCCCTGGTCTTAGCGTCTGTTTTCTGTCTAGGACACAATTTGTGTGTGTTTTTTTGTCTCCGTGTTCACTTTTTTTTAAATCTGCAGTCTTCCCGTTCAAGAACATAAGTGATCTCCAGGAGGCGCGGGACCGTCCTGTCTTGCCCTGCATTGTGTCGCCAGCGTCTGTCATTTAGTAAACAGTTGGGAGTGGATGGATCCATGAATGCATGAAAGAAAAAAGAAAGGACTGGCCTCTGGGATGTCAGAACAAGGGATACACGATTCCATCTGGGAAGGGTTCCTGGAGAAATGATGCTTGAGAGAAGAAAAGGGCTAGTAGGAGTTATCCCTGACTGGGGAATTGTGTTCCAGGACGAAGGACCAGACTGGGCGAAGTCCCGGGGGCAAGAAAGAACAACTGTCCAGGAAAAAACGGAAGTCGTAGCCTAAAGGGAAGAAAATAACAAGAAGAGATGAGCTTGGGGGCAGGCAGGTCAGATAGGGCTTTGTAAACCCGATAAAGGGGTTGGTCTTGAGTGTAACAGGAAGCCCTTGAGGGATTTTAACCCCGGGCGGGGCTGAGTCACAAAGCTGGGGCCTGTGATCCAGGCTTTGAAGTAATCAGGGCAGATGGCTGCCCTGGGTCATTGGGAGGGGCCCCAGAGATAGAGAAGTGGACTGAGGAGCGGAGGGATCTGTAGGTGGAGGCAGGAGGCACAGGTGACTGGGGTGAGGCCCAGCGGGCTGGCCGGGACTGCCGGGTGATAGCCGGGTAGGTGAGCCCTTCACTGGAGGGTACAAGAGAGTGCACTTGTTTTTGCTGCCATACAGGCGAGAGGGGCAAATCCTTAGGGGGCTACATGACTGTCCCCTTGCCCTTTCAGAGGGCTCCTGCTAGAGACTGGGTGTCCCCTGGCCTGCCTGCCGGTCAGCATGCTCTGGCCCCCACTACTTGGGGTGACACTTTCCAAAGGCAAAACAAGTGAACCCATCTAGCATGGGGACATGGCCAGGGAAATGGACTCACCGCCAGGACAGGGCATATCAGGGCCTAATGCAGGAACACTCTGGGACAGGCCCGGAGCCCCTGGTGCATTGCCCAGAGCTATAGCCACTAGCCACATGTGGCTACTTCAGTTTCAATTTCAATTAATTAAAATTAAATGTTCCTCAGTCACACTAGCCACATTTCAGATACACAACAGACATGTGTGGCTTAGCAGCTACCACACGGGACAGCACAAATATAGAACATTTCCCTCATCACAGTAAGTTCCGCAATGCTCGAAGATAGTGATGCTGGCTCTCAGTGTGCTGACCACGGGACACACACACCAGACACCTGACCAGTGATTCTAATCCTCACACAAGCCCCACAGAGCAAGGCCGATGGGCCCGCTCTGGAGATGAAGACTGCAACCTGAGGTTCAGAATGATACCTCTCCCAAGGAGTGGAAAAGAGACAGGGTTTGGACCTGGACCGTGTGACTCCAAAGTTCTTGATGCTTCTAGGCTAGCCTTCCCAGGAAGCTGGGCCTGAAGGAGCTTGTAGGAAGCAAGAGGAGAGAAGGGCCTGTTAATGGGCTGAACTGGGCTCCCACCCGCCCCAACATTCACATGTTAAAGTCCTAACTAACCTTCAGATGTTATTCCTAACATCAGAACGCGACTGTGTTTGGCGATGGGACCTTTAAAGAAGTAATCGAGTTATGGGGCGCCTGGGTGGCTCAGTCGTTAGGCATCTGCCTTCTGCTCGGGTCATGATCCCGGGATCCTGGGATCAAGCCCGGCATCCGGCTCCCTGCTCCGCGCGGGAGGCCTGCTTCTCCCTCTCCCACTCCCTCTGTTTGTGTTCCCTCTCTCGCTGTGTGTCTCTCTGTCAAATAAATAAAATCTTTAAAAAAAAAAAGTAATCAAGTTAGATAAGGCCATTAGGATGGGCTGTAATCCGGTATGACTGATGTCCTTATAAGAAGTAGAAATGTGGACACAGACAGGCTCAGTGGGAAGACCAAGTGAAGAGACACAGAGATTCCACCTACAAGTCAAGGAGAGAGACCTCAGAAGAAACTGACTCTGCCAAACTGATTTCAGACTTCTGGCCTCCGGATCTGTGAGAAAAATTTCTGTTGAAGCCCCCCGGTCTGTGGTCCTTTGTAATGACAGCCAGAGCTGACTAATGTTGGTTTTGTATCAATTAATTACAAATAGTGTGATACGTAAGTACAAAACAGAGGGGAACTAAGAGTTAATTCTGTCAAGGGTGTCGGAGAGGGGGGCTCTCCAGAGGAGGGATGACCCCCAGCAGGGTTTGCAGATTTGAGGAGAAGGGTGAGGGGATGGAGGGAATTTTCCAGGAAAACACAACAAGGCAAGAGACTCCCAGGCAAGTTTGCTGCTGAGCCAAGGGCGAGGGAGGGAGGGGAGGGAGGAGGAGCCGGGAGGGTGCACAGCTGCAGCTCGACCCAGAGCACCCCTTGTGCTGTTCTCAGGAGCAAGGACTGCATCCTCAGGCACAGAGGCCACTGAAGGGTGTTTAAAGCAGAGGAACCAATGTATCTGGACAGAGAATGATCCAGAGGAAAAAAGACTAGAAACAGGGCATTAGAAAGCAATTCACCAATCCAGGCAATGCTTGATGGGTGGTAGAACCATGGCAGTGGTCCTGGCGGTAGAGAGAAGCGGTGAGAAGC
The DNA here is from genome assembly GCF_037043125.1 of Eumetopias jubatus. Classification (NCBI taxonomy): domain Eukaryota; kingdom Metazoa; phylum Chordata; class Mammalia; order Carnivora; family Otariidae; genus Eumetopias; species Eumetopias jubatus. Next base: position 7,521,148 of record NW_028274809.1, read on the forward strand.
GGTGACAGGCAGGAGACTCAACAGAGGTGGGAAGAAATGGGAGCAGCTGCTCCTAGTCAGGAGGTGAAGGAGCTGGACAAATCGGGATGCCCCCCGGGGACACAGCTTTCAAGAGGGATGCCGCCCCAGTGACCACAATGCGACCTAGAGGAGATGAGAATGAACTTGGTTTTGAACAAACAGTTAGAGGTGCTTGGGTGAGCTGTCGCGTACACCCGACAGGAATTCAGGGGACGTCTGGGCTCTAGAATCCATCATTTGAGAGGCAAAAAGCCAGAGACATGAACCTGAGTTGAGAGGCAGCCGATGTGGCTGGATAGGAATATATTGCAATCGTGAAAAAGTCCTGTAAGTTGTCCCAGCTAAGGGGAGCCTAGGGAGACGGGACAACTAAATGTCATGTGGAATCCTGGAACATAAAAAGGACATTCGGTAAAAACTAAGGAAGTCTGAAAAAAGAATGGGCTTTAGTTTAATAATAACGTGTCACTATGGATTCCTTAAGCGTGGTAGGTGTGCCATCCTAATGTGAGACGCTCGTAGCAAGGGAAACTGGGTGTGGAGGAGTTCACGGTCCTAACCGGGCAACTAACTCTTCTGTAAATCTCAAACTACTTGAAAATAAAAAGCGTATTTTTTAAAAGAGCATTAGGCTCATTAAGAATCGTATTATGTTCCTAAATCAGAGAAATCCAACTCTGGCATATTTCCTCTGATGAGCGGAGAAGCCTTTCTGTGCTCGTGTGACTGCCGAGCACTGTTCCCTTGGAGATCTCCCCCGAAGTGGCTTGCCTGGAAGAGCACATTCCCTCCGGTGCCTCTTTATGGAATGAGTCATGCTGTGAATCATCTCCAACAATGTGCGCCTCCCTGAGTTTACCCCACCTTAAGGGCATATCAAGGTGGCAGTAATAACACACTTCACATCCAACCTAATCCTTCTCGACTTGTCAACGCAAAAGTGCATGCACCTCCTGTCAAAAGAAAAAAGAAAAAAAAAGAAAAGAAACCACTTCCCATTAGAATGCATGATGTGCTTCAAAATATGGGAATAATCTTATTTTACCCCGAACCCGGGTTATGATCGACATCTGGAGCCAGACATTTCTTCACTGCGTGTGACATATCATTTCCCTGGCCCCAGGCATTGTGACAACCAAAAAACCACCCCCATGACATTTCCAAACATGCCAACTGGGGTCTGCACCTACCGTATCCCCCCAAGGATTAGGGAGGTACACCATGAAGGCAGTGGCCTCCTCAAAAGGGGAGGGGAGCAATGGGAAGTGTTACAGGGAGAGGAAAACAGACTCTCTAAAAGGAAGTTAACGAGCGACACACGTGATAAAATTGTAGCTCACTAAATACACACACACACACACACACACGAATACAAGTAAAACTGGGGAAATCGGAAGCAGATGGGTGGACCATACCAGGGTCCATGTCCTTTGTGATAGCATGCATTTATTTTGCAAGATGTTACCTTGGGGAAAATACAGGATCTCTTTGTATTGTTTCTTACAACTGCATGTGCATCTACAATTATCTCCATAACATTTCGATTTGAAAAAAGAACTTAAGGGCAGCCATTGCTGAGTCAGAAGTGCTAACCTCCCCCTCCGAGCCCCCAAAGCCTCAGCATCAGAAGGCGAGCAAAGGGCTGATGATACAGACTCAGGAAAACCAGAGTTCAGGTCTCGACTCTGACTCTCACCAGCTCTGTGACCTTGGGTAAGGTGCACAAGGTCTCCGAACTGTACTTTCCCCGTCTAACAGATGGCTGTGACAGGCCCCACTTACAAGCGTGGCTCTCGTGATGAGATGTAAGAGGTAAAGTGCCTTTAGCACAAGGCAGGTGCTTGGTAAGTTGGAGGGATTCCTCCTCTCCAGCCCTCCGGTTGCTGGTTGCAGAACTTTGTCCTAGGTTCCCAGCCACCCCTCTCTGCATGTAGCACTCTCAATTCCTTTGTGCCCTGTTTCTTCCAGTGCACCTACCCGGGAACCCCTGGGCCACACATCCGACCTGCACACGAACATCCAGCCTCCTGACAACACGCCAGTAGACACCCAAGCGAGCGAAGGCCCAGCCCAAGCAAGGTTCCACATCCCATTCGGAGGCTCGCTTCCTGCTCCCACCCCAACACCCTCCCCAGGGTGACCAGCTGCAGGCTATATTCTAGCCAGCACCTGGAAGTCTGTGAGTTGGGCATTTTGGTCCCAAAATAACCTGGAGGGCAAGGACTGTTCGGACCTCTGGTGTGCCGGATTGACCTTCCAGCTCTTTTTTCTCCAGCTCTAACCCACACAGTTCCAAAGGTCAGGCCCATTAACATCCACCCTGACTTAGGATGTCCTGGGGTCAAGCAATGCAGGAACCAATGGGCTGGTCCTCTCACCAGGCACTACCGGGCCGGACTCCCGGGCGCCCCGCTTGCCCAGGATCTCCAGCGGGAGCCAACCAAAGCTGCCCTTTGGCCTGGGCAGAAACAGAGGAAGGGCTGCCGATCCCCAGAGGAGCCTGCCGCCCTGATCCTTCCTGAGTATCCTGAGAGGGGGCGTGGGTTGGAGTGGTGCTGTTCCCTTGGAATGGGAGAAAACACAAAGGAGAAATTGTGTCTGACCCTGCAAACCCGCGGGCCAAAGGCCCAGTCTTCTGCCTGTATTATTATGATCATCAGTCCTTCTCCAGAAATGAATCCTCATCCCTGTCAATATCAGAAAGCCTCAAACCCCACACGAGTCCACACCTTGTTTTGTGTATGTGGGATCCTGTCTGTGGTTCCCAAGTGGAGCCTCCAGCCTAAGTCCCAGTCCCCAGGGCACAAGCCAGCCTGGAATCCTGCTGAACAATCCCAGAGGTGGGCGCCTTCATGTGCACGGAGCCCATGCCGCTGTCCTGCCCCCTGCCACCGCTCATGGTCCCGGAGACCTGACCCCAAGTGTTCTACACCCCCCACCCGTGTCCCCTCGCGTTCACCTTACCTTCTGTGAGGGGCTTGACTTGTGCAGAACCCTGCAAACCCCTTTGTTCCTACTCCCCTGAAGCATGGTCCAGAGCCTACACTTCCCCCCAAGCGCCTCTGTGGCCCTTGGGACCAGCTCCCAAGACTGGTGAGTACCACGGGCCAGGAAGGGGACTCTGAAGGACAGGGCCCTGGTGCCACCTCCGTCATCCCATTGCCCCTTCAACTCCACCTTCCTCCCTGACACAGAGCAGCCTCCCCGCCCCCACACACATACACACCCAACCTCAGTGAAGACATTCTAACCGAGAAGCCCCTTCTCCCAGGACAGACCGTTCCTGGGGCCAGGTGCTGCCATCACTGGTCACGGGGCATTGATCTACCTGACCAAAGCTGGGCCAGCCCGATTCTCCTGCTCAGGACCTGCACACTGGAAACAGAGACCCGGAGACAGGGCATCCGGTGCGGGGCCACCATTCCGGGAGGATGGCTGCCCAGAGGGCGGGCCCCTGAGCCCCTGGGCAGCCCCGGGAGCTTCTGATCCCTGCCCACCTCAGCCACGGCTACTCAGATTCTTCCTTTAATTCCGTTCTCTGAGCCCCTCCAAGGTCCTCCCGGTGCACTCCGTTTCCCCTTAAGCTAGCCAAATTTGATTTCACTGCTTGCTTTCGGGAGAAACTTAACCAACAACCCAGAGCTCAAACAGGGACTTGGACCGAAAGTTAAATCAGTGATGAAGAGTGTTTTGGCCACATTTGTCCTTTGCCCTGTTTATCTCAGGAGGCTCCTGGGGGGTCGTGGAGCTAGGAGTGGTCAGGTCATTAGAAACACTGCCTCCCCCTGGCCCCCATATGTTTCCAGGGAAGCAGTTTACCCCAGGACCCCTGGAGAAAGCCCTGGGCACACCCGGCTCCACCGGTGAGCACAGCAAACCTGGGACATCGTCCCACCTCCATGAGCCAGCACTGAGCCGGTCTGGCTCCCTTTCTAGGTGTGCCCTCCCCCACCTGAGACACAGGACCCCGCGGGCGGCAGCTTCTGTGTCAGTGACATCACGCAGCCCCCTCAACAAGCCAGCCCCAATCAGAGCAAATCAGATCGCAGCAGAACAAACTTTATTTCTGTGAAGAAGACTCACACTTGGGCATTTAGTATAACTAAAGGGCTAACTCTGGAGCGTGGCTCATCGTGCTGTGAACTACCCCATTTCCCAGTGGTCTTCTCACTCATCCCCGGCCTCCTGGCCTTTCTTCCCTTCCTCGGGGTCTCCTGAGTCTTTCAGATTTTGGCGAGCAAACTCCTCGAAAACCAAATTTTCATCCTGAAAACTAAAACAGAACAAAGAACATTTTGATCATGGCACACTCTTGGAAGCTCGCAGTGAAATCTCAAGCGAAGTAAGACCCTTGGTCTTCCCTTTGCAACAGGGGAACCGATCAAGATTTTCCTACAGGATGGAGCCTGGGACCAAGCCGTTCTCCTCACAGCTTTTCACGTAAAATCTCTTTAACAAACACAAAGAAGAGAAAACGAAGGAACCCACAGAGCAGACACACATGCCCGGGATAACCGAGGGTGTCCTCGTGTGTGCGCATGTGTGAGCAGGTGTGTGTGCACGTGCAGGTGTGTGTGCAAGCCATAGTACTAGGGAGCAGAAGGAAAACCAGAGGCTGAGGAGGTGTTCAGAGCATGTGGTGTGTATAAAAAAACCCCAAAGGGGCTTTGTGCCTGAGGAGGAAGTCACAGAACACAGGGAGGCTCAGGGCAGTGGCTCACCTTTCCTTTGCTGTAAGCATGGAATAAAGGAGAGAGAGAGAGAGAGAATTATCAGCATAAATTCTTTTTTTTTTTTCTTTTGAGAGATAAAGGGAGAGAACACACACGTGAGCAGGGGGAGGGGCAGAGGGAGAGAGAGAATCTCAAGCCAACTCCACGGCCAGCATAGAGCCCAACGTGGGGCCCCATCTCACGACCCCGAGATCATGACCTGAGCTGAAATCAAGAGTCAAAGACTTAACCGACTGAGCCACCCAGGCGCCCCTATCAGCATAAATTCTGTGGATAGCTGCACCTGGAAAATTTCTTCCTTATTTTGGGGACTTTACAGTTGGAAGGAAAAGAAACCTAGATACGTGCTTTTCATAACAACTGCGTGCACTCCCTCCCTCTTTGCCTTTTCCAGCTGCCAGAGCCTTTCTCTCTGCACATCTGAACCCCGGTCTCCTTGACAGAACACCTCGCCCTCACCTCCTCAACCAGAACAAACCATAGCCTCACCTCTGGGAGGCTTTCTCTTTTCAAAGGGTTTCCCCCTTCGGGTCCTTTGGATTCTAGCTAGAGCTGAGTCCCAGGTGCAGCTATGACCCTCCCTCTGGGCCCATCTCACACGTTCAGGCCCGGCTCACAAGGGGCGAGTCCCGGGACTGGACATCTAACCAGCACCTCCCGTGGCTGGGGGGTGCACTCAAGCTGGGGAACCAATCCCAGGCCCCCCCGAGGTTGGTTTCTCTGTTAGCATGGTGATCATTTTGTTGTTGTTGGGTGATATTTTCAGATATGTTTTGCAGCACCTGATTAACTGCTATTCATTTGAGTGGTTCTTTGTTGTTCATTTGTTCCTTCCGTTTTCTGCCCACCTAGTAAAGTCCCGTAACCCTCAGGGGTGAGCCAGCAAGAGCCTAGTGAATAGCTCCAGAGGGTTTTTCGGGAGCACCAGTGATGGAGAGCCACGGCTCTTGTCTCTCGGGCACTAGGAGGGAAGTGTCTGTCTGGGCTGCTAACCACAGACCAACGGAGAGGCCCCCGGGCAGGAACCATCCTGGGCTCCCCCGCGTGCTAGCCTAATTACACTACCTGGGACCATCAGCCTGAAAGAGAATCAAATCAACACCTGCATTCCATGGTGGATGCTCTTGACAGGGGATAATAAAAACTTGGTAGCATTTCTGTAGTGTCTATTAGGTATAAATTACTTGGCCCCAGGCTCTGGCAGAACTTCTTAGCTACAACTTAGCGCTATTTCTGCTTAGTCTACCTGTCTAGACTCAGAGCCGGGAACCAGGCAGGTAAGATGTTGAGCAGTCCTGTGCATGAAAGTCCTGTGACTCAAATCTCGGGAAGTCAGAATTTAGAGGCCACGGGGTGATCTGTCCTTTCTCCCCGAAATCTCACAGGACAAAAGATCACCGTTTAGTCTTGACCTTGCGGTATGTTCAGTGGAAGGGCCAGAATGACTGGGACATGGAAATGTCATACCCAGAAAAGGAAGAGCCCCACTTCCCCCAACTTAAGGCAAAAAGTCTGTTCACAGCTCCAGAAAACAATCTGGCATAAACGATGGCATCGCCTCAGGTCAGAGTTTTAAAATATTCTTTTAAATGTCCTTGAAAGGGACCAGAATGCATCTCAATCTCACATAGTTAAAAAACAGTATCCGAATGATACCAGCAGGTACGAATAAGAAAAATGTGGCCAGACTACTTTTTCCCCAAGGTACATTGACTATTTAAATCCAGAATACCTGGAAAAATACTTGGAGACAAAATATTTTTAGAGACAAACCCAAAATGAATAGGGGGGCTCATCCTAGGGTTTAAAGGTCATTTCATGATCAAGCTACAAAAAGCTATAAAATATAAGAAAAATAAATCTCGTTTGTTTATACCCCTTTTTTTCAGCTCAGGTCCTGGTCTCGGGGTCACGAGATCGAGCCCCGCGTGGGGCTCCACACTCAGGGAGGAGTCTGCTCATCCCTCTCCTTCCGTTTCTCCCCTCTCTCTCTCAAATAAGTAAATAAAAATCTTTAAAGATACGTATTTAAAAGCCATACTGAGCTCTAATTCATATACAATTTTCCTAGTGACAGGCACAGTCCAGTGGTTCCTACTATATTCACAGAGTTGTACCAACCATGACTGCATTTCCTGCAGACATCCATACGAGAGCCAATGGATTTGCAATTCAAAGGAGCCAAGGAGTCAGGAACCCGGCCTGACCCCTTTTTCTAGTATTCTCTGTACTCTCACCACAATTGCCACCGCCCAAAATACTCATCTTGTGAATGCCTGTTAATGTTTCCAAATGAAATGCAAAAGCCTCAGCCTCTCAGAGGTATTTTGCACCTAAATTTTCTTTAAATCTCAATCCAGTTCCCTTCCCACCAGAGCTTCTGCTTGTAAGTCATCCCTGATAAAACCCAACAAGAGAGTCCGTGTCCAAGAGCAGGGATGCTCTGTTGTCCACATGCTAACTGAAGGTAGACAAGCCGTGGCTCATGGCTCGTGGCTCGTGGCTCATGGCTGAGGAGATGAACACTCCTCTGTGGGCTGGCCCCAGGGTACGGTGACGATAACAAGCAATCACCTGGCGATGCCCCCCCCCCCCCCCGGGGGCCGTGGTCTGGACGGACCAGCAATGAATAAATAAGAAATCTGCAAGTAAGCCAAGACAACATGTGACTGACCTGGGTCCTCGGGCTGGGGGTGCATGAGGCGGAAAGGCACCTCAGTGGCCACTTCACTGGAAAAAAAATACAGATGGATGAGAAGACACACAGGATTGTAAAGCACACAGAACAGAGTGGTGACTGAAGAGATTCCAAGCTGGAAGAGGATTCAGTGAGATTCAAAACAGAACAAACCAGAAATCAGGAAGTGGTCAAGGAGGAATTTTAAATGTATTCCCCGGAATGCAGTCCAGAAACTTCACTTAGGCATGGCAGAGACAGCTACATTTTGTAGGTTCATTGCCCTTCCTTCTGGTTATTAGGTCCAGTGATGTGCTGTGGTGGATAGAGAAGTGAAATCCTACAGAAAGGATAGCTTTGAAAAAAAAAAAAAAACCCTTGCAAAATGTACACGACTTTTTATGTGTTCATTCTATGTCAAGATTCACATGGTTGCTTGTTAGAGAGCAGAAGAGAAATGAGCAGCGCCCGCCACGCCAAATTCCAGAAGCTGAAGGGCTTCGGGGTGGCTTGGAATTTATACAAAAAGAAGGAAAGGGGTCAAGATGGAGAACAGAAGGCAAATCTGGGCCAAGGAAGAATGGAGAGGAAGGAGTGAAAGAGCAAGGGTCTCTCCTTGCTTCACCCAGGACCCACCGCCTCCTACCCCGACGTTACGGCTTTGGTCAAAGCACATCTGTGTACAAGGCGACTCCGGTCATACCCCAGTGCAGGTGGGGTCTGGGTTCCATGTCAGGGATGGAGACAGTAAGAGCCAGGATGAACGAGTCTGTAAGGTCAGCGCCTGCCTCGGACGTGGCTTCAGGCCTGCCACTTTGGGCATGATTTGAAAAAGGTAGCTGTTACTATTCACAACGGCCAAACGATGGAAACAACCCAAATGTCCACCAGCTGCTGGATGGAGGACCCAAATGTGGTCTGTCCACATCGTGGAATATTATTCAGCCATAAAAAGGAATGAAGTATTGACATATGCTACAACACGGATGAACCTCAGAAACATGATGCTCAGTGAAAGAAGCCAGTCACCCAAGGACAGATACTGCCTGATTCCTTTTATGAAATAGCCAGAAGAGGCAAATCAATGGAGATAGAAAGACCAGGACCAGTGGTGGCCAGGGGCGAGGAAAAGGGGGGAATGTCAGAGACCACTCAATAGGCATGGCTATGGTTTCCTTTTGTGGTGGTAAAAATACGAAGGAGCCAGAGAGTGCTGACCATTGCACGACATTTTAAACGTCCTTGATGCCACTGCGTTGTACATTTTAAAATGGTTCAGATGGTAAACTTCATGTTACATACACACAGACACAAAGAAGCATGCCAGTTCTCTGAGCGTGTGTGTGCATGCGCGTGCATGCGCGTGCATGCGTGTGTGCGTGCGTGTGTGTGTGTGTGTGTGTCCTTGCCCAGGGGAGGCTCAGCTATGGTCTCGAGGAAACATCGCCAGCCTCACACCAATTAGGCAACATTCGCACAATGCCTCTGGAAGGCAGTGGGCCTCACTTCATAACACCTCTGAGCAGAACTGCCAGCAAACCAGATTTCACCCTTACTATCTTGAACCCCAGATTGGTTCCCCGTGATATCCCGGGAATCAAGCAGGGAAGGAAGGTGACCAGGCTTACCTGGAGGAGAGCTCTCCCAGAAAGCTAGGAAATAAAAGCAAACAGGGCTGGTGAGTGTCCCAGTGATACCACAACCTTATTTCCCATTATTCAGAGGTGGACATGTCCCAGGCACGCTCCGCACTCGCAACTTACAGGATCTTTGCAATCCCGTAACATTCAACTCAGCTCTTCCTCTCTACTTGTGATGTCATCCCTTTCTCAAGTGGATTAGCTAAAAAGAGGAATCACTTAGGTCCAAGCCCTGATGTTCAAGAATAGACCACAAAGGTCTTTGTGGAATACACTGCTATTCACTTATCTTGACTACTAAGAAAACCTCTACTGTTTTAGATCCTCTCGGAGAAAATCAAAGGTAATGCTACGCACTTTGAAAAACACTACAACTACAAACACAGGGCTAACACAATTTGTAAAATCAACCCATGCTCTACTTTGTTGTCCCAGCCAAAATTGGGGGAACTCATTATCGACTTAGAATCACAGAATATATGCTTGGACTTGCCTTTGCTGGCTCGTCAAGGTAAAAGGTCAGAACCTTTGGCAATAGGATTTGAAAGGAAAGTGAGAATTCAAGTTCTTTCCCTCCTAAGATGCAAAAATGGAGATCTACCGAGAATTCGTTTGGCAGCTGCCCTTCTTTCCTGAAGTGTGATGTAGCACTAAACAGATTTTCCTTTTTGGTGTATCAACTTCCACCACGTGAATGTAAGCGCACACGCTTCCACCAAGTAGTACTAATGTATTTCGTAGTTTGCTCCTTCTAATTTTTCCCACGTGACGTCAGTCAAACAGAATCGACGACGACGAGACAAATAGAATCTCTCCAAAACTCTACTTGGTCATCCATAGAATTTGTAGATCTTTCTTCCTTGCTGGCTCCCAATCATTCAGGAAAGGAAGAGCTCAGACAGGGAGAGGCCAAGACAGAGCCCACAGCATTGGCTCTTGGACACTCACCCTGACACCGTGAGCTTCACCTTGATTTGGTAAGACACCAGGATGCCCATGACAGTCCGGTCTATGCCCTCCTTTATTCTGCTCAAACAGAAAGGAAAAGTGGAAAATTACAGAGGAACAGCACAAAGCAAAGACTGGATGAACAAACCCCTCACCTCCAGACAAGCCTATTAAAATGGGAGCATCTTCTTAAGGAACTGGTGAATTCAACCAAGCTGTCAAAGTCCTAGAACTTTCCATCGTCACCGGAGGGGATTCCTTTCCTGCCTTGTAGCTTGGCATTTCCCCCCTGGAAGTTCAAAGGCCAGAGTGTGTTTCCCGGTTCTTCCTACTCTGTCTCCAGTGTTGTTCACCCCTGCTTATCAGCCAGAAACACCCCCCTCCTCATCCTCCTTGGCTCCTCCCTCTCCCCACCTGCCATCCCTGGCCAACCACGGAGTTCTCCGTAGGCTCTTCCTGCCTCTATTATCTCAGTGACTTACCTCCCACGGGCCCAGCCCCATCCCTGAGCTCTCAGCCACTCTGCAGCCAGAGGGCTCTCCCAGGGTCAAGCCTCAGCGTGGCCTGGCAGTCAAACTGTGAGCTGGCCTTTCCCTGCCTTTGCCACCTCACACCCTGCTATGCCCCAGTGTCTCCCGTGCACCAGCCTTACCACACACCAGCCTGGAATGCCCTCCTTCTCTGCTAACACCTCAAGTTGAAGTTGATCCTCCTTTGTGAAGCCTTCCTGGCCATCTGCCATCAGCATGGGTCTCCCTCCTTTGTGCTCTGGCCCCCAGCACCCAGCATCGTGTTGAAGTGAATGAACACAGTGTGTGAGGCCATTGCCCATGCCCCCAAAGGGAGTGCTGTCTAACTTTCCCCCATAGGAACTCCATTCCAGGTTCTACTAACAGGTGCTGAGCTCTTACTGACAGGCACCATGCTGGGCATCATAACACATTGTTATCTCATATGCCGTCCGTTGCAGGGACATTAAGTATTTCAGGATGCCCAGTCACAGGAGTTAAGGTCTGAAAAATATCATGACACGCTAGCTACAACAATGTGAATGACAATAGACAACATGGCCAACCAAGGAAGCTGAAGGCTTGAGGCAGAAAGCAGGGCACGATTGTGTTGAAGGTCTGAGAAGGGTCTGAGAGTACAGGGCAGGTTCTAGGCCCAAAGACCCCAGCCCCGGGATCCCTTTCATGGGAGGCACCTTGGACATTGCTCCCAGGGCCATGATGCCCTTCAAAGACTCCATCAGCTCCTTGGTGCCTGGAGCTCCTTGTGGAGGGCAAATGCCTTCATCTGGAATCATGGAATGTGGTCACTCAGTTGAGACAGGCTGGCACCAAAGGGGACAAAAACGGGTGCAAGCCTGAGACCCCCATCCCCCCCGTTGCTAGGACTGACTGTCCGACTTGTACCGAATGGAGTCAAACAGCTAGGGGAGAGAATGTGCTTCAGCTCATGCCTGAGAATACCCTGCAAGCCTCCCTCCCCACCATCTTTCTAGAATGGGAGAGTCTCTCTGCACCCCCCCACTTGCTCTCTCTCTCAATCTCTCTCTCTCTCTCTCTCTCTCTCTCTCTCCCTCTCTCTCTCTCTCTCTCTCTCTCACACACACACACACACACACACACACACACACACGGAGCTTAGGTAATTCAGGTTCTGCTGTAGTTGTCACTTTCCAGGGCCCTGGAAGGCAGCCCTGGAGCTGGGGGTGAGGGAGCGACTCGGGTTAGGAGTGGCCTTTGCTCGGTCATTAACGGACCTGGTGAACATAGTCAAGCCTCTCCTTCTGGCTGAACTTCAATTTCCTCATTCATAAAATGAGTATAAATTCGCCTTCCTCACAAAAGTGTCGAAGACTTACACGGTTGTGAAATAGTCCGCAAACCATACAGCGTTTCTATAAACGTGGTGTGCTACTGTTGGTTTCGCGATGGCCACACCCTGGAATAAACTGATCTTATGTCAGCGTGCCTGCCCGTCGCTCTCCCAGACCTTCACCAGAAAGCCTTAGAATCAAGCATACCAACTTGGACCCTTCTCCTCAGAAAATCCTTTGACTCCCATGATTCCGCTTCCTGCCAAATGTTTGCTGACCCCACTCTTGTCTCGGAGCCCATGGGCCACTGAGCTAGGGGGTCGTGGAAATCAAGCAGGAGAGGCTCTTCCCGATGGCATCCCCTTGCACGTGGCCTACTGGGGCCACAGAGGGAGCCCCAGTGCATCACACGGGGGATGGCAGGGAGCGGGCCTCGAGATCTCCCCCCCTCAGGGCTCGCCAACCGACACGCTCTGGGAACGGAAGCCTCGAAGGATGGCTAGACATGGCAGTGGACAGTTGACCTGGAAGGCTCCCTCCGGTTTGTGCTAGAGCCACTGGCGAAATTCAGCCAGCCACTGGTTCTTTGAGCTGGGGTCAGCAGAGCAGTGCTTAGCTTCATTGAAATTTAATTAACCTCTGTAGCTATCAGGACCTCCCGTTCTTTACCTTCCCTGGTGGAAATGAATAAACGATCATTCCACCATGCATGCGGCCACCTGCATTAGTCAGTTTATTTATTTTTATTTTTATTTTTTAAGTAGGCTCCACGCCCCATGTGGGGCTCAAACTCATGACCCCGAGATCAAGAGTCACACGACCTACCAACTGGGCCAGCTGGGTGCCCTGGCATTACTCAGTTTCTATGCTTAGGGCACTACACTAGCTAATGATATTTTTAGAAGGTAACGGCTGACATTTCTGGAGCACTCACTGTGTACCCAGCACCACACTTTGCATGGACGGTCTCCCGTAATCCTTATAAACCTCTCCATGAGAAAAGACAGCACCCCCACTGTACAGATGGGAAAACTGAGGTTCTTAGGCAGCCTGAGTCATTTGCCCAGGGTAGCCCAGACCCTAAGCAGTGGAGCTGGGGTTTGGCAGGAGGCTGCCGCCAGAGCCCACTGCTGTAACCACCGTGTCACACCAGGGGAGGGAGTATGGGCCCCGCTCGGGCCACCGAATCAGCACTCTGCGCCTGGAGTGACAGCCATCAGGCTCCACGTGAGCACACGAGCCCGGGGGTGAGACAAGAAGCGGGGCAGACCGGTACCACCTCTGCACTGAGTCTTGGCGGCTCGTGTCCCGAGCTACAGGGACTCACATGGTGCTGGAGGCAAGGTTCGTATCCTCGTGCTTGATCTTCCCATCCAGGGCGATGCCCCGTCTTTCACGGTTGTTGGCCAACAAGGGCACCAGCGTGAGCGTCGTGGTCAAAGTGCTGTTTGGTGGCACTTTTTCTCTGTAGGAAGAAACGCAGAGGGGATAACTATTATTAGGGCCATAAAGCCACCATTGGTCCCATGAGACCCTATCTGCCATCAAGCATTTTCCAAGATCCAAGGTCCCTGTGACTCACGGGGAAGATAGTTCAGGTTATCTGTGCACTCGCCTTACGAGAAATATTGGTGACATCTCAAAACAGGCTGGCAGCAAGTCCCTCATCCTGCAAGTCACTGAATTTCTAGAGTATTCTGTGGGGCTAAATGAGACTAACACAAGGGTCAGGGACCACAGCAGTCTCCTCCTGAGACTTCGCGACCACACCATGGGCTGCAGGCCATCTGGTCAGTGCCAGCAAGAGAAGCCTCAGCTGGAAGTCGCCTGTCGCCGAGAGCTGTTGCTATCAGGAGGATCGGGCTATTGAGGAGGGTGTGGTGGGGCCCTCCGTGAGCCGTGCAGACCTGACTGGTTTGGTTCAAGGCACACGTGCTCTGTCTCTCCCGGTTCTTCCCTGTCACTGGGTCGCCGGTCAGGTGGTGGGAGTCTCAGCCTCTGACAGACACAGGGAACCCGTGCCAAACAGTGGGTCTGCAGGTCGGGGATGGGGCTGGGGGCACAGCAGTGAGGGATTCTCCAGGTCTGGAGCATCCCTGGCTCGTGGAGCCTGCAGAGGTGGCTCTGCTGTTCACCGGCATGCTCCACCACACCTGCATCCAGAGGTGTCCATGCGGCCGCAGGGCCCAGCCAGCCGGCTGCCTGTGTCAACACTCTTGGTGCATGGAGTGGCCCTAAAAACGCTGCCCAGGGGTCAGCCCCAGAGTTCTGGGAGCCCCGGGGTTCAGGGATGATGACTGAGGCTCTGCAGCCTTCTGAGTGGCTTCTGGCCTGAGACCTGTGAGCACGATCTAGCTCAGCTTTCAGGCTCCCCACCTCCCACCCTTGGGGGGATCCTACAACGGTCGCCAGTGTCCTGGGAATCATTTGGTCCAAAATGCGCTGAATTGCCGAAAAGAAGTCCAGATAATGGGCTATGTGAGGGGAAAACTCAGCCAGGGGCCATTTTCTCCTTTCATCATTGAGCATATGCCAAAAGGTGAGCCAGGGAGGCCCCGGAACCGGAGGACATGTGAGGATGCACCTGCAGGGGAGAAGAGACCCCCCCCACCAGCAGCACGAAGGGAGCAGCCCATGAGCTACGGCTCTTTCCTGCCTCCCTCCCCTCTGGACCTATATTTAAACATGGGGCCAGATCTGCTTTGAGTAATAGTTTATTCCAAAATTGTCTTTTAAAATTTACGTCATGTTCTCCTGCTGAATCAGTTTGTGTTTCCTCACCGGCCCCCTTCCTGTAGCTCTGGTAATATTTTTTGCACACAGTGGTGTTGAGACACATCAGAGAGGCAAAGAGGAAAAGACCTGCCTGAGCGAACCTCTCTGGGGGAGGCATCACCCCAGTAACCCATGTGTGAATGAAGAGCATGGGGCAGGACCGCACAGGTCTCTGGCTCCCCCATCACAGGGTACGCCTCTGCTTTCTGTTCTAATGAAGGGAGAGAAACGCTCCACGGCGCGGGGCTCAGAACTGACAGACCACCGGAATCCGGCCGTCATTGGTAGCACATTTTCAAATTGAGCTGAAGATCAAAAGACAGAGAACCCTCATCTGGGCAGACTGATCATTGGCTTTTGTCTGCACCGGGGGCAGAAATCGTATCAGATTCCTCTGGACTTATTCCAAGGAGCAACAGGAAGTTTCAGCTGTTCCCACCGTGACATTTCAATCTTTATTTCTCTCCTTTCCATCATTCCTTGTGAGTGAGATCTCCAGGAACTCTTGTGAAGGAGAACAGAACTGAGATGCTAACTTTCCTTGCAGCCCTTGAAGTGAGAAAAGGGGAAGGAAGGGAAGCATCCCATTTCCCTCTTCAGGATGAACAAAAGGGGACCTTGACAAGGAAGCCTGAGCCACCCAGGAAATAGAAACCCAAGCAGCTACTCACTGTGTTTCTTCCTGGGCCACCGGCTTGGTGTAATAGTCACTCGAGTAGAGAACCACGTTGGCCACTTGTTCTACTGCAAAGGGAGGAGAGGGGTGGGTCATTCGACGTGGAGTGCCCCAGTCATGTGCACGGCGCCCGCCGGGGATGCAGTGGGTCTTCCCTCTCTAATGCTGATGGAGGGTCCTTCTCAGGCTTGGCTTTAAGGCTGGGGTTTCTGAGTTCTGTCCTCAGGCCACTCCTGTGCACCAATAACCTGCTCTGTGGAAGCTCGCCCCCATGAGCCAGCCTCCCTAAAACTGCACCTCCCAGGAGCCCCCTACCTGCTGAACCCATGCCATACCTACCCCTGGGTATCCTTCCAAGTGTGCCAGAACTCACCATTTGTGCTTTCTCCAAACCCGCCACCCCTTCCAACACTCTCTTATTTAATGAGCACCTCCTTCCAGTTGTCCAAGCTAGAAACCTTCTCCCGGCATCATACTCCTGACTCGTGCATGTGGGTAGGAAGGTGGGCTCCAGAGCCAGACTCCTTGGGCTCAAATCCCGGCTTAGCTGTCAGCCGTGGGGCGAGTCACTTAACTCCTCTACGCCTCAATTTCCCCATCAGCAAAATGGGGGTGACAATTGCATCTAACTTCCACGGTTGTTGTGATGATCAAAAAAAATAATTTTTAATCTCTGTTCAAATCAAATTTGAGAAGTAAAAGAAACGATTTGTGTGAAGCACTCAGCACAGTGCCCAGCCTATAGAAGGCTACTAACATCTTGCTTCAGGAAGCTCAACAGCTTCTTTCAAAATTTAATGGCCTTGATGTGAGAACTCATAAAACTTTGAGAAATAATTTAAAATCAAAGTATCAGGGCGCCTGGGTGGCTCAGTTGGTTAAGCGGCTGCCTTCGGCTCAGGTCATCATCCTGGAGTTGCAGGATCGAGTCCCGCATTGGGCTCCCTGCTCAGCAGGGAGTCTGCTTCTCCCTCTGACCCTCCCCCCTCTCATGTACTCTCTCTCTCTCTCTCATTATCTCTCTCAAAATAAATAAATAAAATCTAAAAAAAAATACAATGAAAGTATCAAATGACACTTTCTCAATCCTGCTACTTTGTGGAATACTGTATTGCACACTACACACAACATGCTAAATAATACCAGGTCCTCCGAAGAGCAAACACAGATGAACTACACCAACATAAGACAAAGCCATAAGCATGCACATCAGCATCAGGAAAACGCTATAATAATTCTTTAGTGTGCATGCATCAAAACTCCTGAATCTTATCTATGATGCACACACACAAGGAAAGAGGAAAGTGGTGTGTAACACAAGTGACCAGCCATCCTGATCCGCCTGGAAGTAGCCCATTTTAGCACTGAAAATCCCGGTCAAGAGGCACCCAGCTGGCTCAGGCATGCAACTCTTGATCTTGGGGTCATGAGTTCAAGCCCCATGTCAGGTGCAGAGATTACTTAAAGAAATAAAAAAGAGAGAGAAAGAAAAAGAAAATCCTGGTCAAGCCAGGACTGTTGCTCACCATAACACGCCATGAGTCTGACTTTGTCTTAGTCATTGAGTGTTGTTTGAGTTAGTGGTGAACTTAGAGGTCACCCTCCCTGGTCATTCTGTCATGTCTTTTTTATGTGGCTCCTAGAAGACCATGCTGTCTGACCATCCCCTGTACTTCGATGCCCTCTGAGCTGAAGAAGGGGGTAGAATAGCAGGCAGCCTGGCTTGGTCATCACATTGTGGTAACTCAACAGCAGACGCAATAGGGCTTTACCGTTTACAAAAGCACGTCCAGGCTCCAATCCCTGGAGCCTCACAAAACCCAGGGAGGTAGACCAGGAACCAGGGCCATGGACGTCAGTTGGGATTCAGAGAGGACGCACAAGGCGCGAGCCCACAGATTGGGCCCGCTGTCCTCAATCCAGTGCTTTTCCCACTATGCTGTGCTACCTCTGTCCAGAAAACTTAATTCTGATCCAAGAAAGAAAACTCCTCCCGTGGCTTCTCCCCGGGGTCTGGCAAGGGGCTCCTCCAGGAAGGCACGGCATGGAGTGATGGAGGATCGCCTGTCAGGGATGTTGTTTCAGGACAAAAGACAGCCCTAAGCTGGACACAAGGTGGCACGAGGCAATTCTTGAGGGTCTTTCCTCCTGTGAGTTCCTGCCGTCCATGACAACAGAGATAAACAGGCAGTTCCAAAGACCCCGGAGGGCCTTATCTGCCCAGAGAAGAGACCCTGGGGAAATATGACCAGATGGAGAAATTCTAGAAGACTCTGCCTTCCCGTTTTGAGAAGAAGTTCCTACCTAATGCTTTAATCTTCTTCACCGTTTTCTCTGTGTTATTGGTCACGGTAATGGTCACCAAAATGGGCTCCCCATGGAAATAGATCTGCAAAAGTTAGCAGGCAAGTCAGAAAAGAGGAACAGAGCGTGGTGGTATCTTTAATCTCATGGCTTTCTAGGTTTATCTCCGTCCTTTAACCAGAATCAAAGCGGCTGAATTCCCACACTTTCAAGGAAGATAAAGGGATAGCAACAGGGTTCCGTTAGCCAGGGTCCCGAACACGGTCTGCCTCGTCTGTGGTGCCCTGAGGAGGACAGTGTGACCGAGGTGGCGTGGAGCAAGGCTGCTCACACCTGGAACGCGCAGTCCTGAGGGTCATGGCAGCACTGGCCAAGGGGGTCCCCAGTGGAATCAGAAGGCCATTTGGGGCAGAATGAGGGCAGTGAAGGGGAATCAGTGGGGAGCCCAGGGGCAGGGTTCTCCTCAGCAGTGAGCCCCACGTGATCCAGGCCCGGGGGGGCACACCCTTGCACACGTGCACACGCATGGGCACGCATATACACACGGTATGCTGAGCCTTTGCCAACATGTCTGCATGACTCCTGGTGACCAGAGGGACCCGAGACAGCCCCAGCTGGTGGTTCTTCACCCTCCTTCACCACAACATCCCTAAGAGATGCCATTCACACGTGACTCGGCCACCCCTTCACCATTACGTGGAAACTTACATTTTCCAGGGAAGTAAACAATTTGCAAAATCACACCCATCGGAGCTAGTAAATGAGACCATGGGGCCGGGGGCGGGGGGGGGGGGGCGGCAAAAACGGCCTGGTCAGGGGCACTCGGAAACCACCACCCTTCTCCCTGGTTGGTCTAGGACTGGCAATGCAGTGGATGTGGCCAGTGTGACCCTATCGTGAGGGTCACCTTTACTAGCTCCAAATTATGAGAAAAAGCCAATTGTTCACAAAACAGTGGTGCTTTAACTACACCTAGACACAAGATGACTTGCAACACCCCCGCAGCAGAATGGGCCCCAGGGCCTGCTCCCATGCGGGACACAGCGCCTGTCCGAGGCTCACCTCTTTGTTGAGGGAGACAGCCAGGTGCAAGGGCTTGTCGGACATGAAGAACTGCCAGGAGGTGTCAGCTCGGGGCTGGGGACCCATCTTCGCTGGCGCGTGTTGTACTTTCCGGATCAGTAAACGCACGGAGCTCCTGCGGGTGACAAGCGCAGAGAGTTCTGGGCTTATGGCCGGGTCTCCTCGGAAGGTGTCCAGGCCTCTCTCCCCGTCCTCATGCTGTGATGCTTCAGGAATACTCCCAAGGGGTGACGGGTGAAACAGAGAAGGGAGGAACTCCATGTTGGGGTGCGGGAGGGCCCCAAGGACCTGTGTTCTGGTCCCTTCTCTGAGGTTTCCCCAGCTGGGTGGTGGGGGCTCGAGGTCACTGTCACCCTCGGTTCTCAGGGCACAGCCCGGGGTGGGCAGGGGCTGAGTGTGCCTCGTGTGACATGCTTCCACACTCTCAGCAAACCTGACTTACTGCAATTGCTATTCATTACAGCCAGCCTCCACGGGTGCGTGTGTTAAGTGTGAGGAAAGAGCCTTGAGGGCACGATAGAAGACCACGTCCAGGTACAAGAGGGAAAAGTGAACACCAGGGCCCAGGGGGTGCGGGAGGGCGGGGGGTCACTGCCTGATGGGCAGAGAGCCTCTGTTCGGGGTGATGAAACATTCTGGGTGTAGACAGTCTGGGGTGCGGATAGTGGACAGTGCTGTAACTACGGTCCCAACAACACAGTGGATGTACTGAATGCCTCCGAAGCGCACACTCAGAAATGGTTAAAACAGTAAAACTTCATGCTGTGTATATTTTATCACAATAGAGGAATTACTGAGAAGAAAACTAAAGAGAGGGAATCCAGGGGCTGCTAGAGACTTATGTGAACCTTGAGGTCGTTAGCTCCTCCGCCATTTTCCTTTTATCCCCCCAAAGGACGAGCCACGAACCCTGCCCTGTGTGTGGACGTCCTGACGGCCTGGGCCGGGTGGGCCGCAGCTCCCTGGTCATGCAGCCCTGGGGGGGGGGGGGGGAGTTCAAGGGAGGGGCGGCTTCCCACCCCAGCTCCTTGCCCCCCACCCCGGGCACTGCCCCTCGTCCCACAGCTACACTCTTACTTCCTGGGCACTTTGTCCGATTTGTCCTCTGCGCTGTCTCTGGCAAATGCTTTGACCTCAAAGTCGACCCCGCAGCACTGCAGGCGGCAAGAGAAGAGACAAGGGTTCAGCCAGCACCTCCCTTCCCGGCAGCTGGGATGGGTCACACGTCCCACCGGGATGTTAGGTGGCACCTGGTCTTTTTGTCTTTGCCATGTCCTTTTGAGGGTTACCCCGTGAAGGCTGGATTTGCCTCATGCAGAAAGAACGTAAGGAAGGGGTGAGGTCAGGCCGAGGAGCGGGCTGTGGGCCCAGGCTCCCAGGGAGATCACATATGGTGTCCGGCCCTCCCCACCCCCCCCAGTCTAGCTGTCCCTCTAGCTGTGACCCCGCATGCATGGCACTGAGGTCACAGCGCCCACAGCAGGGGCTAGACGCAGGTGCTCACGGGGCTGGCAGGGGGTCCACAACTGCCCACACTGGCCACCAACCCTGGAGGGCTGGTCGGCCGAACCCAGACGCGGCCCGGCTGGAACGGGGGCGGGTCCCGGCACCGGTGGCTCTTCCAACTTTGGCAAAGAAGCCGGAAATGGAACTGGGGGCAAAGTCTTCTGATTTGGAAAGTGACTCAATAGCAGTACGTTGTGTGGGCAGAACAAACGCATCTGCCCCGCGGGGCCCCTCCCCACCCTGCTCATCTCTGCACATCACCGCGCTCACCAACCGCCCCGACGGAAAAAGTGCAACTGGCTAAAGGACATGGATCGGTTGTGTTGACGGTGGCATATGAGCCACAGCCTCGTTGGTTCTATAGCCAGGGAATCGTGACAATCCTGAAATCTAGTTTAAAAATAAAGCAGTACGAGGGGCACCTGGGCGGCTCCTCCTGGTGCACACTCAGCCCCTGTGCCTCTCTCCCCGCCTTGGGAGCTCATGCCTGGCCCACCCGCCCCTCTCAGCGCAGCGGCCAGGGTGCCCTTGGGAACCTACTGCTCAGAGCCCAGTGGCTCCCCGCTCATTGAAAAATGTCTTCGGGGCCCCCACCTCCCCACACGCCTGACCTGCTCTCGCCATTTCGCCCTGCTCCTCCCGCCCCCACACGCCAGGCAGCGTGTCCCCTCTCTCTGGAAGGCTCTCCCCTGGGATAGCGGGAGGCTTCTCCTTTATCCTCCTAGGGAGGTCTTCTTTTAAAACATCCTGAACAACCACCCCACCAGACTCTTGCTAGCCTCTTGTTCTCCAGAGTGCCTACTGTCCTTGGATGGGCCCTGTAGACACTGGTTATTTCGTTTTGGACTGATTCTCCCCCGTCGCCTGTGGGAGCCACGAGGGGCAGGACGGACTACTGTTCCATCCGCAGGCTCTGGCCTGGCTAACAGCTGCTGAAGACAAGTGACAGATTCGTTGTAACATCTCTCTGCTTTTGTGCATGTCTGCAATTGTCCACAGCAAAAGGCTATTTTAAAAAGTCATTTGGGGGCGCCTGGGGGGCTCAGTCGTTAAGCGTCCGCCTTCGGCTCAGGTCGTGGTCCCGGGGTCCTGGGATCGAGCCCCGCATGGGGCTCCCTGCTCCGCGGGAAGCCCGCCTCTCCCTCTCCCGCTCCCCCTGCTGGTGTTCCCTCTCTCGCTGTGTCTCTCTCTGTCAAATAAATAAATAAAATCTTAAAAAAAAAAAAAAAAAGTCATTTGAAGGAATGAATGGATCCATGGCCTTTCTTTCAGAACTAACCTTCCCTGTGTCTTGCGGAGCTGGCTGCAGCATCACCGAACAGGGTAAGTAATCAGGAAACTGTGAGAAGAAACAAATCATTTCATTCAGAGGCAGTTAGCTCACATGTAATACGCGCTCCATGTACAAAACTGGGAAAAGGAAGGATGCGGAGCACAAAACGGCAACAAAAAAACCCCCCAAAACACCACGTTCACCCCTATTGCCAGTACCCGGAATAACATCAGGAACACGAGCTTCCGAGTGTCCGGTGGGCTCCCTCACACACTAATATGGACGTCCACGTGTGTGTGCTACAGAAATGAGGCCCAATGACACACGTGTCCTGTCGTCTGCTCTGCTCCCACCCCCGCCCAAACCCTCCTCCGAATGCGTTATGCCCGGTTTTCGACACCGAGTTCCGCCATTCTTGGGGCTTCGTCAATCCCACATTTAATCTAGCCAGCCCCCTTGGTTGACTGGCCCTTCATTCAATGGTGCTTTGCTCTTTTTTGCCATGAGAAACCATGCTGCCATAAACCTTCTTCATCCACCTCGGCACAGTTCTATCCAACTAAGTCCACAGGCGATGCCGCTAGAAGGGGAACGTAGGTCAAAATCACATTTTTAAGGTTTTTGGCAGGTTAGCTCTCCAAGGTGATGTCACTTCAAATTCCCAGGACCAGATCATGAGAACACTCAGGACCACAAAACTGTCTTTTTAAGTGATTAAAAAAAAAAAAAAGTTGTGAAACACACACAACGTAAGACTTAGGTTTTCAGCATACCGATCAGCGGCGTGAAGTACATCCACATTGTCCTGCAATAATCCCCAGCATCCATCCCCAGACGGTTTTCACCCACCCGCACTGAAGCTCCGTCCCCAGTCAACGCTAACTCCCCGAACACCATTCTAGGCTCCGAGCCTCTGAATCTGGCAGCTCGGGGTCTCCCAGGTAACTGGCATCAGACACTTGTGTGCCCTTGTGTGTCCGGCTCCTGTCACTCAGTCTAATGTTGTTCGGGGTTCATTCGTGTTGCAGCGTATGTCAGAATTCCCTTCCCTTTTAAGGCTGACCCGTTACAACTTTGGAGAAATTTATAATCTTGAGACACATGAACACGCTGGGAAAGAGGGAGGGTAGGGCAGCTTCCCCCAGGCCGAGTTCACAGCCGAGTCTTTCGGAGGCACTGCGGGTAGCCAGGACTCCCCCGGCGAGACGTGGGGCCCTTCAGTGACCCATGACCCAGCAGTCAAGGCGACGGACGACTTCTGACTTCAGTACGATCCCCTGTCCGGCAGGGAGCTCTTTCGTGTTTAGAGCTCATCCGGGCCAACCGGGGCGGTGGGGGGGGGGGGGGCACTTCTTTCTTTTTATAGCTGAGCAAGTGAAGGAATAACATGCCCGTATAATTAGGTGGTCGGATGAAGGGAAATATTTAAACCGTAGGTTGAAGTGGTGCCTTCAAAGGCTGAGAGGCTATTTTCAAGGGCTTAAAAAAAAAGACAATCACAGCCTGTGCAATCTAGAATTTCCTCCAAGGTTGCAATTTGAAGGCCCACAAATGTGAAGTCATTGCTCCGTCCCCTCTCCTTCACTCCTGGTCACACCGCAAGGTGCTGTGAGCAGGGACCTGGAGGGGGAGAGGAGTCACCCACCGTGAGCAGGAAGGGGTATGTGTTGTCCCCCAGCTTCTTCATCAGGCTCTCCTGCAGTTTCGTGGGGGCCCTGGTGGCCTCCACGGGCGGGAACACCTGGGCCTGAGAGAAGTACAGGTCCCTGCGGAAGCTCAGGCCGATCACATCGATGTCCTCCTGGCCGTAGCGGAAGGCGCAAGTCAGAGACACATACACTGGAAGGGAGACAGAGAGGAGGGCGGGCTTGTCCCATCGGCATGGCGCCCCCGCCCGGCCGGGTGCGCACGGGCAACCGTGGACCCCACCCGCCCCTCCCCAGCAGCGCCCACCCACCAGCCTCTGGAAGATGGGGTTTGAGAACCACGCCACCCAGCCGGCCTACACCCTCCTGGAGATGCAGCACCTTCCCTGGGGCTTATGTGGATTACGCTAAAGACCTCTGTGAGTCAGAAGGCGGGGAGGGAGGCACCTTCCATGAACCACTATTTTGCCTACAGACTCCCTTGTGTCCTCCATCCCACCACCCCCTTCTCTCGACCCACCCGCTTGGGGACCTCGGGAGGCTTTTAACAGAGGGTGAAGGTGATTAGCAGAGGGAAACAGCGTTAGGGAGCAAGACAGATTGGGGCTCGGCCAGAGCAGGACAGGCGCTCATGGACCAAGAGGAGAGAAGCAATCCAAATCCCAGAAACGCTTTTTTCACCTTGCTCAGAAACTTATCAAGCATTCTCTAAGTCAATACCTCTGAAAATTCAATTTGATTAAACAGACATAATCCGTGCCTCCAGTGGACCGAAAGGATTATATGAAACTATAGGTTTTGAGGGTGGACTGTGTACAAGTCTTTAATGGGGTAAATAAAAGCACACAACATGCATTCTTCTTGAACAGAAAGCATGTCAGAAGTGGTCCCCCCAAGTCCCCAGAAGTCATTAGTTTGTGGATTTTGTCTATGTCTTCAACACGAAGCTCAGAAGAGCCACTGATCCCTTGCCTGCCCCTCATCCAGTGTTTGTGAGAGCAAGGTGCCCAGAGATGACCTGGCGTTATGCCTCCCTCACTGGACACTGCTTTCCCTCAGAGAAGGTGCCCGTCTCCGGCCAAGGGCGTGGGCTTTCCAGGCTCAAACCAGGCTCCTCCAGGTGCCGCAGAGAAGCATGGCACCCAGGAGGAAGTCAGAGACAACAGAAGAGCCATGCCCCCTCAGTGCTGACAGCCCCACATCTGATGTGCTCCCATGGGCACACCCAGGGGTGGGAATAATGCCTTGTGGTTGCCAGTAGCAACCACTCAAAAAAGCATAGTTAGAATGGAATTGAGTCAGTAACATTATCATAAGGATAACTCAGGTCTGCCTAATTTAGTTTATACAACTGTTATTAGCACCAAACTATTTGCCCCACACATCACAGCTGCCAGAGATCGCAAGGATGCTGTGCTTTAGAACCACCACAGTCAGCATTAAAAAAGAAAGAAAGAAAGAAAGAAAGAAAGAAAGAAAGAAAGAAAGAAAGAAAGAAAGAAAGAAAGAAAGAAAGAGAAAGAAAGAAAGAAAGAAAGAAAGAAAGAAAGAAAGAAAGAAAGAAAGAAAGAAAGAAAGAAAGAAAGAAAGAAAGAAAGAAAGAAAGAAAGAAAGAATCTTCCAGCAGGCTCGATTTCCCCCTTTTGGGATAAACCCACCAACGAGCCCTCCTGAGTTTTGCCCCTGGCACAGCTGATGGAGCCTACGGACCTACCCTCCATGCTCCCTCCACCGTTTACTTATCCTGCCACCCTGGCCAAGCGGCTTTCTTGGGTCTTTACCTTCATCTGAGAAATGGGGACAGCGAGCTCCGATGGGAACAGGACAGTGTCCTGAAGATTATATGAGGGAGCGTGGATGACAGGGCCTGGAGGTGATGGGTGTACGAGAGAGCACCTGCTGTTTCCCAGCTCCTCCTGCCCAGAGATCAGACCAGACCTGTTCCTGGGAGGACGAGAAGCCCGGCTCACCTTTCTTTTCCTTCACAAGCTCCGGATCTACCAACACGACACCATCTAAACCAAAAGGGAGAGAACAATGAGGGCAGAGAAGATGAAAGAGACCAGATGGGGCGCCTGGGTGGCTCAATCGTTAAGCGTCTGCCTTCGGCTCAGGTCGTGATCCCAGGGTCCTGGGATCGAGCCCCACATCGGGCTCCCTGCTTGGCAGGAAGCCTGCTTCTCCCTCTCCCACTCCCCCTGCTTGTGTTCCTGCTCTCGCTCTCTCTGTCAAATAAATAAATAAAATCTTAAAAAAAAAAAAAGATAAAAGAGACCAGAGGTCTTCTTTATATATTTATCTATAGTTTTTTTTTAAGATTTTATTTATTTATTTGACAGACAGAGACACAGCCAGAGAGGGAACACAAGCAGGGGGAGTGGGAGAGGGAGAAGCAGGCTTCCCCGCGGAGCAGGGAGTCCGATGCGGGGCTCGATCCCAGGACCCTGGGATCACGACCTGAGCCAAAGGCAGTCGCTTAACGACTGAGCCACCCAGGCACCCCTATTTATCTGTAGTTTTGATTTTGTTTTTCAAGGAGTTTCCATACCCAGCGTGGAGCCTGAGGCAGGGCTTGAACTCACAACCCCAAGATCAAGACCTGAGCTGAGATCAAGAGTCAAGACACTTAACCGACTGAGCCACCCAGGTACCCCTCTCTGCAGTTTTTGATTGCACAAGGAATCCATGTTCATTATAGGAAAATTAGAAAGGGAAGTTAAGCAAAGAATAAACAAAGTTGCCCAAATATCCACCACTCAGAGATACCCTTTGTCAACATACTGGCGCAGAATTTTTTTACTATATGTATATACACTTATATGGATGTTTTTACTAAAAAAATGAGATCCCACTCTACAGACTGTTCAGTTAACTGCTTTTCTCATACAACTATAAATTGCAAACATCTGTTCTTATACAAACGCACATATAATACACACTCACCATTTTAATGGCCACACATGGCTCCATTGAATGGACATACCACAACTTATTTAATTAACCTCCCCGTTAGGGCATTTATTTCCAATTTCCCCCATTATCATGAATATTGTGATGAACATCCTTACAGATACATTTTTGTATCCATCAACGGTAGAACTGGATTTGGCTTTCAATGACATAGTGCCAAATGACCTTCCAGAAAGCATTCTGCTCAGGGACATTCTCATCCTCAAGTGCCTAGAAATGCCAGGCTTTTTATACTCTCTCTTTTTAAAAATAGCTATTTTAGTTGAACTAATTATCGATTCGCAGGAAGTTGCAAAGATAGTACAGAGAAGTCCCTCTGTATCTTTCATTCAGTTTCTCCCGGTGGTTACATCTTAGATAATTGTAGTACAATATCGAAACTAGGAAGCTGATATGGGGTACAGGGTATGTACAGTTCTAAGTCATTTTTTCTCATGTGGATGTTGACAGTTCCCTCACCAAAGAGCTATCTCTCAGGTCATCCCCTCCCCCCACCATCCGTCCTTAGCATGCCCCCCCAACTACTGATAAGTTTACCATTTCTGTAATTTACCATTTCTATAATTTCATCATCCCTAGATTGTTATCTAAATGAAATCATACAGGCTTTTGAGATTGGCTCTTCCCACTCAGCATAAGACTCTTGAGATCCACACACTGTTGTATCAGTGGCTCGTTCTTTTTTACTGCTGAGTAGAATTTCATAGTACGGATGTGCCACAGCTTGTTTCAACTGGTTCACCTATGGAGAGACATTTTGGTTCCTTCCAGTTTGGAGCGATCACAAATAAAGCTGTCATAAACAATCGCGTAATGGGTTTTTGTGTAGATGTGAGTTTTCATTTCTCTGGGATGAGTGCCCAGAAATGCAATTGCTGGGTCAGATGGTAAGTATATGTTTAATTTTTTTTTTTTAATTTATTTGAGACAGAGAGAATGAGAGAGAGAGCACATGAGAGGGGGGAGGGTCAGAGGGAGAAGCAGACTCTCCGCCGAGCAGGGAGCCTGATGCGGGACTCGATCCAGGGACTCCTGGATCATGACCTGAGCCGAAGGCAGTTGCTTAACCAACTGAGCCACCCAGGCGCCCAGTATATGTTTAATTTTTAAAGAAACTGCCAAACGATTTTCCAGAGTAGGTGTTCCATTTTACATTCCCTCCAGCAATGTATGAGAGATTTGGTTTCTCAACATCCTCACCATCTTTTGGTATTGTCACTATTTTTAATTTTAGCCATTCTGACAGGTATATAATGATACTTCAGTCCAATGTGGTTTAATTTGCATTTCCCTAATGGATAATGATGTTGACCATTTTGCCACGGGCTTCTTTGCCATCCATGTATCGTCTTCGATGAACGGCTTTTCATGTTTTTTGCACATTTTCTAATTGGATTTTGTCTTTCTTATTGCTGAGTTTCTTTATATAGTCTAGAAATGAGTCCTTTGTCTCCCCCATGCTCTGAAGTGGTTTCCAATCAGCCAGTGGCTACCTTGCTGATGTTTTAATTTGCATTTCTTTGATTAGATTATCAGCAGAGCCGATTTGAAACCACCAGCATTAAAATTAAAATCTCACTCCAAACTCAACTTACCCACAGGCTCTACTTGTTCAACATGGTCTATATAGTCTCTCTTCCCCAGATAGATGGTCACCTGTAGGAAGAACAGATGCGGATTCTAAGTGGCCAAAGAACCCTAGCGCATGCAGGTTAAAAATCAGCAACAACCAAAAAAGCCCCCCAAAACCCCCCAAACCTGGCAACAAATGACACATTTTGATCAGTCTTGAGAAGACTTGCCGCCTGGCTCTGCAGTCTGCCCAGCACCTCCTGTCTCCCCTGTTGGCTGTGGGCAGAGACTATGGATTACAGGCAAGTTGTGCTCTCTGCTCAGCCCCATAAATCTGCCCCAAGGAAGACTTCCCACCCCTCTGGGTGGTCCCTGTTCTCCCACCTTTTCCCACCAAGCCCAGGTCCGACAATAACCGGTGGCCTTGTTGAATTCACTGATGATACTTTAGTGGAAAGTTATACTTATGCCAATGAGGCTCCTCCTGACATTTAAGCCTCTTATTTCTGTCTGTGAATGAAAGGTTTCCCCTCCTCATTAGAAGAATTTCTGAACTCAGCAAAGAAGCAGGAGTCCCAGAATCCCTGAAATCCTACCAGGTGAGCTGCTGGACAGGTACACCAGAACCCGTGCTCTGAGCAAGAGGGGCGGGGGAGTTGGGGGGCGATGATCACTGTTTCGGTCTTCTTCCTGTCTGTTCCGTGCCCTTGGCAGTGAGGGTCTCTGCCAACCCCCTTTGTGGAAGGGCATGGATGGTGTTCACCGTCACTCACCGCTCTAAGCCAGAGGACGGTGAGTGCCTTGATGGTAGGAATTCTTTCATCTTTCGGCCATCGAGTTTCTACCACAGTAACTGGTGCACGACAGGATTCTAATTTACATTTGCTAAGGGCACCAATGAGTGAGTGCGTGCATCTACCTAGCCCCCTTCTTCCTTAAGCCTCTTAAATTTGTATTCTTATGTCCGTCAACTCCCAGAATCATTTCTGTTGGCGTTCAATCATCTATTTCCACCCCCTCATATCAGATATCCTGGAGTGAATCCCTATACCTTCACAGTTATTTGATGTTGAAGCACCCAAAGGACTACATAGTCAGGTGGCTGGGAAGGAGGTAGGTGTTGGATGGTGTGAGGATGTTTTCTGGACAAAACAAAACAAAACCAAACACAGTGTATACAAAGCCCAGAATCAAGAGAATGCTTCTGGACCAATGGCTTCATCTGGAGGTGAATGCCCACCAGATGGGGATTCAGGCTGATGCCAGAAAGGGTCTTACAGGACCCAATCTTAAAGACTCTTAAGAAGATGTTAAAGCATTCTTTTAAGATTTTATTTATTTATGAGAGAGAGAGAGAGAGAGAGAGAGAGTGCGCACGCGCAGGGGAGGGGCAGAGGGAGCGGGAGAAGCAGGCTCCCCGCTGAGCAGGCAACCCGACGAGGGGCTCCATCCCAGGACCCTGAGATCATGACTTGAGCCGAAGGCAGATGCTTAACGGACTGAGTTACCCAGGTGTCCCCAGTGTTGAAGTATTTTAAGCAGGATGGAAGACCTACAGCTGAACAGCATTTGGAATGTTTATCATGTCTCAGGCGCCAAGCTCAGCACTGTCTACATTATTTCACTGGATCCCCACAACTACTCTGTGAGATAGGAATTAGCCCCATTTTATGGAGGATACAATGTTGGCAGCAAAGTGGAGAATGACTGGATGAGGGGAAAGCCAGTTAGGCATCTGATTGAGGTTGGCGGTAGGGAAGACTGAAGGTAGGGTGGAGAGAGTGTGTTTTCTTCTTTTTCAAGCTTTAGTTAGCTGTGGAGGAAGAGGAAATGGAAAGGCAAGAGGGTCAAGGGGAGTTTGTGGGTTGTTGTCTTTAAGATGCATGAGGTCCGGACTTGTTTTTACGCTCAAAGTCCTGGAAGGGAGGGAGAGGCTGACGGTGGAGGACGCTAGTGGGGAGGCGGACCCTGAGACCCAGGTGTAAATAGCACGAGCCTCAGATGGGAGCACAGGCATGTCCTCTGCTGCAATGGGAAGGGGAGGGGAGGAAAGGGGCAGGAGCAGGAATAGTAGTGGCGCTGAACAATGTGGGACTGTGCTCCACCTGTTGCTTGCTCTACCAACAAACCAAGCGCTCTTCTTCCTGGATACAAGTTGCCAATTATGTTCGGGGTTCACCATCCCCCATGGGGTCCCATGCTAAGAGGAGGCCAGCCCCAGAGGATGGTTCTTGATTGGCCTGATCCAATTATGATCATCCAATTCCTTTTGGCTCAGGACTGGTTTAGGGTGGGCATGTGACCCAGTTTTGACCAATGAGATATGAGAGAAGTCTGCTGGAGGGCTGCTGGGAAAATATTTTCCCACTCTTTAGAAGAGATACCAGGAAGTAAGAGCCTCTTCCTTCTTCAGGAAGGAAGTGAGGGTGAGACACCTGGAGCTAGAGTAGCCATCTTGCCACGAGCTGGAGGATGAAGATCACAGCAGAGGGCAGGGTGGAGAGAATCACAGAGAAATGGGCCCAGGGCTCCTGGGGCACCATGCCTGGAGCCAGACAGAGCTCTCAATTGGAATAGTCTTAATACGTGAGACATTAATGGATGGATTCCCCCCCCCCCGCCCCGCCCCATATACAGCAATTCTAAATTTCTTGGTTCAGAGGTTTTCTATAGGTCTGAGGGGATAAAAAAGTGGGAAAATGACACAGCCCGGCAGGAGTGGTTTCTCTCTTCTTCTGCCAGAAGTCAAGACAAAGTGTGCTGGTAAGACACAAAGTTGGGAGAGAGTTTGGGGAATGAATTGTTGAGGGGGTCCCCAAATTATAACCCCAAAGTGGAATTCCTCAGCTGGGAGTAGAAAGGACAGAGAGTGCCTGGTGCAGATCTGTTTTTCTTGTGTTGCACTATGAGGATCAGAGGGTTTCCTTTGGGCCCAATATAGGCTTAACATTTGAGAAACCCTAAAGAAAAAAATCCAAAGTTCAGGTTTACAAAGCACAGAAAATCGAGCTCTAAGAAGTCCCTTGATTACCTGCTTTCAGAACTGCGTGTGCTGGGTAAGTGTCTAATGGCACTGATGATGATTCTCTGGGTCCTGCCCCTTGACTCAGTGTCAGAAACAGTCCCCAGGGCTAAGCTGCTGGAGTGAAGAGCGACCGAAACCAACTGTATGAAGAGAGGTTTGAAAGCAAAATTCTCAACCACTTCTATGGGAAGTTCTCAGAAGTGAACCAGAAGAATGATCTAGGTCCACCCTGTCCGGTACAGTAGCGACAAGGCACAGGTGGCTTCAGGACACTTGAAATAGGGCCATTCCAAACTGACACGTGCTATTAAATGGAGAATACGCACCAGACTTCAAAGACTTAGCAAATGAACGTAAGATGTCATCAATAACTTTTATATCATTTGCATGTTGAAATGATAGTTTTTTTGCATATACTGGGTTAAAAAAAATACATGATAAAATGAATTCCACCTGTTACTTCTTTTTTAATGTGGCGGCTACAGGCTTTAAAATAACATTTGCCGCTTGAGTTGGATGGCGCCGAGCTCGATTGTCGGCCCCTAAGAAGCCACTGAATGGAGCAAGAAGACCCCGTCCATGGAGGCTGTGGGGTGACCTTCCATCAGGCCTCCCATGCCAGAAGTTCATGGGCCCATCTAGACCGTCTACTGAGCCCCCGATGGAGCCAACAGGGGCATCATCTCTACCGATACACAAGCGGCCCGGATATTGGTAGCCAAGTTCCCTTGCCCAGTGGCCCTGAGCCAAGTGCGCATTGAAGGCATGGTGGCTGGGGTAGGCGCACAGAAGATAGAGCTGCCCTAGTCCAGCACTGGGGCTTTCCCCAGGCAGGCAGCAAGAAGACAAAGGGCCCCGCGAGTTAGTATCGACAAAGCAGTGTTTGAAATGGTTGAGTCATTGGTTCAAGGCCAGCTAGGAAGACAAGTAAAATTGGAAGTAAGAGGGTGGGGACTGAGAGATGAGGAGAAAATTAAGGGTCTCGGGGCTAAGTTCTTTAGGAGACTGAAAAGAAGTTGTATGTGTGCAATTCCTTCATTCGATCACGTCTCACTCAACATTCATCGCAAATAGAGACGGAACACAGACACAGAGCTTCCCTCAGCCTCTCAGGATTTTGGTGTTGATCGTGTCTTTTTTTTTTTTTTAAGTAATCTCTACACCCAACGCGGGGCTTGAACTCATGAGATCAGGAGTTGCATGCTCTGCCAGGTGCCCCGTGTCTATTCTCAAAAAAGCTCCTTAAAAAAAATTTTTTTTTCCCTCAAGCCACTCACTTCTGTACCACTTACCGACTTGTCCCGGGAGACCTTCTTGAAGATCACATGGTTGGGTGCAGACTTGCTGCTCTTGGCGCTGGCGGCCATGGTACGTGTCCCCGGCAGCTGGCTTCTCCCACCTCGGGGTGCGCGTCAGGTGTCAGCGGGCTGTGGGAAGGGAAAATGAGGCTGCATGCAGTCAGGCACATTCTGGGTATAAAACCTACCCGTGAGGCCCTGTGTGCCCGGGAGACATTTGCTTGTATCTGCTTAAATATCGATGTTTGATGAAATAAGGCCTCTCTGTCTAGCGTGTATGACACCTTGGGGGGCTTTTTTCTTTTTAGAACATCTGTTTTCTTTTTCTCGATAAGCCTCAAACTTTTCTTAGTAAACCTCAGCAGGAAGGTTTGACTTCCTGACTAGCCTTCGCCGGGTCGGATTTAAAATTCTATCACGATGACGTCCCGTGGTAATTGGAATAGGAAAGGTTCCCGAAAACCACAACATAAGCACTTCGCAGTATATCGTTTTCAAAATAGGTTGAACCTCCAGGAGTCCTGTTCTGTTCTCCCACCGCTACCCAGCGTGACACACAGCGGAAGGGCCCTCTCAGCTGCCGGGACCTCAGCGCACCCTGAGTCTCGTTAACAAGCAAAGTCCATGCAACCACACGGAAAAGGGGAAACTAGGGCAGACTGACCACAGGAAAACACCCGTGGCCCTGCCCCTTGCTCTCCCTGTGCCTGCCCCAGGTCTGAGAAGCCTTGGGCCAGGGGCGGTCATGTACCTTGTGCAGCCAGCCTGATGGGCCCAGGAGGCGAGGAGAGGCGCTCTGTCCCTCCGGGGTGAGCAGCCGGCCCCTGCTCTGTGTAACCAGATGACCCTGCCAAGGCCCCTGGCTTGAGTGCATGGGGGAATTTGTAGGGGGCCTGGAGAGGGGGCCCACGCCCACGTCTCAATGTCTAGAAGCCAAATCCCACTTAAGGAGCAGAGTAGAAATAGGATTAGGGTTGAGACGGGTGAACTGGTGGTTTCAGCAGTTCTAGGCATTAGGCAAAGGCCTCTAGTCTCCTTCCAGAGGGGCTCACAGATGTGGGAGCTCCAGTGGGGAAGGTGGGGTGGGAGGGATGAGAGCTAAAGAAAAGCTCCTTTCCAGCCTAACCCTCTTTGGGTTCTGGAAATAGACTGATTATCCCTTCACTCCCAGTATCACTAGCACAGGGGATTTTCCGGTGCTCAACAGACTTGGTGAAACTCAGCAGGCAGCTAATGCAACCTTGGGTGTGGGGATAGAAACAAAAAGGTCAAGGAGAAATGTCAACCTCAAGATGAACCCTGGTGTTGCACAAGCCAAACCGCTGTGGGAAACAAAGGCAGGAGGAAACGTACCTAAAGTTCACTGTCCTTGTAACCTGCAGCCCACTGACAAACACTTGAGGCAGGCCGAGTATAAGGTTCCTCCCGGAAGCTCCTGTCTTAATGTTAAGGCCTTGCTGGAGGGAAAAACTACCTTAGCTCGACAACAGCCAGGCAGGCCCGCAGTAGCCTGTAAATCTTCTTCAGCATATGAAAATCCTTTCGGAAGTTCCCTTGGTCTTGACTTCCCCCAACCCCGAAGGATATAATCGGTTGTCCCTCACAGTCCGGGACCAGCAGCTCTCTCTGCCCGCCGGTCCTGTACCCGTGCTTTAATAAAACCACCTTTTTTGAACCAAACACGTCTCGAGAATTCTTTCTTGGCCGTCGGCTCCGGACCCCAACAACGCTACTCCGAAAACACATCAGAACTGGACAGGTTCCTCTCCTCCACCCCACGCCCTATTGATTATGGAGACGAGTCTTGTCAATTCCTCCCCCTCCCTGTACCCCCACCTCCCCAGTGTTTCTGGAATCTGTCCTCACCTTCTCCTCCCCAGAGCCGCCTCCTGCGTCCACAGCACCCCCTTTGCTTTCCTGGACCCTAATGTCTCCCGCTGTCGGACTCCGCCCATCTCCAGCCTCCAGGCCCTTCTCCACAGTGGACGAGGTCCCTTCGGAGCCCTGACCCGTCCTCTCCGCTTAGTACCTCCCGCTGCTCGCGGAAAGGACCCGGGCACCCGCTTTCCACATCGTCCTGCACCACACTCCCCCTGCTTCCCCACACTGTTCTTTTCGCCTAGAACAATCCTCTTCTCTCTTCAACTTGCTGACTCCTTTCACGCTTCAGATGCTGGAAGAGAGGAGTCCCATCCTTGGGAGCCTTCCCCAACCTCCCTTCGGGGCTGGGTTGGAGGCACAGTTGCCTTTGACCTTGCGTGGGAGATTATTGTTTGGTCTCTCTTTCCTTACTTGACTCGAGCCTGCTGAAGGGCAGGGGCCCGACCCCTTGTTCCCCTCACCACTGCATTCAACAGCTGCTTCCAAGAACATTCAGGAAATAAACAGACGGGACTGTAGCCATTAGCACATTTACATATTGAACTTGACATGGTATCTGGCAATGAAGCGAGTCTAAGCAGAAAGCTTGTTCTAACGTTTGAAATGTTAGCATCTGCGGAAACTTCTGGGGGTTTCCTCCCTGCCTGGACAATGCCTGCAAGCCCTCCAAGATTTGATCCCTTGTTACCTCTGACCCTCTCTCTCTTTTTTTTTTTTTAAAGTAGGTTCCACACCCAGCATGGAGCGCAATGGGGGTTTGAACCCACAACCCTGAGATCAAGACCTGAGCTTGACCAACCGAGCCACTCGGGCACCCCTGACCTTACTTCTCACTACTCACCCACTTTGCTCTGGCCCACTTGTCTTCTTTGCTTTCCTTCAAACCTGCCTCAAGGCCTTTGCCTTCTTCCCCTTCTGGAACACTCTTCCCACAGAGCCACTTGGTTTGCTTCCTGTATTCCTTTGGGTCTTTACTTCAGTGTGACCCCATTCACCCTGCTGCCTGTCGTGTGCCACTTCACCCAAAACTCGCGGCCTCCCCCGCATTATTTTTCTCCATAGCACTTGTCACTGTGTCCCATGCATGTGTATCTTGTTTCCTGTCTGTCCCCCGCCCCGTCGTCACTAGCATGTAAGCTCCAGGAGTGCGGAGATTCTTCTTTGTACCTACCCCATCTCCAGCATCTAGAAGAGGGATCTCGCTATACTTATAGCACGTGGAAGAGTCACTGGATTGCTGGCAAGAGCTAAAATTAAGAAACATTTTTAATTTCTATGGGAGAAAACTTTTTTTTTTAAACAGAGAAATGCCAGCTACTAAATGCAAAAGGAATGATGGAAGTAGAAAAACATGCTTTGACAAACTCCGATTGGAATAATCATGACTTTTGATTTGCTGTATGTTTCTAAGTTTGTTTGGTTAAGTAAACTCCATGCCCAACACGGGGCTCAAACTCACAACCCCAAGATCAAGAGTTGCATGGTCTTCCGATGGAGCCAACGAGGTGCCCCCTATTTTCTGTGTTTCTGATGCTTTGACATCTGGGGCTCCGCGGACCCTGGAGAGACTGCCCCTCCCGGGGCTACCCCCTTCCCTAGAGACAGCAAACTGCCTTTCACATGCAAACTAACCAGTCGGGAGCCCAGGCGCCTCAGTGGCCTTGGTTCGTCCTGGGACAGGCTTGAGCCACTACTGCCTTGTCCGAATCATCCCCAGACCAGGATTCAGCCAACTGGAGAAAGCCCGTCACCATAGAGCCAGATGAAGTTATTCAAACTCTCCAATCTTAAACCCGCTTAACTTGCCTCACCAGTTGTTTCCTGTGGAAACCACAAGAAGACACTTGCCCGTGTTTTCCCCTCCATCCCTCTGCCTCTGACCAAACCTGGTGCTTCCCCAGGTGGCCCTAAGTGGCAGAGGCTGCCCCCTCCTTCCAAGAACCGTAACAAATTACCTTTTCAGAGGCCATTGCTTCCTGATCTGTTGGTCTTATCATAGCTGAATGATCGTAAAAGTTCCCTCTAAAATTACGGATGAAATGATTGACTCAAACAAAAATCATTCACTGGGGTCAAAACCATCAGGTGAAGAGCTAATGGAGAAATGACTGTCCCTGTTAGCACCACAGTGGTGGCAAATGGATCCTGGGCTCATCACAAGGTGCTAGCCTGGCTGCACGGCGGGGGACCAGGCATGGTCCATGGTCAATCTTAGCATCAACAATGGTGCCAGCCAGACATGATGTATCACCTTGGGTGAACTGGAATCCATTAAGCATTTTGACATCACTTCTGGTTTATGGAAAATGCGGGGAACAGAGGAACAAGCCAGAAGACACCATGAGAGAGCTCTCAGATGAATGGAAAAGTAGCTGGTGTCTTTCATAAGCCAATGTCACAGAAAAGGGAGGTACTCAATTAAAAGACACTCAAGGGACTCAACATCCAGATGTAATGCGTGGTCCCACACTGGATCTCCAGTTGAAAAACAGGATCTACAGGACATTTGGGTCCATCAGGGAAATCTGAATAGGGTCTAGGCGACGTGTAAGACAGAAATATCTGGAATAGGAAGGTAGAAATTGTGACCACACCAAGGCCATAGGATGGCACATGTAATATGACCACACCTTGCAAACACACACACACACGTATGCATACCTATATGTATAACAACATATGTGCACTATGTGCATAATCTGCAAGGATACATACTAAGGAGTTAACAGGGGTCTCTGTGTGGTGGGTATGTCAGGTTTTACTTGTTTTTAATTTTTTTTTTCTTGTCTATAATTTAAAAATTTTCTCCAATGGGCATGCAAGGTGGTGCAGCCACTCTGGAAAACAGTATGGAGGTTCCTCAAAAAGTTGAAAATAGAGCTACCCTATGACCCAGCAATTGCACTACTGGGTATTTACCCCAAAGATACAAATGTAGGGATCCGAAGGAGTACATGCACCCCGATGTTTATAGCAGCAATGTCCACAATAGCCAAACTGTGGAAAGAGTCAAGATGTCCATCGACAGATGAATGGGTAAAGAAAATGTGGTCTATATATACAATGGAATATTATGCAGCCATCAAAAGGAATGAGAGCTTGCCGTTTGCAACGACGTGGATGGAACTGGAGGGTATTATGCTGAGCGAAATAAGTCAATCAGAGAAAGACATGTATCATATGACCTCACTGATATGAGGAATTCTTAGTCTCAGGAAACAAACTGAGGGTTGCTGGAGTGGTGGGGGGTGGGAGGGATGGGGTGGCTGGGTGATAGACATTGGGGAGGGTATGTGCTATGGTGAGTGCTGTGAATTGTGCAAGACTGTTGAATCACAGATCTGTACCTCTGGAACAAATAATACATTATATGTTAAAAAAAAAAAGAAGAAGAAGAAAAAGAAGAAGAAGATAGCAGGAGGGGAAAAATGAAGGGGGGTGGAAATCAGAGAGGGAGACAAACCATGAGAGACGATGGACTCTGAGAAACAAACTGAGGGTTCTAGAGGGGAGGGGGGTCGGGGAATGGGTTAGCCTGGTGATGGGTATTAGAAAAGGCGCGTACTGAATGGAGCACTGGGTGTTATACACAAACAATGAATCATGGAACACTACATCAAAAACTAATGATGTAATGTATGGTGATGAACATAACATAATAAAAAAATAAAATAAAATAAATGGAGAAAAAAAGAGATTTCTCCAAGTCATTCACTTCTCCTATAGCAGAAAGGTTAAAAGATAACATTGTTATAAATTTAAAAGAATATCTGATTTTCGGGCGCCTGGGTGGCTCAGTTGGTTGAGCGACTGCCTTCGGCTTGGGTCATGATCCTGGAGTCCCGGGATCGAGTCCCACATCGGTCTCCCTGCTCGGCGGGGAGCCTGCTTCTCCCTCTGATCTTTCTCTCTCTCTCATTCTCTCTCTCAAATAAATAAATAAAATCTTAAAAAAAAAAAAAGAATATCTGTTTTTCCCCTTAAAAACACGCCAAGGGGCGCCTGGGTGGCTCAGTCGTTAAGCGTCTGCCTTCGGCTCAGGTCATGATCCCAGGGTCCTGGGATCGAGCCCCGCATCGGGCTCCCTGCTCCGCGGGAAGCCTGCTTCTCCCTCTCCCACTCCCCCTGCTTGTGTTCCCTCTCTCGCTGTGTCTGTCAAATAAATAAATAAAATCTTAAAAAAAAAAACAAAACACGCCAACAAGAAGAAGACAAATGACCGGGGTGCTTTCTTTTAGTGTCCCCATTGGAGGGGCTGCAGTATCCGGGACTGGCCTTTACCTCTGGCTGCTCTTGGGACACCCATTCTCAAGGTTTTGTTGGCACCCGGTGGCTGGCGGGGGGGGGGGGGCAGACTGACAGACTGCAGCCACTGACCCGCCAATTCCTGGCAGGTGGGGAAAACTGGGGGGCGGACTGGGTACCGGACCTCATGCATTTCGGAATTGTAGTCTCTGGTAGTCATTCCCAGCCTCTGGTCAGTCATGAATTTGTCTCTACTTGGCAGAAAAATGAGAAAGGAAAACAGGGGCACCGTTGTAAACTTTGTCATGGAGCCAAATGTCTTCACTTTGTAAAGGACCGTCCTCCTTTTTTCTGAGGTTATGAAGTCCTCAATTTTTGGATATTAAAATGTCCTTCTTTCTCCCTATCTTGATTTAGGTATACTTTGCATACAAGCAATTGTGCCCATTTTAAAGTGCAGTTTGATGAGTTTAACTATCACTATGGTTAAGACATAACCTTTCCACCCCCCAAAAGTTCCCTGCCCCCCCCCCCATTTCGGTCAACTCCTCCACCAACCCTCCAGTCTCCGGCAACCACTGATCTGCCTCCCACCACGAATTTTTCATTTTCTGAAATCTATTGTGAAGTTTAGAACATAGAGAAAAGTTGGAATAATACAATAAACACCCACATAGTCCACTGTGAGATTTGACAGTAAATGCTTCAGTGCGTGTGCTCACCTGTCCGTTGCTTTTTCCTTTTGAACCGTTTGAAAGCAAACTGCGGACATCATGACACTTTACTCATAAATATTTCATGATGCAGCCACTAAGTGTTAAGGACAAAATGTCCTTTTATAAAATAAAGATGAGAGTAGATGGTGGTTTAGGAAAAAAAAAAAAAAAAAAAAAAGTCCTTACTGGGCCAAAGTAAGTTGTCAGCCTTCCCCTGGAGTTATTTTGGAAATTGCTCTATGAATTATGCCAAGTCTGGGAACCTCTGGTGACAGCAGTACTTGCTCATCTGCAGCCCGGAGCCTGCTCCGAGCCTGCGCCTCACCTCCTGGGATCAAACGCAGCGCCAGCCAGCTCGCGGGGGTGGCAGGGTGGGGGCGTTCAGCTTAAGAAGCTTATGGGCTTCAGGGTTAGGTGATCGTCTTAGGGCTTTATTTGGGCACATGCATGAGGAAAACTGGTATACCCGGCTAAACATCAACTACAAAGTGAAAATCTTGTGTCCTCACTGCCTTGGTTTCCCTGAAGCAGAGAGCACCTGGAAAGACTGGGGCAACTCTATTTACGAAGAGTGCCAGGGAATCAGAGCTTTTAAAAGCCACCTTAATTCCAACATGGACCTCTTGGTCAACTGGCCGAAGGAATAGAGGGCTGTTACAGGTTGGGCTGGCTTAGAGTATCTGAGATAATAAATGGAATCCTGTGGCTTCTCAAGTTGGGCAGACTTTAAAAAGAATGTTGTCCAGGGGCGCCTGGGTGGCTCAGTCGGTTAAGCATCTGACTCTTGATCTCAGCTCGGGTCTTGATCTCGGGGTTGTGAGTCCAAGCCCTGCATTGAGGCTCACGGCCAGCTTGGAGCCGACTTAAAAATAATAAAACCAAAAATAAAAAGAAAGAAGTCCACACTCCATCCCTTGCTTGGCTTTCCTCTTACAACATCTGCAACAAGTTGTTGAATGCTTCCAGGGATGGGGAAATCATTACCGCCTTTGAAACAGTGTGACGCATGAGAAAATTCTTTGTTAGGAAGGACTCAGCTTCCCTTCTACTTTCCTCCATTGCTCAAGTTAGTCTCATCTCTTCCACGAGTGACTTATCCGTGACTAGGACACAGGTGCTCATCCCTCATGGACATCGCCACCCTCTCGCCACTCTGGGGTCCCACGCTTGGGCAGATTTCGAATGTCCATCTTGAGGCATCGTGCTGAGAATGGCTCTTGGTGCTCCAGGTTTCCCCGTTGGACAAACAGCCCGAGGCTGGAGTCCGAGGTTCTGTGGCCCCTGATGAGTCACCTGAGACCGTGGGCAAGTAGCTGGGCTCACTGCTATTTCCTCTTCTGCCTCTGTAGAAGGCGAGCCCGTGACCTGCCCTGTCTCCCAGGGTTGGGGAGATGCCTCAAATGTGCAGAGGAGTCTTTTTTTTTAAAGATTTTATTTATCTGACATAGAGACAGACAGCGAGAGGGGGAACACAAACGGGGAGTGGGAGAGGGAGAAGCAGGCTTCCCGCCGAGCAGGGAGCCCGATGCGGGGCTCGATCCCAGGACCCTGGGATCACGACCTGAGCCACCCATGCGCCCCCAGAGGGGTCCCTTAAAAGGAGAGTCCCGTGCAGAGCGGGGCGGGAGGATCCTGACGAACACCTCCCCTGGGCCTCTCCCACGAGAGGCTGACGTGCGCCTCGGTGCTTCTTCATCCTTGTCGTGCCACGTGGAT
The DNA here is from genome assembly GCF_037043125.1 of Eumetopias jubatus. Classification (NCBI taxonomy): domain Eukaryota; kingdom Metazoa; phylum Chordata; class Mammalia; order Carnivora; family Otariidae; genus Eumetopias; species Eumetopias jubatus. The sequence continues at coordinate 7,561,675 of NW_028274809.1, forward strand.
CCCAACACTAGAGGGGCTTCTAGGGGTCGTGAAGCTGCTTCCAAGATTTTGTGGCCGAGCACAAATTGAGCAGCTCACCCCTGAAGCTGTGCACACTTAGGGAGAGGCCTCTCGGAGGAATTGAGTGTTTGTGCACCCCTCCCCGCGAATCTACACGTGGAAGCAGCCCTAAGCCCCTGGTGTGATGGGGTACTGGGATGTGATCAGGGTTGGATGAGGTCCCAGGACGGGGCCTTGATCTGATACGATTAGTGTCCTTGTAAGAGACACCCACTCTCTACTCTGCAAGTGCACTCGGAAGTCAGGTGAACACAGCAGCAACGAGCTAAGGCCTCGGGATGGAACCTACCTTGTTGGCGCCTTGACCTCAGACTTCCAGTTTCCAGAAGCGGGAGAAAGAAATATCTATTGTCGGAGCTGCCCGGTCTGTGGTTTTTTGTGATAGCAGCCGGAGCTAAGACAAGGGTCCATGCTTTTCTTCAGGTAGATCAGCTGCTTGCTATAGACCAAGAAAGTTTCAGGGATGCCTGGGTGGCTCAGTGGTTAAGCATCTGCCTTCGGCTCAGGTCATGATCCCCAGGGTCCTGGGATCGAGCCCCGCATCGGGCTCCCTGCTCAGCGGGAAGCCTGCTTCTCCCTCCCCCACTCCCCCGGCTTGTGTTCCCTCTCTCGCTGTGTCTCTGTCAAATAAATACTTTAAAAAAACCCACAAAAAACAAGAAATATAAGTTTCAAAAAAATGGACACTGATCCAGTTTCAAAAATGTCTTTTGCTGGAACTAGACAGAGGTGGTGGTTGAACACTGTGAATACACTTTAAGATGGTTAGTTTTATGTGAATTTCAATAAATTTAAAACCAGTAAAAAAGAAATACACTTTTTACACTGTGACCCGAAACCTACACATACACGCACAGAACAGTTTCTACGCAACACTTCCGCTTCCTCTGTGGTTTATTCTTAGATTTTTAACTACTTACTCTCTCTTCCTCCTCCTCACTCATCCCCTTGGCTGGTTATGACCCACCCTTTTGGGGCTGCCTGGTTTGCTTTTTGCTGATTCAGTCCTACTAGAGAAAAACCTGAGTGCCCACGGTGCCGAGCACCACAAGGGGGTCCTGAGAACTGACGTCCAGGTTCTCAGAACCATCTGGGCATGTAGGGCAGGGAGCGGCCGGCCCTGAGGGCTTCCTAGACAGAAAGCAGACTGTGTCCAGCCTGCAGGCTGCCCAGCCTGGCTCACAAGCATAACTATCTGCACCGTCTCCTAAGGCTCTTTCTCCGGGAAAATGAAGCCCAGAGCCCGAGTCACCGGCTCTCCTCTCCACGTCTAGGGTCGGGGCAGAGCCACGGAAGCCTGGGACACGGCCATGTGCAGGGTCACTGTTCTCACATGGGACAACACGTACTGCTCCTATGGGGAAAGTCAACCAGATCCAGTGTGGAGCAGAAAAAGAAATCAGCAATAGCTATCGCTCTAGAATATAAAAGACCCAAGAAGAGAACAGAACGGAGCCTTTACTGTGGACAATTGCCACAACGGCTCCTATTGAGTCCTTTCCTATCCCCTTGCTGCCGGTGGCGCCCCTCAGGCAGGGCTGCTTGTGCCGTCCCCTCTGGCCAATGGGATGTGACGAAGGCCACCCGGGCGGAGTGACAAGTGCTCGCCCATCGACGCGTGCATTCTTGCTGCATCATTCTTTTCTCCTAGCTGCCTGCCGGACGTGAGTGGGGCCACCCTCTCCCAGCCATCCCCAACAGGGCCAGCCCGGCCCCACTCACAGGCTCGGGAGGGTAATGGTTACTTCAAGCCATTACATTTTAAGGTAGTCCGTTATGCTGGATCCTGATCCAAACAAGCCCATCGTAGAAAACCCATTGTTGAAAACAATTGGGAACATTTGCGTATGGACCGGATAGTTGATGACATGGAGTTCTTGTTAACCCTACGAGGCTAACTATGGCACCGTGTCCTTGGTCGTCTGTGACATGCTTTAGGTTTGTGGTCAAACACTCGGGCAGAGTCGCCGAGTGGCAGGTAGATGCACCAGGGCTCCTTGCACAGCAGTTTCCTCTGGGTTCTGGAGCCACCGGACGTGCGTGTGCTCACCGTGCCTGTCAGCCAGGGTCAGACAGGCTGTGCAGCCCCGGGGAAAAGTCACCAAGGAGAGTGGGGCTGTGGGAAGACTACAGCATGGCTGGAGCACACAGAGGATGGAAGAAGTATCTGGAATGAAGGCAGGGGCCGGGAGGCACAGATGGAAACCAGGAGGGCTGTGCTATGAAAGCCACAGCTCCCCGAGGTACACAAATCTAATTTTACGGAGGTGAAGCAGGTTAAGAATAATCTCCTTGACCGGAGATGAATCTTACTGGATTTTACTTTTCCTTGGTTTTCTTCCAGAATCTATATAAATGGGTACATTTCACTTTATTCAAGATTTGCAAAGTTTATCATTGGCTTGAAAACGTGGGATTTCTGGTGAGTGGGCATTATCGTAGGGCACAAGAGAAAAGATGTATTGGAGTAAAGGCGTCAGTGTGGCCAGCCTGAGGCCGTCTGGTGTCCGCCTCCCCCTGCAGGCCCGGAGGGGCAGGCGGACTGGAGGCAGGGGCGCCCACTAGGGCTCAAGACACTAGAACAGCTTCTCGCTAGGCTTTGCGACTCCCCCGCTGTGACATGAGATACATTTCACAGGTCACAGAAATTGAGAGCCACAGGCTCCTGATTACGATCCAAGGCCTCGCAGGAACCCAGAAACGTCCGTGGTTTCCGCAGTCCAGCAGTCTTGTGAGGGGAATTTCATCACGGCTGCTCTTTCCTGGTGCCCACACGGGTGAGGAGTTTCAAGTGCACATTTCAAAATGTCCAGTTCTCTAAGAGCAGAGTTGTGCCGTCCCACGCGAAGACACAGGTAGCTCTGCACACCTTGGTCCACTCAAGGGATCGGCAACTTCCCAACCAAGCCACCCTTGGGTCAGGCCGGCCCCTCCCAGCTGAACAGCTTCCTCCACTTACCCCAGTATCCATACAAAATCTCCCGTGGGCCACGGTGGGAAAGATGCAGAGGGGCTTTGCAAGATTTACAGGACAAAGGCTACTGTATATGTGGTATATGCTTTAAGAATAAGGCACTGAGCTTGATTTATCACACTATTTTGGAAAATGACCTAGGGAATGTAAGTTCATTTAAAAAATGTTTAAAAATTCTCAACTTCTGAGATACGTTAACATCTGGGTCAAAGCCGACACCACTTACCGGGGAGCAAGCAGCTCCCTCCGCCCAGGATTCATCTGGGAAATGGAGAAACTCCTCTGCCCACCTCCCACCCTCACCAGCAGAGCCCGCAGCAGCAGAGAGGGTCCCAGATGAGCTGACAGATGGGGGGGGGGGTGTCAGGACCGTGAGTCAGATTGAAGTCCTATATTCCACTGCCGTGTGAGCCCACACGCTGAACAGCTCAGCCTTGGCAGTCAGGTGACCCGAAGAGAACTTCACGGTGCAGATGGATCTCAAACCGAAACCTCTCTTTGTTCAAAGTAGAGAGCAGCCAAGCTTCCCTCCAAGTTCAAAGAAAACAGGGTAATTGGAGGTTACTGCAACGCTTACTTTACGCTTCTTTTAAGAATGACTTACCTTCTTGAAAGTGACTGTAAAGAGCTCCTTCAGCTTTTTGGAGACAGCTGGCTGCCTCTGAGACTTCAGATCACAGCAGAATCCTGCCCCCAGGTGCTGGGCTAAGCGGATGTTTGGCTGGTCCCTTGGTAAAACAGTCATCAAGGGAACGGGACAAGGGCGCCTGAGTGGCTCAATCGTTAAGCGTCTGCTTTTGGCTCGGGTCATGATCCCAGGGTCCTGGGATCGAGCCCCGTATCGGGCTCCCTGCCTGGCGGAAGGCCTGCTTCTCCCTCTCCCACTCCCCCTGCTTGTGTTCCCGCTCTCGCTGTCAAATAAATAAAATCTTAAAAAAGGGGGGGGGGATGGGAACGGGACAGAGGTCTTGGGCGGCAGAGGTGGGGGAGCCTCTGGGAGATCAGGATTTGTCCTAGCACAATAATTCATGCCCCTTCAGCAAAGAGGCCGGAGACCAGCAGGAGACAGGTATGGCTCATCATCAATCCTACAGACAAAAGTCTCCAGTGGGGAACTGGGCGCTCACACTGGCTGCAGCGTGGAGCGGACAGTAGGAGTCTCGTGAGTTCGCTGGGCGCTCACAGGACAGACGCGGAGATTCACGAGACCCTCTGCTGTGTTAAGACTTACACGCAGTGTGAAACTGGAATGCTTTACAGGCAGTGATAGCGGCGGCTTAAATGATGACCGATGAGGAGAGACCCCAGGAAAATAACAGCTGTTATTTACAAATGAATGAATACCACGAAAACAGATGAAAGAAACAGCTTTTTCTCTGAAGGACAGAGGAGCATACAATAACCACCAAGAGACAGAATGTGAAAAGTATATAACAGATTTCTTTTTAATTTACAATCAAGTTCTGTTGGGCAACATAATTAAATAAATAAAAGATGCGCCCTGGTCTGTGAATCCCACCTCCCCTTGCGCTCTTGGAGCAGGAAGCTGGAAAGGGGGTGGGGGGAGGGCCGGGGGACAGGGGGGATGGACACGGCGCCCCTCCTCACCCAGCTCCAGCACTCAGACCCACAGCTGTCCAGAGAACAAGTGTGGAAGGAAAAAAATAAAGTGCAATTAAAAAGTGATGAAAGTATTGGTGTTTCAGTCACTCAGGAACTAGAATGATACACAGGTAAAATGGTAAAGATAAATGTTAAAAAAAAAAAAAAAAAAAGCCACAAGCCAGTTTTTCCCTGGCCTCAATCAGAACTCCTGAAACTTAAAGATGACGTTCCCATGCTTCTTGGAATGGGCTTCTCGAACTAAAGCACCAAGGGGGTATTGCACGTAGGCTTGGCAGAGGGGCAGTGACCCGGAACCGCTGGCTCCAGGCTAATACATTCGAGGCTTCCAATCCCTTGTCACCAGCGACTGTCACCGAGGCACACAGGGGAAAAAGGTGGCGTGCACCCAGCCCACTTTCTGGGAGTCTAGAGATGGCCGCAGGGAGCCACTCTACTCCTGCAGCACGCCCGCTTACCTGCAAGGTTTCTGCACTTCCTCTCCTATCTCCAAAAAGTATTTTGTAACCAAACTGAGATTTACTTCTCGACCAAGAAATAGGTGTGTAGCATCGTTAGGGAGAAAGGAAGCCCGAAGCTTTGAACAACAGCTGCTTTCTAAGAACGGTTTAGGAGATCTAAGGAAATTCCAACAGTAATCAGATGAGATCAGAGTAAGAGCCTCGTAATAATGACAAGAGACCAGCAGGGAGGACCACGGTCCTGTCACCTCCTCAGAAATCAGGGCAGTCCCTATGGGCTGAGGGCAGGGGTGATCCTGTTTGGGTTTCTGTTAATCCAATGATTCAAGTGAGTTCACCAGGAAAACCATCCCAAGGTGACAGGACATGCATTGGGCCAGAACCGACTCTGGAAGGACGGGAGAAAGCACGGAGGGAGAACCGACAGCCGCACGCGCGCGTGGGGCGTTCCTGGCCCTGCCGGCCAGTGAGGGAGCCAGCAGGTGCCCGCGCTCCCCTCGCTGAGGTATGGAAGATCAGAGCCAGTAGTGTTTCCCACCCGAATCAAGGCAAGGCAAGAACCTGAACCTCTGCTAAGTGACTGCAGGGCCAGATTTTTTCAGTGTTATTCTTTCAGGCCGTGAGAGACCTCAGCTAAAATCCTCAGAAATCCTGTTCAAAGGCAGGTCATGGCACCACGTGGCTCCAGCTCGTCTCTGGAGGTCGAAGCTGCACCCAACACACCATGTGCAGGACAGAACCGCAGGGGCTCGTGTGCTTCGCCAGCTTCAGCTCCTCCCCTCTCTCTCTCTCTCTCTCTCTCTCTCGCTCGCTCGCTCTCGGGGGTGCCATCAATACTCCGACCATAGCACAGCTTTACTTCCTTTGTCCACACTGACGACGTGGGAGCCAGAGGGGGACCACGCCACTGCATTGATGGATGAGCTTCAAAGGGAGAGGTCAAAACATCTGTGAGATCTGAGTGAACTGAATGCCAGGCCCCGTGACATTCAGGGAGCAAAGCTTTCTCCAACGCCCGGCTTGCTCACCAGGACTGCTGCCCCTCACGGGCAGGCCCTTGGGATTGAGCACGAGAACTCAAAGGAACCTGCACTGTACTTCAGGAAGCAGTTTAGGAATGAAAGGAGTCAGGTCGTACCAAGTCTACCCTAAGGCAGTAGCTCCCACCCTCCGACAAGAGCTCGGGGGACCAACTGAGGAGTGGACAAATGGCTACAGCCCCTAGGAGCAGGGAGAGGTGGTTCTGGAGGAAAGCCCCGTCTCTGTTCCAACTAGCAGTTGAGCTTGGGTGGAGAGAGCAAAGCTAAGCAAAACAGGAGCCTGGGGGAGGACTGAAAAAGTCTATGAAAAAAATCTATGTTTACAACCAGACTCTCCAAAGGGAGCAGGAGAAGCGGAGAGGAAAGAGGGAGAGGCGGCGCTAGATAATCAGAGACAGGACGCTTCCCTAACCTTTCTCCAGCAGCCACTACTCGAAGGGCTCTAATTGGACAGCCTGTCGGCATCACTAAGCACGAACGGCCCCGGCCTCTCCCCACTGACCTTGCTCACAGCGGAGCCAGCGAGCGCACACCGTCCTCCTGGGGCTGATTCAGTTCATGCCCAAAGGGGCAGGATCCCCAGGATGAAGGCACAGAACCTCCACACAACCTCAGGGGGGCTATCATCAGGGTTCCCCTTACCCATGCTGCTTGGAAAGGACCTTCTCCACCTTCCCCGAGAGTACGCTCCAGACGTAGAGAGAGCCCTCAGCCGAGCCCGCTGCCACATAACCACCATCAGGGCTGTGGAACAAGACCAGAAAGTGTCAACCGCCCACCCCCGATTCAGCATCCCGTGGGAGAAGCGCTGGGCGGGCAGAGCGACAACTAGGAAAGGAGGCCGCCCTTCTGGAGCTTCCCTAGAAGCTCTCCAACAGCTCTTAGGAACATCAGCAAGGAAGGAGACAGTGAGCCCTGGTGCTGAGCTTCCAGGTCACTCCTGGACACTCCCTCAGGGGTGAGACAGTGGACATGTGCCCCTCTGGGATGCACCAGGTTGGGGGTGGGCGGGGCAGGAGGAGCATCGCTACTCACCTGAACACAACTCTGGTCCAATCAGAGCCGCATTTGAACCCAGGTGCGCTGAAACCAACAACAGCACCATTACCCCGAGAGCTCACAACACTCGGGGCTTGAAAGAGCAGGGTCAGGGCCTCCAGTGTTCATGCGACCCCCAGAAAAACAGCAAGAGTCAAATAAAACCAAAACCCGCACGTCTTCAGTTACCTAAACGTCTGTCTGACAGCATTGATTCGCAGATCGATGATCTTTAGCAGGTCATCACGAGAGCAGCTGAGGAGTTCTGTTCTCTCCGGGTTTAAGTCCAGGGCAGTAATCTTCCCCAGCAGCTCCATCTCCCGGACGATGCTCTCCGATCTACGAAAGTGATGGGAAGTCTGAGAAGACGGAACATGGAAGCGTCAGAACTTCCCCACGTTGACCAGGACGCCTTGCTCCACGGAGAGAGGGAAAGAAGGTAACTGGACTGGAAAGCCTTACTCTTGAAGGACAGTGAACGTGTCCCAACCTTACAGAAATCACCTCAGGGACTGCTTTTATTATTTTTCTCTCACTACATTCTATAGTAATAGTTTAAGTACCAGGACTCGGAGTTGGGGAAGAATTAATTTCCTCGCCCGCTTAGGGAATGCTACAGTAACTGCCAATCAGACCTCCGGCTCAGCACGAGCTAAGCAGGTCTCCTACCCATTCAGTACTCTTCCGGTGACGATGTGTCCACGTGGCCAAGGGCCCATAAACTCGCTCCGGTGGGTCTGGGATGCTGTACTGTACACGGACAAACGTGGGGCCTCTCGCAGGCTCCTGCCTTACGAAGTTCGGCTCCAGGGCCCCCCCCAAGTGCAGCTGGGGGATTCCAGGTGTGGAGATGGACTCCAGGGCAGAGTCCCCGCCCTAGGCAAGTCAGTACCCGGTCTGGCTTCAGTTCTCCCCTTCCTCATCCACCATGTGCAAATGCTCCCTCAAATCCGTTCCCCTCCCTTCTCCTTTACTGCTGGATGAGGTCTCCCGCTCCCAGGACACCGTCTGAACACCACCAGCACCTCTATGCACTCATGCCGAGCAGTCCTTTGTTAAACACCCAACAGCTTATGGGAGTAAGTCACTTACAAAAGGTCATCTGATCCCAACCCACCACTGGCTAGTCCTGTCTGCTCGGGGCCCAACCTTACCTACCAGGCTGTGCTGCCTGGAAAGTCTGTCAGGCCCACTCACTTCCTAAGACTCATCCCAACAGGCATTCTCTCATGTCCTTGGGCCAAGGTGCCTGGCTCTACTTCAGAACACCTTGCAGACCTGCGTTATCAGTCTTCCCTGCGACACTGCAGACTACCTAGCTGTCCCTTCGTTTACCTAGCAGCTGGCAAAGTGCCTCGAAAGCACAGAGAGCGTGCTCGTAAGTGATTGCTGAACGAGACAGTCTACTTCAGGGTAAAGAATGTCAAAGTACTGAGATAAATGTGGACTGGGGCTCATTTCCGCCACTTCCGGGATCTTAAAAAGCACACTCTATATACAAAACCTCATCAGAGCTCTGCCACGGGAAGACCCTCTCATCTGCCTCCCCCACCATGCTCTGGGGTAGTATACCGGATGTCCCAGAAACGAATCTTCTTGTCGAAATGTCCACTCATGACACACTGCTCCGTGCAAACGATATCGTTGCAGCTGGATCCTGCAAACACGGTCTTTATGCCTGAAAGAAGAGCGAACATTAGTAACCGAGCAGAGGCCACTCCGGGGCTGTGCAGGGAGCATCGACTCCCCCTGGCCCTGAGTAACCAGCGCTCCTTATTTAAACACAATCTCAAACACGGAAAGCCGGCACAACCTCAACGCCACTCTGAGTATGAAACCGGACTTGCAATTCAAACGGTATCACGCTAGGCATAGGCTTTCATGTGGCAACAAACACCTTGCGGTTAACGTCTAATCATACACACAGACAGAGAGACTGGATTTCCTCACAGACTTTGCTGCGTAGATCCCAGAGCTTGAGGGTCCGGTCATGACTTCCGGAAACAATCCGCGCATTGTCCAGCAGGAACTTGGCAGACAGCACTTTGCCGCTGTGTCCCGTGAGGGTGTGCTAGGGGAGAGAACACAGCCAGGGTAAGCCGTGGGGGTGCACCATGCTGGAAGAGCTAGCTTCTCCAAATACCTGGAGATATGGTCAGGAATATTCAGACAAAAGGATATGTGGCTCGACTAGACGTCCAGAAAGCCTGTCTTTCGGTGTGGCCCAGAGGTGAGGAATCAAGAAGCAGCACATAAATCTCCCAGCACAAATAACAACAAAAAATCCAACACCACTAGTGCCAAGTTCAAGTGCCTCTCTCCTCAAAAAAAGGGATGGGCAGTTGGAGGACCTTTTTGAAATAAACTCTGTTACAGATACCCCCAGTCTGTAGTGTTCTTGCAACCTTCTTTGTAAGTCTGGATTGTATCAAATTACAGAATTTTTTAAAAGCCTGGATTTTTACCCAGTGCCTCTGAAAATCCAGGCCCTATTTACAGTCAGAACAGACAGGTTCCCTGCAGGCATAATTTACAAAAGGGAACATCAGGACTCTTTAAATAAACAATTAAAACCCCTGGGGGTTTTTTCAATCAGAGGTCTCAGCTTGAAACGTCAGACCATAACCACAAAGAGCTGCGCACTCCCAACAGTCAAACCCCCCAACAGTCAAACCCCCGGGCTGGTGACTGTGGGGTGCTAGCCAAGGAGCACACCACTGGGGCACCGCCCAGCACCGCCCCCCCTTCTGCCCGACTCGGCAGTACTGGAGCCCAAGGGGATGCCAAGGGTGCAGGGAGGGGACCATGGGAGTCAGACCTTTCACTACTCCTCATAGAATGCTTTTCAGCACGGGTCAACATGCTTCTCGGAGCAAAATCTCAAAGGCTCAGAAGGCCTTCACTGAGGCCTTCTTTTTAACGAGCCAACCAACCAATAAATAAATAAGCCTTTAAAAGCTTTGATATACTCACTACAACTGCCAGCTTACTTACAGGGTTTCCACACTGACTCCCAAAGAGGAGATCTGTTTTGTGTGAGATGTTCAGCGTGAGAATTTCTGAAACCAACCTTCCCTCCCTGCTCAGGGGAGCCATGCCACCTCAGCACAGGGACAGAAAACCCGGGCCCACCCGTCCCCCCACTTCCGAAGGGAGAAGCTGGTACACATTCGAAGACTCGTTTCTCCCACGTTTAAACCTCTCCGAAACTGGAACGCACATCACATACTTGCTGCCAGCCAAGCGGCAGCTGTGCTGTGGCTGTGTAAAAACCTCCCACGGATCCTTCTCGTAAGATCCCGAGAACTCCAGCAACAAGGCTTACATTCAACACAACACGGGAGTAAGGACTCCACTCAGCACAGGCCAGCCAAACTGTACGGATCACTTGGGAAGGGTACTCCTCATGCTATGTAAATTAAGTTTGGAGAAAAGAACCACTTCATCAAAGAAATCAAAGTTTTGGGTACATTCGCTGCTTTCTTTCTTCCTACAGAAGTAAAATCCCAGTTGGCAAACTCCGGAGGAAGAGACACTGCTCACAAACAGGCTTGGGAGCACACTCGTTTTTGTGAGTTAATGCTTGCACTGCCCTCATGTGAAAATACTCCTAAAATTTATCCACTGCTCGAAGTAGTTTTCCACGTGACAGCTGAAGATGCTCCGGCTCTGGGGTCACAATGCTCCGGTTTTGAACAGCCAGGGCTCGAACATCTGTGAAAGACAAACCGCTTCCTCCCGCTCTTTCGGTAAAAGGACCAAACAAGGTGACCGGTGCACAAGGCCCACTGCTGGGAGCGTTAACGCTCTTCCTTCCTGCGCCCGCTAAGAGCCTTCATGGTTACTCTGATAGTTCAATGACCTTCAAGTGGCAATTACAGTTTCATGGAAATTTCTGTGCCCAGCGGACACCCAGGTCACTTTACATCTCAGGAGCACAAACAATGCTACAGAACAGCTACAGGCACGTAGCCTTCTCCAGGCCCGTTTCCCAGAGTAAAACTGCTGGACTGATGAAAGAGAGGAAAGGGATATCGTTATTTCCTGGCTCTTCATATGTGTGTCAGTTTGCTTTTTAAAAAAGTCTGGCCTTCTGCAAATCTCGTCCTTGGAGGAAATCCAGCTGATGGGGTCCAGCTCCACGCCCTCAAAGGTATGGAATGCAGCCTCCTCCAGGCTTCTTTCCGTAATTTACAAAGTCCTTATCTTAAGCGCATCAGATTTATGTGAAATTTTTATCCACTCGGTGTTTCTTATATTTCTTTTCAATATTCAATTTATTTTTCAGGTTTTATCTTCCTTTTTCAAACAGCGGCTTCTAAGAGATGGGGCAGCGGGTTCAGACGTCAAGAGCAGCTTGCACCTCTCTTCTCCAGGGCCCTGCCAGGCACCCCCCACCCCGTGCCTCAGGGCAGACCCGAGGGCCACCCACCATGCAGGCAACCACCATGAGCACCAACCAGTCGACTGACCCCAGAAAAATGCACAACTCGGTGAGGTTTCTGAAGCACAAACCGCCATCTGAAAGCCAGTCCCGTCACTGCGGTTACTCTTCCATGTCAACATTAGAGAAGTGAACAAGGTGGGCTGTTCAACCCCATTCCTCAAGTCACATTTTAGAGAGCAGCTAGGCAATTTTCCAAGGACCTTCTGGATATTTAAGGGAGTCTAAAACACCTGCTATTCAAGGGAGTCCTCTGTAAATACCAGGCTGTTTCTAGGACACCTTTACTACAAGGATTTTAAAGCCAGCACTCTGCCAGCTGCTGCCTGCATTCTGGCCTCTCCCAACACCATTCCCTTATCATAAATACTAAGGGCTTGGATCCTGAATTTCAGAACATGGACCCCCGTGTCTTCCAACATCCTCTGTTAACTAGGGTTTAAGTAGAAGCCAGAGCCTCCTACAAGAGGGAGCCTATTTACTCCTGAACCCCGTAAGAGTTCCATGTCTCTGGGCACAGAGAAGATGTTTACAAAGGCCTCCTGATCTTCATCACACATAGACGGAGAGCGAGCCAGATGCCCTCAGAGCCAGCTAGCCCAGCTAAGGAGGCTACCGTCCTGGCACCAGCCTCCAACCCGTCAGCAACCCCAACTGAAGCCTGGTGCTCCAGCACCCTGAGCACCCTCTCCCGTGAAACTCGGCCCACCTTTGCAAACTAGCTCACTTGAAAAAAGTTTCCCAACATTATGATCTCTGTCTTCCAGGTCCGGCTCCCACCCCCAGGTCCCCTTATTTCCAAGGGCTGATGCCCACCTGAATACAACTCTTTTACCAATGAAAAATATCATCTTGCACAACTGGCTGACCCCTCAACCGCTTGCTTTTTTCCTCCAAGGGCCTAGAATGAAAGGAAGACTGTACGTCCTTCTTCCCGGTGAGACAGTCCTGCTGTACCTCAGTCTCTAGACGTGCTAGAATAGTCCAGGTCAAGCAGAGACGAGCACGGGGCCCAGTCCCCATTCCCATCTGGTAGCTGTGGTTCCTGAGGCAATTTTGTGGGCTTCTCTGAGCCTTGGTTTCCCCATAACCTACCTCACCTTGTTCCCCTGGGGATGAAAAAGCAGTAGGGTACATACAGGACCTCAGTACTGGGTCTGACACCTAGGAGCCACTCAAGAAAAGTCCCTTTTCCTTCAGGCAAACTGACGACCGCAGACGTATCCAACGCTGTCACAGGTGACCAGGAAGTGATCAGCGGTTAAGAGAGCACAGCCCAGCCCATGGCGGATTATGACGCCACGGCGAGAACGGGCTGAAGGCTAGGCCCTGTTGAGGGTGTAGTAGAGGGCTGCAACCGAAAACTTGTTCAAGTGTGGGAACAGACATGACTATGCTTCCGCAGAGGGTCCAGCCCCGCCCACGGGGGCCCAGCGGCCCACCGCCCTGTTCCTCCATTCAGACAAGAACACAAAGCGGGCTCTTCAGCTTTCACAAGGGAACGTAACCCTTGTCAGCTTCACGCTCCACACTTTGCATGTGTAGCCCCGGATCTTCTTCCAACTCAGAATGAAGGATCACCACCACCTGTGAGGCAGTGACTGGCATCTAACACCGGTGATGTTCCCTACAGCTCCTTCAAGAAAATGGAGAGCCTGTGTGATCGGTTAACTGTGCATCTCTAAAGATTCTTCTAGCCGCATCCCGGCATCATCAAATCAGACCACGGGCAACGGACCATTGTGCTGCAGCTCCCCGCCTCTCTGCAGATTTACCTTGAGGAGGCTCTCAACGCCATGCCTCGTGTGGGTTGACGTACAAAAGCTCGTGTCAAACTTTTTTCTTCGTAGAGAGCTCAGCCTCCCTCTTACCTTTCAACAGCCTCTGCTTAATGAGCTCATGTGAAAACCGCTTCAGGCTTAAGGGAAAAAAACGTGTCTCCAAATTAAGCTATTTGTTTTTCATTAGAACCAAAATGCTATAACCACCAAGTTTTGGTCTTTGTTGTGGAGGCCAAGCGACTTCTCAACAACTTTGGGTTCGCATGCGAATTCCTTCACGTGACCCCGACCTTCCCCTTTTCCCTCCAACCTGCTCCCACCTTGTGTCAAGGGTTGTAGTTCTCGCCATCCTGGGTGCATCCTCACGTACTCCTACGTCCTCCTTGCAGCTTTACTCTGTGAGCTCGTTATTAGTCTTGGAGACCTAACTCGGAGATACAACCACCTCTACGACAATGCTGGGATTGCTGAAGTTCTGCTAAAATGGACACCTGCCCCAAGTATCTAGTTCTTAGGAACAGGAACACCCTGAGTCTTTCATGTGAAATGTGATGGCTTCCTCGTGCAAGTATTTTGAAACTAAATCTTAGACAAAGGAGGAATGTAACACGGAAACACAAATTCTCCCAAGGGGGAAAGGGAAGGGCAGGGGGAATCAAGTATGATTTTCAGGAAAACAGAATCCTCCTAATTCATCAACCTGCCATTTCCTACATTTTGTGCCTTGAGAACCTCACGAAGTCTGGAGATTATACTAACTTCCTTAACTGGGTCTTACCCGTAACCGATAATCATCCACAGTCCAGATTCGACTTGCAAAATCATTTGAAGCTGCTAAGAGGTAAGAGCCCTATGGAAATAAGGGAGAGAGGGGGGTGGAGGAGAGACAAATTTTAGACGAAATAGAGGATTTCAGCCCACACAATACAAATTCCCTAAGAACTAAGTCCAGAAAGGTTTACTAGATGCTCAAAAGCTGCATACCTGATGTGAACACCAACTGTTACCCCAGTATCCTGTCAACCCACCAACTGCGGTAAATCCACACTTTGCTCCCGAACTTGCTCAATCCCGCCATCCTGCTGGAATGTTGCAGACTCTCCAGCTCAAACCGGAACTTGAACTCTTCAGTTCATAAGCCACCCCCTCCACCCCCTTCAGCAATGGCAAATACCAATTCTCTACACACGGTCCAAGCTGCAGAGCCCAGAGGCACCGGCCTCTCTCCTCCCGCAACCTCCCAAAACTACCCTCCCTGAGATCCGCCCATCTCTCAGGCACCTAGATAGACCCCTTCCCCTCCCCCTGCACCGCCGGGGCTACCGCCGGGGCCTTTAGCAAGTCTGCAGAGGCACTGACCGGCCGGGGCACCGCAGACCTGCCTCCCCGACCCAGACTTCAATACGGTCACAGCCAGCACAGACTTTATAATCTACCTGCATCCTGACCTAACACTGATTGGACTTAAGATCGAGAACAGCAGGGAAATCGTCTGAGTACTTTTTAAATTTCAAGAACTGGATGTCTTAAATGGTTTCTAAGCACCTCTAAGTGCTCCCATTTCCACAGGCACGGGATACTCACGGCGCTGTCAAATTCGATGCTCGTAATTCCCGCGTTACTGCCAGACAGGGAGCCCTTGAACTCACATTTATCTGGAGAGAAAAAGAGAGGAGAAAAAGGAAAGTAAGGCCAACACCGGCGTTAGGACGGGGCACCCGAAACACGGCGGCAGCCGATCAGAGGCTACAGAGGGCAGCCATCCGGCACTGAGGCAGCATCTCAGAGCAGTGGGGCGAACGCAGCAGTGAGACAAGAGTAGGCAGCCGGTCAGCGGGAGGGGCCGCGCGTGTGTGCGCCGACGCAGGGCCCAGCACTGCGCAGGCGCTCCACTGTTCTTTCCAGGAACTTTAGAATCACCAATTCGCTTTACAAAAAGACATGTCAATCCGTCTAGAGACCGAGTTTTAGTCCTGCAATTTCTCAGTAATTCAGATAAATACACCTTTGGGTTTGATTACCATTTGTATCGATTTGACAATTACTTCTGTAGAACCTGACTACTAAAATTTTTCAGAATCTATGTGGTAATTCTCATTAGGGTCCGAAAAGTTTTTTTTTTTTAGTTATGTGTAACTGGCTAGTCCTTAGAATGCCAGTAAAGCTAGTCTGGAGTTTCTGGAATTTGTACACTTCTCCTGTCTCCGAGAACCGAAGATTCTGGTAGTCCAACTGGCTGCCAGCACTCCCCTCCCCACAACCTCCCTCACCAACAGACCCAGCACAGGCTCCTGGGTCCTGCCCTCAGATATCTCTGGCCACCCATGAGGGAACTTTAATGATGTAGGCACAAACTGACAAGAGTACAAGTCTCAAAATGATGTGATTAAGTCTCTTTCTAAAGGGTACCTTAAGGGGCGCCTGGGTGGCTCAGTTGGTTAAGCGACTGCTTCCAGCTCAGGTCATGATCCTGGAGTCCCAGGATTGAGTCCCGCGTCGGGCTCCCTGCTCGGCAGGGAGTCTGCTTCTCCCTCTGACCCTCCCCCCTCTCATGTGCTCTCTCTCATTCTAATAAATAAAATCTTAAAAAAAAATAAAAATAAATAAAGGGTACCTTAAGGATGACAAGATCAGAAAACAATTAGGGAACCATCCAAATCAAATTCATAAAAGGGGATGAGGCGCCTGAGTGTCTGTTGGCTGAGTGTCCGACTCTTGACTTCGCTCAGGTCATGATCTCAGGGTCTTGAGATAAAGCCCCACGTCAGGCTCCATGCTCAGAGCAGAGTCTACTGGAGATTCTCTCTCCCTCTCTCTTTAAAATAAATAAATCTTTAAAAAAAAATTTTTTTTTATTTGACAGAGAGAGAGAGAGAGCACAGCAGGGGGAGTGGCAGACAGAGGGAGAGGGAGAAGCAGGCTTCCTGCTGAGCAGGGAGCCCGATGTGGGGCTCGATCCCAGAACTCCGGGATCATGACCTGAGCCGAAGGCAGACACTTGACTGAGCCACTCAGGCGCCCCCCCTCTCTCTATAAAATAAATAAATCTCAAGGAGAGCACAAAATTGGAAACATTTCAGAGAAGAGCCTTTTCTCTTACTCAATACTTCTAACTGATAATAATTATGAATACTCGTTTGGAGCTGTCAAATACATTTAGGGTCAGGATTATTAAACTGGTTGATGAAGCCCACCCTCTGAATTTATTTGCAGAATGCCTGTATAGCACATTTAATGCCTTTTCTTGGACCCTAGCCTTCATTAGATTTTCAAAAGTCAGAAGAGGCCAATATCCACTAATTAATTAAGGTCTTTATTTAGATTAGATCTTTACAAAAATATTGCTGTAAATTCTAAGAAATACTGCTTTGGCTTATGCCCAAGATATCGGTCTATTTCTCTGGCAGTTAACACATTGCCAAAATGTAAAAATGACCAACAAATACTATTCTACATAAGAGGCTGATTTCAAACCATCAAAAAAAAAAAAAAAAATCCTTTCCAAAGCTCTTTATCTAGAGGACACCAAGGGAAGGTATGTCAACATCCCAATGGAGCTTCTGCAAAATTTTGATAGAGCAAGGAAAGATGCTCCTACTGGGCAGAAAATGCCGTTCTTCTGATACTTTAAAAGGGTAAAAAACAGGACTCCCAGACTATTTCATAAAAGGCCTGTGTAGTCTCTTCCAAGATTCAGTAAATATTAGCCAACGAGAAAAAACCTGCTGACTGAATAAGTGATTTGTAGAAGAAATGCCCTATAATTAGGCCATAACTGATATTTGGTCCCCAAAACTATATAAAGTGCTGCCAAACATTCTATGTTATTTCTGTAGACCCAGTAGAAATTTCTCATTTTATTGACACAAATTATGCCAATATTAATTTCCATTTACTTCCTTTTCACAGCAGCAAAAATGTAACACTGTTACTAAAGGCTGGTTCTAATTTTCTTACAAGCGCTTTTACCACCAGGAAGTAAAAAGTATTTCTAGTTATTTTTATTTAATCACAAAACATAATCAAAACAGATGATCTGCTTAGATTTTAAAAACCCAAATCTCATAAAACAATTATTATGATATGGGCTTTATTATTGTATTACCGTGATTTTCACAATTATCGTTCATAAGGTGTTTCTGGGTAAAACGGCACAAATTTTCATGGGCTTCAACTACCTGTATCTGCCAGGGATTTAACTATGGAGTCACTTCCCAGGGGGGGAAAAAAAAAAAAAAGGCCAGGGCAGACAAATTTGATGCTTTATTGGTAAGCTATTATAACCAAAGGGATCAATAGATTGCTCTTGCTCTAAACACACCAAAAGTAGTCACCCACATGCTTCTTCAGCCGCTCTATAGCTCAGGGGAGACTACAGTGGGAAGGGCTTTGCAGTCAGAAGACCCAGTTCAGGTCCCGGTTCTGCCACCCCCGTGCCACCCTAATCAGTTACCAGCCATGTAAATCAACTATGCAAATCAAGTAGTGTCTCTTGAGTTTTCATCTTGTCAAGTAAAGGCGATACCCACCTTTCAAACTGCACGGGGCTGTGGGGAGGATCAGGGGGAAATAACACAGACAAAGGCCTGCTGGATCTACTTCTTGTTGGACAGTGGGCATGTAAGTGCTACAACTATGGAAAGTGGACAAATCGGTTCTTATTAAAATCTTCAGCCTTATTCCTTGACCTTGCTTTAATAAAAAAAAAAAAAACAACATGAGATTTAACTAAATCTCAAAATGCTGAAATTGAGCTATCCCCACCTTCAGAATTCTAAGAGATGCATTAAGTCCCATTTCCTGTTTTAATGCTTCCCATCTGAGTACTCTGAAGCCACTTCTGAAACAAGGTCTTGATCTTCTGGCCCTTGATGATAAGCGGCTTGTTGAATACATTTTGCCTGAAAGATACACCCCTCTTTTTATTCTCAAGCTTAGATATGACCTCAATCTTTTTCCCTAGGCCAAAGCCATTGGTGTTATTAAATGCACACACCTCAGCTCAATGTATAGTTTAATTCTAAAGTCTATGACTTTAACACTTTTTATTTTGCTTCTAAAACCAGTATTACCTTGGAAGATGTTCTAATTATACCTGAGAAAACATAAACACTAACGAATCCATAACTTAACAGCATTTTCTAGTCACTACTTTAAAACTCCGAGCAAATATCCACTCAGCTATAGCATATGAGATGGTGATAATGCTTTGGTCAGATAATTCCTTACACAAAATACAGGATATCTGAAGAAGGTGAATGATTTACACATTGCTTGAAAGCAAGGTCAACCAGATGTCACCAATGCAGGCTCTTTGCACTCTGGGGTCTCACCTCCAAACACTTCCCAAAGCTTAACTCTCCGATCCATGCCTCCTGTGGCCAGCAGCCGGGAGCCCGGACTGAACTGCACAGCATTGACTTCCCCATCGTGAGCATCCTGCAAGACAAGCACCCTGCTTCAACCCCAATCACGGTCATTCCCGAGAGGAAGCCCAGTACAAATGAACACTCTGGATGCCTAACCAAAGGTTTTAGACACTCATCCAGAAATGAAGGAGATCCGCTCATAAACTAACTTGGATTCCTAGCCCAGGGTCTCCTAAGATTGTTACCATTTTATTCTTATAGTTACAGTTCCACTTACTTAAATACACTGCAACCTTCTTAAAGAGTATTCAAAATCCGTGTAGACTGCCTGAAGTTTCTCTTTGCATTAATTTTATTTCTTAAGAAAAATGACATTTCAGTCTATATTCTACTATGATCTTAATAGCTTAAAAGTAAGCCTCTGATTAACTGCCTCTCTTTTGGTCCAGATTATGTTAATGCTACATGCTAAACTAGGTAGTCAAAGTACAGCATGGCTTCTCATGATAAAGTCTTTATGGGCTTTCCTAATGTGAGTATACTCATATGGAGTCCTAATAACGAGCAGATACAGTCCTGCTACTACACATCAGTGTTACAGTGGGATTCTATTCAGTTCTGCAAACAACACGGCACTAGTGTGTACTAGTAGGGTCACTTTTGCCAAGTTTCTTAACTTTCCGAAGTCTCAGCTCACTTGCTCATCTATAGAAAAGGACTTCCACCAAGCTGTGTGACCTAGGACTGTGCCTGATCATGAATAGGCCTTTAATAAAATAGGTGTCACTTGGGAGAATTTGAATTCTTCACAGGAAAGAATGCCTGGGTGGCTGTTGGTTAAGTGTCTGCCTTTGGCTTAGGTCATGATCCCAGGGTCCTGGGATTTAGGCCCTCATTGTGCTCCCTGCTCAGCGGGAGTCTGCTGCCCCCTCTCCCTCCCGCTTCCCCTGCTTGTGCTGTCAAATAAATAAAATCTTAAAAAAAAATAAATTCTTCACAGGGAAATTTTTTTTCTCTAAAAGTTTAATTATTTTGGAGAGTGAGCGCACACAGGGAAGGTACAGAGGGGAAGGGAGAGAATCCCAAGCAGACCCCCCACTGAGTGCGGAACTTGACACAAAGCTCGATCTCATGACCCCGAGACGATGACCTGAAATCAAGAGTCAGACTCTTAATCGACTGAGCCACCCAGGTACCCCTTCGCAGGGAAATTTTTGAGACTGGCATCCAAACTAGAACAATCTGAAAAGATGGCATCTTTTTTTGTGTTCAAGATGGGAAGGGAAATGGAGTAAAAAGCATTCTCTCCTAGAATGGGAGAAAAGAATACCAGAAGATGTCACTAAAACCTCTCTTAAAGGACTATGGGGGCGCCTGGGTGGCTCAGTCGGTTGGGCGTCCAACTGAGCCCCGCATCGGGCTCTGTGTTCAGCAGGGAGTCTGCTTGGAACTCACTCTCTCCCTCCGCCCCTCCCACCCTCTCTAAAATAAATAAATCTTTAAAAAAAAAAAAGAAAGAAAGAAAGAAAGAAAGACTATGGATGCTGAAATCTTTATGAACTACAATGTCTGGGATTTGCTTTAAATTGCTCTGGCAAAAGTGTGTGGGGCAGAGAGAATAAAACTGGCAGACGTAGCTAACTGGGGATGCCTGGCAGGATGATGGATGATGGGACCTGAAAGTTCTTTTACTCCCTATCACACAAATGCTGGAAAATTTCCATAAAAGGGAAAAAAAAAGACTGCGGAAAATGTGGATTACAAATATTAGACTATTAAACAGGTCATCAGCGGGGCGCCTGGGTGGCTCAGTCGTTAAGCGTCTGCCTTCGGCTCGGGTCATGATCCCAGGGTCCTGGGATCGAGCCCTGCATCAGGCTCCCGGCTCTGAGGGAAGCCTGCTTCTCCCTCTCCCACTCCCCCTGCTTGTGTTCCCTCTCTTGCTGTGTCTCTCTCTGTCAAATAAATAAAATCTTAAAAAAAAAAAAAAAAAAACAGGTCATCAATCACTTGCCTAAAACATCATTTTTGGGAAAACAAAATCTTACTGTCACATTTGCTTGGGACTGAAAAAGATGCCTGAAATATTATTGAAAGCATGATTATTAACTGACTGGGATATAAACATCACTTTATTTTGCCTGGTGATCTGATCCTGACGCAGCCCTCGTGTCCCACTGCTGAAAAGCTATCAGACAGGTGACGAACCTTTTTGCCTCCATGTGATTCCCTTCCTTTTTTTTTTTTTTAATATCTTTCTACTTAAGAGGTCTCAGATTGAAAACTTGAGATCATGCACCATCACACCCATGACTGCCGCTCTTCAATCTCCTGCATAGCTGGTTCTGTTGGATACTTGTCAGCTGTGAACTGTATCCTCTCAGAAACACACGCTGACAGAATCCCAAATTATCAGCTGCTCCATTATCCCCATACACATGACTTAAATGTGACAGGAAAAAACAATGGGCTGCTGGGAGTTGAGGGCAAAGAAGGGACTGTGACATTAAGTGCAATCAGACCTTTTACCAATCATCACTGACCTCCAGGGACTCACAGGAGTGCAACAGAAAGGGGCCTTAATGGTCCCCAGTCCAACTCCTCATCCAGAGGGAGACTCTCTTTGTGACATACGAGGTGGTTAAATCACTCAGCCGGTTCACTGGGTGGAAATCTCTACTCGATTCCTCCTTATGCCTGGAACTGTAAGCCTTCCCCATATAAATTCCCTCCCATTTTTACAGTGAGTCTTTTTTTCCCCTAAAAGCTGGCTCCTCTAACTCACCCCATGTAATCCACGAGTCAGCCCAGCTATCTGGGCTCTGCCTCTCCATCCCCCGCCCCGACCCCCACCTGCCAGCCCCGAGTCAGGTACCCCCACATTTCCCCAGCCTGAATCCATTTCTGCTCAGTCCCCCCAGCTGGGACCTGCTTATTCTTTTTTATTAGCACGCAGCTCTGAACTCCAGCTGACAGCCCAGCATCACAGTGGCCTCTGCCCAGGACCGTCTCCTGCTTCCAACCTTGTGCTCCTAACGAAGGGAAGTCACACAGATATGGGTATAATTCACGGAGCAAACAGCTGCCCTTACCCACCTTCTAAAACCAACTACTGACTAGAGTCTCACTCTAGATTGGAGCCAACCAGTGACAACAATGACATAAATTACTGTAACTTCTCACCAGCCCTGGTTCCTCCCCCCTTGTCCCATCTTCTCATGCTAGCGATTCTCTCTCAGCCAGTCCTGTATTAGAGAATGTTTGTAATAAATTCTGTCCCTAAGCAAAACGTATCGATCCCTTCCATCAGCCACAGCCAACAGGTGTAAAAGCTTGCTATTGCTCTAAATAAAATAGTAGAAAGCTAGCTGCGGTAGAGAACGGATCCTTGAACTGTCTGGCTCGGTTACGACACAAGGCTTGGTGGCAGGTGGGGTTCAACCGCACTTACGAAGACACACATCGCGGTTGTCGGCACTCTCACTTCTTTGCTAGAACCAGGATGAGGATCCACATTATCCTGGGGAACTGGAAAGGAAGAGACAGAGCGCCTCCTAAGAAGTAACATAAAGGAAAGTATTAGGATTACACAAGGCTTCCTGTCCGCCCAGGAGGGATTCAAAGACAACTTTTGACAGTAGCTTCTTCTCCCTCCTAGACTCTTCGAACCACAGAACAGTTCACCCTACCAGAGGCATCCTCACCCAAACGATACCCGGAGAGGTATCCAGCACATAGCTCTACTCTCTTACTCTCTCAAAGTCCATAACTCATGGACTCCAGAACCCAACACTGAAAAGCAATCCCGCAAAACTGCTTCCCGGCCAATCAACGGCTGCAAAAACATTCTCAACGTAATGTAACCGCCAGCTCCAAGGGAGCTCATTTGTATTTTGATAAGACTACTTCAAGGTCACTTCTATGCCTAGCTACGATCATTCTCAGCGTACAGTGTGGTCAAGGCAGAGTCGAACGCATGCCAGAGAAGAGAGGGAGGAGAGCGTGTCTGCTGTGCAGAGCTCAACCTAACCGTTGCCCGCTCAAGAGGCCGACAGCGCTCCCAGGAACATGCACGGCGGCCTGGGAGGCACATGCACATCCAACAAAGGGACTGAAGCAGCAATCAGCACAATCATCAAGGAGCCACGCTCACATGCCGGGCTGAGAGAAGGTATTCTTTTCACCTGGCAGCATCAGGAGAGTGATGTCCCAGAAGGGGAGACTCGGACAGACTAAAGGTAAGGCCAGATCAGCACGCAGCGAGAGTAAGAGAAAGAAAACGGAGGAAAAAAGGAAGAAGCTAGGTGAAAAGCTGAAGTCAAAGCATCTGTACACTCAGCGCCACAGAAATTCTGGTGTACGTTTAAAAAATGGCGATAAATCATATACAATACTTATGAATATTCACACATATTAACAAGGAAAGGTGAAAGTTTTCTAACCTACCCAAAGATATTAGTGATAGAATCCAGAAGGCCTCCAGCAGGCTGCGAGAGTCGCTTACTAAAGAGGAGGGGAGGATAGGTTTAAACCTTAGAAACGTTTTGCCCATGATTCATCAATAAAAACAGTCCACAAAAATAGGTACCTGGGAGTATGTTTCCCATCGAGTCCCCAAACCCCAGCGAAGAAACCCCTCAGAGGAGCAAACCATCAGAAAACAGGGGGAAGGCAAGAGGGAGGACCCAGCTTCGTTAGTTGTAAAAGACACAAGGTTCCCTCGCAGTAAATTAACTGTCCTAGAAACTGTGCTTTAAACCATGACTCATTCAATCTGACCTAACAGTGTTGGCTGTTAACAACCAATCCCCACCCTTTCAGTCCTGCTTTATTTAGCAAAGAGAAAAAATCCTGGAACCCAAGTACGAAGTAAACAGTTTGATCTAAATACTCATCCCAACAAGGTGTAACTGTCCATCTTGCGGGAAGCCAACACCTCACAGGGTGGTGGCAGCACTAGGGGAGCTTGATTCCCATGACGAGGTGACCAAAGGAAGATGGGGACACTCAGGAGCCCACGATCTCCACAGCTGTGCAGGCAGGAGGGGCCGGGCGCTCCAGCGAAGGGCCTGGGTGCATCGAGCTGCTCTCGCCGCGGCCACAAACGTGCTGTCGGACTGCAGCGTGAGCGCTCCTTTCCTGGCCCGCGCTGGCTACTTACCTGGTCGCTCTGCTGATGGCTCGCACGGGAGACGTCTCCTCCGTGTGATCAGAGGTTTCATCCACAATGACTTCAATGTCATCATCCCTGGAAAGAAGGGCAAGAGGCTAAGTCTTTGATCCTGCTCGGCAGGAGCTTTGTGGCGAATCTGTTCCGCCAAGGCCAGCACCGTCTCCTAGTCACACGCAGCCTACACGACTTGGCTGTGACAGAGATGGCCAAGGGTTCTCTGGAGAAAAAGGAACAGCCGCGCTCTAAACGACACTAAAAGAAACGTTTAACCTATTGATATCAAATCCAGAATTCCAGCTGAAAATAACTTTAAAAGTGATCTTCTGATCCTCTGAGGTGTAAACATAGCTCCCACTTGGAAAGCCAGGAAAGAATGATCTATTAAGTCTAGAACCATGCATCCAGTGCCAACAGAGATTCTTTCCTTCAGGCCGGGTTCGTGGCTAAGGGCTCCTGCACACAAACAACTGGACGACAGTGCTCGCCAAGAACAGTTCCCACGTGACGGGCTGAGCATGGCACAGACGACAGCTGGGGCGGCTCTGGAGCACAAGGAAACGACAGGGCAAGGAGATCCAGGGGAGTAAGAAAACGGGTTTGCTGGAAGGGCAATGGAGTCAATGGTTGCATTAACATCGGCTTTAAATACTGCCTTAATAATAGAAACAGGAAAGCCAAATCTCAACACAATTCATTTTTGACTCTGGGTATTTTATGCTTAGGTTGCAACACTTGGTGCTTCTCACGTTTGGGGAGTCCATCATGCTTCACGCGAAATAATCAAGCCACAGAAATGCCCTGTTGTTTACCTGCCTTATCCCGCCAGATACAAAGCACCTCTGGAATTCACCCCACCCCCTTTTTCCTGGTTGGGGGGAAGGCAAGTAATTATTTTGGTCTTAATGACTTCCTACCGAGTTGCAACCAGAAGTAAAGTAATAAAACGTAACAACCCAAGCCTGTATCACCTAATGTCTGGACTCCTTAGAACTTGAGAGCAAGATTTATCCATGATTAATTATCCGGATTATGTAAATATAACTTGTCACCAAGCAAGTTAAACCAAAGACAATTTGTTTTCCTTGGCTATTGATTTTAGGCTTCCACGCAACTGACCCCAGTCTAGGCCAGGATGTAGGGGAGAACAAAGGCAGGCCTGAAGAAAGAAAACAAGGCTGGCCTTTCTTTTCTTCGTGGTTGCGGTTTGGGGGAGTCACTCGTGTCCACACAAGGGTGACAGCAGAGCGGCAGAGACAGCAAGAGTAGCGACCATGAGCCGAGCCTATGCAAATGCTTTCAGAACGCGACAGACATGAAGACACTTGGAACTGTGCGAAGACCCAGGGCCACAAGAAAATACCAGGATGTGGCAACTGGTTATCACAACCCTTCAAAGATAGAAATGTCCTTTGCCCCAGAAACTCCACTCTTTGGGAAGCACAGAGACGATGAACAGGCGTTTACAGTCAGGCACTCCCAGATCAGCTTCGCTTGGCCCCTTTCTATGAGCTCTTGGGCAGCATGCTTGACCTAAGTTGTGTCACACCCAGTCATCTGTTTATGCTGCAGTTGGGAGGCAGACAAATGATGCTTTTGTAAGCTGTCATTTCTAGGTCAATCATTTATTTACTTTGTAGTGTCAGGAAAATACATCTGAGATTTATTTTCCACATCTGAGGGTATAGAAGAAATGTACATATTCTAAATCTAAAGCAGTCTTGGTATGAAAACCTTTTTTTCCTTATAAATTAATACCTTGTCTGGTGGATGACTCCTCTAACTGAATTCAAACCAGTCCCCTCTGTTTGTAAGAAAACAAAAAACGTTTTACAACCCAGTAAATCACAACTCTAATACTATATTCCAGAATATTTTTTCAGTAGAAAAGGAACACACTGTGGACTAGAAGCAAAGGGAATTCAGTCATTAAAATATCCACCACTCTTAACACAAAGCTTCAGATCTTGGGGGAGATCCTCCACCCCAACTCCAGATCGGGGAAAGTTCCAAACAGATTCAATCCCTTTTGCTCCAAGAAACGGCTGTTTTCAGTTAGGCTTTAGAGGTTTGCCCACACCTCCACTCAAAGTCACACACCAAGAACGGAGAGCAAGAGAAAGAACCCCAGCCCAGCGATACACTCCAAGAGGCCCAACGAAGGGTAGAAAACGGATCAAGGTGTCAAGGGGGAAGCAGCAAGGCAGTCATTCATGCAGGATGCAGAAGTTATCCACACAGGGCGCCAAAGCCGATGAGGAGCAGAAGCTGGAGCAACCTTTGGGGAGGTAACCAGCGCGTTTAGTGGCTCCCTTACATCTTTAGGTTTCCTTTCTACAATCTATAAAACGATTTTACAGAAATAAGACCATGATAAAACCACTTTAAAAGCGCAAATCCAATTACTAAGAGCAGGTGTGATTGGAATAGCTCTACTTACTGTTCAACAGGTAGAGGTTCCTTTGCTGCTTCTGCAAGCTCTTTCTGCAGCCGGGCTTGCCGCCTCCTATTGAAGAAAGCCACTAGTTATGTCTGCTTCAACAAAGCATGGCGTTTCAGCCCTCAGTAAACTACTAGCTCTCATTAACACACTTGAATAGTCAGTCAGTGCACCTAAAATAACTGCCCTGGGCAAAGATACCAAAGTCCCAAACCCACACCAGTAATGTCAGTTAAGGAACCCTGTTATAAAGGATTCCAGAGCAAAGCCCAGAAGAGGGATTATGTCATTAGAGAGAGCAGTGACCTGGCAAGGAAGAAGCCTGCCCGTCGTGACCCGGGGCCTCTCAGGACAGAAAGGCGCATCAGGTTTATCCAGGGTTAGTGACCATCAAGAGCTAGCTTCCTGCAGCAAATAGTCTGACACCAACATATCAAGAGCATGAAAAGTTAACAGTTAAGATTTACTTAGAATTTACTTGTCCCTGACTTGGTATTGGTATTGTTATCACCAGGGTTTAACTCATTTAATCCTTGTAACAGTGCTTTGAGATTCAGCACTACTTTACAGATAAGGAAACTGAGGTATGAGATTCTTGAACTGTCAAAATGCACATGGCTTCACTTAAGAGCGCTGGACACAGACGTCTCAGCTGTGGGCCATTTTTTTTTTTAAGATTATTTATTTTGGGGGGGGAGGGGCAGAGAGAGAGGGAGTAAGAGAAACCTCAAGCAGACTCCCCACTGAGCACGGAGCCCCACATGGGGCTCAATCATGAACTGAGCCGAAAATCAAGAGTAGGTGGCTGATTAACTGACTGAGCCACCCAGGCACCCCTCGGCTGTGGACAAATTTTCATGTGGCCCAACAGTCAAGTCCACTATTTCCCCTTCTCAGAATAATTTGTCTCTCCCCAAGTCCTAAATTCAGGATCTCCTCCATTTTTAACCTTGGCCTCGTTTTTCTCTTCCATGGCAATTTAATCTCTAACTGTGGTTTCACCCTCTATGTGGAGAACCCCTAATCCGGAACTCTAGCACTGCTATTAAGCCCCAATCAAGAATTCTGCTGGAATTTTTTTTGTAAAGCTTCTACCACAGTGTTAATTCTCAAAACAGGGAGAAGTCCTCTAGGTGGCATATCTGAATCATGGGAAGGGATGAGGTTGCAGCTTATACTCCTAATTTTATTATTTTTTATTTATTTAAATTTTTTAAAATTTATTTGACAGCGAGCACAAGCGGGGGAGCAGCAGCAGGAGAGGGAGAAGCAGGCTTCCTACTGAGCAGGAAGCCCAACTCAGGGCCCAATCCCAGCACCCTGGGATCATGATCTGAGCTGAAGGCAGACGCTTAACTGACTGAACCACCCAGGCGCCCCTATTTTTTTTTTTAAGATTTATATATTTATTTGAAGGAGAAAAAGTGCGAGCACGTGTGCACACACACAAACAAGTGGGAGGATGGGCAGGGGGGGAGAGGGACAAGCAGACTGCCCCCTGAGCATGAAGCCCGACGCGGGGCTCAATCTCACGACCCTGAGATCAGGACCTGAGCTGAAATCAAGAGTCAGACACTTAACCGACGTGTGTCACCTACGCGCTACACTCTTAATTTTATATCTGGAAGATGAAAACTAAGTTTTACAGAACAAATGACAAAGCTTAATAATTTTTTCTTAGCTGAAATAGATGACCCATGAACTACCTTTGAGGGAAAACCAGAATCTCAGTGTGGGGCATGTAACAACTCCTCTCCCGGAAAGGCACCTGCTGTAAGGGAGGACTAAAGGATAGACCTAGGGTCACAGGCAGGACAAAGCACCTGCAGCTCCTCCTTCATTAAAATAGCCAAAAAGCAAGCACCTGCTTTAATAGTTCAAATATTCCCCGAGGGCATCCAATACATCAGCCACTGTGACTGTGAAGACATACACCTCAGCCTAGTGAGGGAGGCAGAACACGAACAGCTGCTTCAAAACATGAAATGTACCATGCTATCACTCAGGTAAACAAAGGCTACTAGGAGAACATCTAACCTGGGGATCGGCAGGGAGGAGGGAAAGCTTCTAAGGAGTAAAGCGGAAGCAAAGTGAAGAAACCTCAGGCTCCGCCTACACAATCAGATGAGAATACACCCAGGGGCAAATCCCTAGGAAAACATTACAAAGGAAGGAACAAGGGCAAACATGTAATATGCCTTGCACCCCATGTTCAATAGGAAGTTTGTATTATTCTCCTGTCCGCTGTGATGACCAAGGATCCTTCCTTAGCTTAACCACATGCCTGCCTGCTTCTCCCTTGGCAGGTGTTCAACACACTGCACTGACTTCCAGGTGACCCTGGTGAGTTCACTGCCTTTAAGCTGCCTAAGGACTCCACTGCATAGGCCAAGCTATTTTACTTAAACACGAGGGGCGCCTGGCTGGCTCGGTCCGTAGAGCACGTGACTCTCGATCCTGGGGTTGTGAGTTTGAGCCCCATGTTGGGTGCAGAGATTGCTTAAAAATAAAATCTTAAAAAAAAAAGTAAACACAAGACAGAATAAAAAGGGACAGCTCAGTTTTTAATACGATAGAAACTTAAAAAAGTTAGAAAATACAGAGAAGTATAAAATGAGAAAAGCCAGTCTCACCACGAAGAAATAAACACCATTAACAGTATAATTCCTTTTTAATCTTTCGAATTCATTCAAATTTTGTATCACATCCTATGAAAAGATTTCCTAGCTTATTTTTAGTTATATTAATTATATGCATTTTCTCGGGTCACTAAGTACTCCTAAGACACGTATTTTTAGATGACTTTGTAAAACCACACTGTATGAAAATATAACAATTTATTTCTCCCCGGAGGGAGATACTGCTTATTTTTCACTACTATGAGTAATGTGCCATCACAAAATAATACCCATGACCAAGTCTCAGGAGTTGCTTAGGATGAAGTCCAACAAGTGGGAACACTTCTCAGGTCACGGCCAGGTGCCCTTCAGATGGTGGTGGAATGGGCTTCCCATGGACAATGTGAAGGGGCTTCCCCCTCCCTCCCAACAGCCCTCTGGGCCAGCTTCCCTGACTGTGTACACGCCTGCTTTCAGCAACTCCCTGTGCCTCATGTCTGTCAGAGGGCTCGCCTGTCTTATCAGCTCCACGTTAGGGTATTTACATGACAATCTCAGGTCCTCGATTATTTCTGTGTTCTTTTAAGAAATCTGAAAATTTTATACAGTCCACTTTTTATTTCTATTATTTTTAATGTTTGGAAAGTACTCATACTATTTAGAAATTTTTCATAAAATAAAGAGCAGATAATCACATTTTTTTACCTCTACCTTATGTTTTCAGTTTTTATACAGATTCTCAAATCAACTTGAATATTATTTGGTAGGATTAGTTATCATTATTACTTACGACTCTCCTGTTTTCATTCTTTTAGATTAACTGCAACAATCTTCTCAAATCCTAAAGACACGGCTTTAAAGTCGTATGTTCTAATCTGTTGACCACTTAGTGCTGGTTTTCTCGGTGGATTTTCTTAGGCTTTCTAGGTGGATTAACATGAGCCCCCACCCTTTCTAGTGGCCTTGCATTCTGTGTCCTATCTGGTCAGATGGCCAAAACATCGCTCAGAGCTGGAGACAGTGAGCCCTTCCTTCTTCTGTTCCTGGGTGTATGTTGGGACTCTCGGTGGGAATTTTCAACACACACATTTCCCTCCACCAAGACCAACTCCTGGTGTCCAGGGTGGAAGGCTTCCCTGTTAAGAACCCTATCAGCTGCTGGTTGCAGACAGGTGTTTTTATTAAAAGCTTTTGTTCCAAGTTTAAGGGTTTTTATCAGGACTGGGAACTGAATCTGAGCAAATGGCATTTTTGGGTTCTACTAAAGTGGCTCTATAGTTTATCATCCAAGGTGATAGATTTAACTGATTTCCAGATACACCATCTTTTAATTCCTGGGATAAATCCTAGTAGGACTGCAGTGAATTAAAAAAAAAAAAAAAAAGGTACTGGGGCACCTGGGTGGCTCAGTCAGTTAAGCATCTGACTCTTGATTTCGGCTCACGTTATGATTTCGGGGTCGTGGGATGGAGCTCAGTACCAGTCTCTGCACTGGGTGTGGAGCCTGAGATTTTTCTCTCTTCCTCTGCTCCCCCTCACCCCACCCCTTGTGCATGTACACACTCTCTTTAAAAAAAAAAAAAAAAAGGTACCAGTGAATCTTAGGAATTTCACATCTATATTTCGTGAGGTTAGACTGTAGTCTTCTTGTTATACTACCAAGAGCCTTGGTATGAGTGTGGGTGGTTTTATAAAACTAGGGATGGGGGAAATTCCAATCTTTTTCTAATTTTGATTGACCTTTTAAGATTTTATTTATTTATTTGACAGAGAGAGACACAGTGAGAGAGGGAACACAAGCAAGGGGAGTGGGAGAGGGAGAAGCAGGCCTCCCCGCGGAGCAGGGAGCCCGATGTGGGGCTCGATCCCAGGACCCTGGGATCATGACCTGAGCCAAAGGCAGACGCTTAACGACTGAGCCACCCAGGCGCCCCTCTGATTGACCTTCTATTGTTCAAGAATTAGCTTTTCTTCGAAACACTGAAAAGAATTCACTGGCAAAAATTGTATGGGTCAAAGCCCTTTTGGAAGGTAATCCTCTGCTCAGCTGTAAAACTGTCTTATAAACGCAAATCTTTTACATGCACCACTGCGATT
This sequence comes from Eumetopias jubatus, assembly GCF_037043125.1. Classification (NCBI taxonomy): domain Eukaryota; kingdom Metazoa; phylum Chordata; class Mammalia; order Carnivora; family Otariidae; genus Eumetopias; species Eumetopias jubatus. Next base: position 7,592,790 of record NW_028274809.1, read on the forward strand.
TCTGATTTTATTAGTGTTTTCTGGCCAGCTGTCCCATTCTCCCTCATCAGAGCTGCCAGGTTCATTTTTGTCTTTTCAGAGAACTAGGCTCTACTTTATTAAAAATGGAAACCACTACCTGTGGACTGATGTCTCACCTTGAATCTTTTTCATTCTCTGCATTTAGGCGATTGGCTTCCTGGGCTTTCTCGGCCATCCACCTGGTGACCAGCTCCTGGTTCTCTTCAGTAGTTTTCCTCAGTTTCTCCTCCAAGGCAGTAAACGTGATCTGCAGGGCATCATATTCGTCCTTCAGAGTCTGGTTGGCTCTTTCGAGGTCCTGAAGCTTACTGCGTAGTTCTTGGCACTCCGTCTCCAGGTCAGAGATAGTCTGCAAGCATTCTGCAATTCTGAAAGCGGGACGTGGAGAAGAGGTATGGGGCCACTCCGGAGCCGAATGAGGAGCCAGAGCGCCTGGCCAGGTGCTGGAGCTCTGTGAGCATGGGCCCCCTACAATAACCTTAGCCATCACAGCAGGTGCACGGAGGACTCTTCACATTTACAAACATCTCATTTAGCCAAGCCTAGCCCCAGTGGTTTACAGGACAAGCCCATCAGGAGAGGAATTACCTAGGGTGAAATTCATCCAGGGTATGACTAGAAAAGCAGGATCTGAAGAGGGAACTTTTGATGCCTGAATAGAGTACTAACAGGGGCTTAAAAGGAGACTAGAAATTCTGCACATTCCATCGGTTCTATCACTCAATGAGCAAAGACGCCTTTCTAAGCCTTTAGAGACCCCTGTCTGCAGAGCAAGGAAAAAAGGCATAGATGAAACCTAGGCTCCCCTCCAGCTCAAAGGTCCTAGGATTTGGAATCCCAGGTTTCTCCCTGATCAAGAATTATCCTGCCGACAAACTCATCCCTGTTTCCAAGGGCCACAGGCTCACATACCCTGGCCCCATCTCCACCACAGAAGATGCCAGGCTCTCCTATGCAGTGGCCACAGGGAGAGCCACGAATGCTTCAGGGACACTCACAAGGGCCAAAGGTACCCCCCCAGGGGCATACTGGGAACCTGGAAGATTGAGGGCACTGTCCTTGCCTCTGCCATCCTTAGAGCGGGTAGAAAAAAATCCTAGGTTATGCATGCACAGAAATGACGTTCTTGCTGGGTCCCCTGGGGTGACCGTTTGCCAGCAATCACCACCGGCCCCGCCCACAAGAGTACAGTAAACAGAGTGCAACCCCGTGGCCACCCCCGGGAGGGTGTCGTCTCTACTCACTTTGCTTCATTCGTCTGCATCTCCCTGTCCTTCTGCTGCATTTGGTTATTCAGGTCAATCACCAATTGAGCTAACTGCGGGGGAAGAACACTTGCATCAGTGAGAGATCTCAGGACCTCAGTAGGAAACTAAACAACAGTGGGCTCTTTTATTTTTAGGAAAGAAAAGGTGCCCTGCTGGGTTGGGCCAAGGCACCAAGAAGAAACAAGCTGGGTGGCAGTGGGGAGCAGGAGGGTCGATGGGGATGCTCATGGGAACAATGGGAAATATCACAGGTCACTGCCAGGTTCCCGCTGAGGACCTGTCTGTCCCCCGCCCACTGCAGCCACCTATCACGCTCTTTGGCTGATAAAATGATCAATTCAGCTGCATTGATGAGAACTTGCATTTTCTCATAATTTGCCATCAAACAGCCACCCACGATTAACAAAGCCCAGGACTTTCTCCATAATGAACTTCTCAGAAATTGCAGGGTTCGCTCTCAAACACTTTAGGAAGGTATTAGTGAGATCTGCCCTGGAACAGGCAGCAGGCTTCTTTCCTTCGGAAGTTTCTCCACTTGTACCTTTCATGCCACCTGGGAGTGTGGTGACCGGCAGTTACCCCAGTGGCTTGCCCTCTTGCTGATAGAGGGAAAGCCCTCAGCTGTCCCGATGCTGCATTCCCAGAGAGAGTACGATGCCACATGTAGCCAGGACGGCTGCAAATTCTAGTGCAACGCCCGCCCGCTCGCTTGTCCTCCCCACTGCGGGGCCCGCACAGAGCAGAGACGAGGAGTGGCTATCGGTACCTCCCCACGCTTCTTGTGTAGTTCGGTCAGTTCTTCTTGGTGTTTAATCCTCAGCTGGGCCATCTCTTGTAGCTGACTATCATTCCAGGCACCATCGTGTCCGGGACTAAGTCCCCAAACCAGGCAGATGAAAGAACGTGCAAAAAAGAGAGGAAAGAAAAAAAAAAATCAGACCCCAAACCTCTTCAGTCCGGCAGTGAAACAGTAACCTCAGAATTTCGAACCTGTACGTGACAACACAGCCAAAAAAGCCGTTCACTTTCTCCGGGCCAATGTGGTTCTAAGCCACTACAAACCTGATGTAGAAAGTAGGAAACATGAGACACACGGTCAAATAAACCAACCACAACCCAAACCACAGGTCGTGTCAGGAACAAGGCATGGATTCCAGATGAGGTTTCGGTAAACATGGAGGAGACAACAAGGTCCAGTCCCTCGACAAATGTTTGAGTGCCAACTACATGCCAGGCAGTGACCTTGGACCCGGGGAGAAGGCAGTGAACACAAAGCTTTGCTTTCAGGCGACCGATAAATGGTTAAGAGAAGACAGACAACAAATAAGTAAACACGTGGGGTCCAGTGGTCAGATGTGCCGTGAAGAGAAACTAAGCAGGGTAAAGAAGGGGACGGAGCAACGGGGCTCCTGTTCTGTGCAGGGCACTCAGAGAAGGCTTCTCTGAGAGAACATCACTGCAGACCGGAAGAAAGTGAGGAGCAAGCCACGCGGCTCCTGGAGGCTGGGCCCTCACGCGCAGAGGGAACGCCGAGGGTCAGAAAGGCCTGGAGAAGGCAGCACAGCTGGTGTCCTTGGAGAAAGTACAAGCAGAGCCCCGCGTCCGGGAGGGTGGAAAAGACAGGCAGGGAGGAGGCGGGGAGACCATGCAGAGCCTCCCAGGCTCCTCTAGGGACCGTGACTGGAAGACGCCGCAGTGCTGTGAGCAGAGGAATAACAAGTTGTAAAAGGACTGCCCTGGTGCTGAGTGGAGAGCAGGCTGCCGGGGGGCAGGGGCAGAAACACGGAGGCCCGTTAGTGAGCTGTTCCGAAGGCCAGCTCAGATCAAGGTGGTAGCAGTAGAAGCGGGGAGGCGTGGTCCGATCCTAGATCCGTTCTGAAGAGACAGCCCACAGCATGTGCCTTCTGAGTTAGCTGTGGAGTCTAACAGAAAAGCAGGGCACGATGAGGACCTCAGTGTTCCGGGCCTGAGCAACTGAGAAAGACGCAGGGGCCACCTACTGCGGTGGGAAAGACTAGGGCCTGGGAGGAGGCCTGAAGAGTGCAGTGTGGACACCCATGGGGGTGTGTGCAGTGGAAACCGGGTACCGGAGTCTGCACGTCAAGTACAGAGGTCCGAGCCAGAGGCGGACAAGTAGAAGCTGTCAGCAAACAGACATATCTGAAGCCACAGAACTCAGCTCAGACGCCCTCAAGAGTCGATGTTGTTTTGCATCCCACGTCAGAAACAGCAGGTGACCGAACTGTGCGTTTTCAGTTCAGGACTGGGGTTTTGGTTGCAGCTACAGAGGAGAACCATCGGATGACAGACATTTAAGCCACCACCCAGGGAAAGCACAAGATGGAGACGCTGGAAAAGCAGGACACGAGCACCCGAAGGGAGGGGGAGAAGAGCCCTATCATAAACAAGAGGGGAGGGAGTAGTGTGACACCCCCTCCTGACGTCACCCTTGATGTCTAAAGGTATTTTTAAGACATATTCTAAGCCCATCCTAATACCTCATCCTTTGAGGCAACCTAATACTTCCCCATCTTTGCCCACGAAGTAGAAGCCAAGAGATTAGAAAGTGGAACACACTGTACAAGAAGCCATTCTAAATTAGGCAGGAGGACTAGAAATTATTTTTATCAAATCCTCTTATGTTAATGCAAAGCCCTGTGAAATATGCAAATGTAAAACTAGTCCCTTCTCCAAAGAGCAGGGCACTCACTGCACGCCTGGTGCTGCAGATGGACTCCGGAGCAGCCATGGTCTAAGGCAGTGATTCTCAGGATCACCCAATTACAGATTATGGGCTTTACCCAACCGCCCCCCCCCCGACTTTCTGAAACAGTAGGTCTGGTGTGGCGCCCAAGATTCTGCATTTCTAACAATTCGCCAGATGCTGCCATCTAGGAAGCACACATAGAAAATGCCTGGAATTAACTACTTCTGTGCTATAATCTATGCAGAAAGCAAAGGGATTAAGACACTTCAAAAGGGACTCAGATAATTGATCCAGATAAAGCTTTTTAAGCATGGGTTGTAGTGTTTTAAGAATAACTACGATAATACGGACGGAACTTAAGGAGAGACAGAAGGGAGGAAACCACCAGGCCCATCTTCTGTAAATACCCTTACGGCGCCATCAAACACCCCCTTGAGCTGGTCTCCCCCCACTGGACTAAGGGACAGACCCACAAGAGCGTGTGAATGAAGAATGAACAAGCCTGAGTGACTACCAACGAGGAGGGCCAGGGCACTGAGGGGAAAGAGGAATCATAGATAACTTGCGGAAAATAAAGAAAACCATTAATAAAAACAAGGCGCTCAGGAGGAGAGGCCTGATTAGGAGCTCGAGTTCTCAGGAAAGGAAGGGCCTGCAATTCAATTACCATTCCAGTGATATTCAGTCAACAGAACTGTTGTATATTTATTTATAGCAACCTTCCAAGCAAACGAGCTTGACAGACCAAGAAACGATAGAGAAATATAGTCACCAAGAGTCTAACTAGGCAGAAACAAACTATTTCAAGTTTTCAGCTGATTGAATTTAGATGAAAAAGGTAAAATGGCATTTTCTATACCTAATATTGACCAGAACACTGCAATTAATATTTTAAATACTATAGGAGGTCTCTCAGGGCCACAGGCCAAGAACGATCGCTTGAATTTATTACTAAGCAAGGACAGAACCTGGGCTGGACCCTCTGTTTCTCTTTCCCCCTCTGGCCGGCCACGAGACCAGATGAGGAAACATGGGTGGCAGGCAGCTATAGAGCAGATTCAGCGACAGGTATAAATAAATTCGGCTATACCTCGCATTTCTGGGCTTTAAAAAACTCTTAAATTACTACCAACTTATTCTTACAGTTGCTACATGTTAGCTGATATGCAAAAAAGTACATAAATTCTAGAGCAATAATGGGTACTGTTCCCATACGGACTCTCAAATTTAATATGCAAACATGATAAACATCTGGAAAGAGACAGTAAGACTATAGAATGATTCTATTTAAACTGTTTGTGATGAAGTCTGACTTTTGGATTTTTTTGGACCATGACCCTCAAAAAGAAATACAGCTTACGGGGTACCTGGGTGGCTCAGCCGGTTAGGTGTCTGCCTTCAGCTCAGGTCATGATCCCGGGGTCCTGGGATCGAGACCCGCGTTGGGCTCCCTGCTCAGCGGGGAGTTTGCTTCTCCCTCTCCCTCTGACCCTCCCCCTGCTCATGTGCACTAAGAAAAAAACTTTAAAAAAGAAAAAAAAATAGTTTACATGAATGACCCATGTAAACACATCAAACTCCCCACCATGAACACATATGTTCGTATTTAATGAAACAATAGTTGTCCTTTCTATTAAAATGCAGGTTTTTCCTAATCTTTCTTTAAAAAAAAAAAAAGGAAAGCTTGCTGCAACCTGCTAGCTTAATTTCACACTCTATTAAAATATGATGAAAACCAATGAACTTAAAAAGGATCAAACAGACCTGTGTTGTATAAAAAGCACTCTATGCACCAGCCAATCCTGTATTAACAAGATCTACAAATCTGCTCAAGAATGCTTACTGGTGTGATTATTTAGAAAAAGCAAACCCAGCAGGCTGAAGGAGGAATTGGCCCAGTTACCCGCCCTGAGTGACTTCTCAGGGTTACAGCACCTACTGATAAGCCTTCTGGGTGGGTACGTACCCTCAGAGAGGATTTTAGTTACTTGGCTTCACAAGTTCTTTTTTTTTTTTTTTTAAAGATTTTTATTTATTTATTTGAGAGAGAATGAAAGAGAGAGAGAGCACATGAGAGGGAAGAGGGTCAGAGGGAGAAGCAGGTTCCCTGCTCAGCAGGGAGCCCGATGCGGGACTCGATCCCGGGACTCCAGGATCATGACCTGAGCCGAAGGCAGTCGCTTAACCGACTGAGCCACCCAGGCGCCCGCTTCACAAGTTCTTATCTGAAAGGAACTGACAAAAACCGGAGCACAGACACAGTACCTCTCAATTAGAGAAGTGACAGCTGAACTGAGACCCGTTTCAACTGGAGACACAAGCAACACAGGATAGTTTCAAAATACCTTATCTCATGCCTGTTGGGGATGTCATGCTTTTCAGCTTGCAGCTTATGGGCCAGCACTGAATGAAGATCTGACTTTTCTAGCAACTTGTTATCTATTAAAAAGGAAAAGAAGAAGAAAGAAATTATTTATTATAACCAATATATACCTTATTACTACTTAATATCCTATAAATATCTGGACCAAAAAAACCAACAGGGGACAGCTGGGTAGGTTTCACTTTCATTAGGTGTCAAAGTACCAGGTGCTGCACTTTGACAGCAATTGTAGCAACTGTCCAAAACCCAGAAACATACACTCCTTTGAAGTTTCTTGGCCTAAGCACAAATGGGCCGGCCAAAGGAACCTGTGGAAACATCCCTACAAGAATGTCCCCCACTTACCTATGTTTATCTCAGGAGTCAAAAAACAAAACAAACAAACAAAAAAAACACCCTGGAAAAATGAAATGTTATGCACCTCTAAGCAATGTGAAAGAGCTTATTATTACATTTGGAAAATGTAATTTTTAGATCAGGGCACTAGAGACACAAATATGAACAAGGAGCTCAAGTATAGCAGAGGGTCAAGTATAAAAAGAACTAGGAGAGTGATCTTTCCTCATATGCTTGGACGGTTTTACAGGTGAGGATGACAGAGTCCAGGCGGGAGGGCTAGCAGTTATCTTGCAAGTGGATAGGAATGAAAGTTGGAACCAACACATGAAAGAGCAGAATGAAAAATTCAGACCTTTTCTTAGTGGCAATGGTAAAATAAACGATTTTAAAAGCAGGCAGTGACATAAACAGACATTTACTAGTAAAAAGTCAAAGATTATTCTGAAGTTCCTTGCTCAGGTGGCTGGCTGGAAGATGCTGTCAAAGAACACAAGAGCGGAGAACCTAAGGAAGAAAATGAATTTTCTTTCTGAAAGTAACAAATGTGACAGGAAACATGGTGGAGTTCAAAGTACAAGTAGTTAGGAATGACAGTCACACAGGGACAGGCAAGGTGGGAGGGGGCACTAAGCAAAATAAGAGACTGATCATGGGAAACTTGTTGAATAGCTACATTTGATGGGGACTGTCACACATCCTAAAAGTCTGAGATCAGAACTGCTCTAGAACAAAATTTTGATAGGGTTTATGCTAGTGAATATTGCTGTTGGAAGGGCTTATCTTTCTTCTGAAAGAGTCTTGAGTCTCACTTCTCTTTTATATATGGAAATGGAACTCCTGGGCAGAAACAGAAATATTCTTGATTTAGATTAATTTAACCAAGCAGTTCAGCAGAACAGGGAAGTATGGTTCCAACCCTGGGTGTTCACTCACATCAAAGGGTTCTAATAAGATCTTCAAAATGTCACACCAGAGCTGGGCGCCCTGTGATATTAGGTCTTTCAAAGGACAGGAGGTATTCAAGAGGGACCCTCCTTAAAAGTCCCTCTCACTAAAGAGAAGGATCCAGCTGAAGGGAAGCTGCCACCTGTCCTTACAGTCTCTTTTCATCTTTCTCTTTAGGTTCAGAGGCAGGGGCTGAACTTGAACTTGACTGGCCTGGGAAGGCAAGAGGACAGAAGTGAAGGTGTTCCACAGGCAAAATGGAAGTGACCCCCCAAATGTCAATCACTGACCTAAAGAGAAAAACTCTAACAGGCAAAGGCTGTCTTGCTTTCCAGCCCCCTAACCGCCTCTCCTGTCAGTCTGGGCTCCTAGCCCCTCTGGCATGCACTATTTACCACAGCTGTTTCATGATGTGTTCCCTCTCCAGGATGATCATCTTCTGACCTTTCTCCTACATCCTCCCCCCTCCCATCAAAATGACTATTTTCAATGCAGAAAAACCATTCAATCTCTGTCAATGCAATTACAGCAACTTCTGTTTGTAGACTATTTCGTAAACGGCTTTCAAAGCACTTGTACACAGTTTTTACGAAGCAGGCAGGGCAAGCTTCGCCCCTTTTATAGATGCAGCAAACCAGACTCAGAAAGGTAAGTGAAAAGATCAGTAAGGTGTGGAGTCAGACTTCCAGCCCAATGTGACTGTTAAGTGTATTTTAGCTTTTAAGACAAAGCATCCAATAAACACCTGACCACCTGAATTTATATAACCCATGTGGGAATCACGTTTGAGTGGGAGGGGCTTTCTGTGCTTCTGGCTGTGAGGATCTCTTATAGTACAAGGAATAAGCACAACAGCGGTACATCATCTCGCTTTTCTTCCCATCTTTTTAAGAGGGTGGGTTCAGTGAAAGCAAGGAAGGGTCATTTCTTCGGAACCCCAGTGAGAAAAAAAAGCAAAAGTTAGGAGCCATCAAGTCTGTGTTCAAATCCAGGCTCCAACATGAATCTGCTTTGCCTACCCAAAGAAGTTTCTTAATCTCTCTCAGCATCAGTTTCCTCATGTGTAAGAAAGGCAATGACCCACTTCATAGAATTTTCGAGAAGATAAAGAGAACTAACACATGCCGTATATTTACCAAAGCACTCAAACCACTCTGCACATTAGAAATACTTGGAGAGGGGCACCTGGGTGGCTCAGTCCGTTGAGCGGCTGCCTTCGGCTCAGGTCACGGTCCCAGGGTCCCGGGATCAAGCCCCGCATCGGGCTCCCTGTTCAGCGGGGAGCCTGCTTCTCCCTCTCCCTCTGCCTGCCTCTCTGCCTACTTATGCTGTCAAATAAATGAATAAAATCTTTAAAAAAAAAAAAAAGAAATACTTGAAGAGCATTTAACACACTCATACCCGTGTCCCACCCTTATTTACTGCAATTTAATTGGTCCGGCTTTTTAATTTTTTAAAAGATCCAGGTGGTACTAACGTGCACATCAGTTTGGGAACCACTGATTTAGCACAATCAGAATTCATTAACAGGCGACTATTACTTTGAATCTCATCATCAACATGAACTCCAGACTTTTGTCAGGCTCACTTCAAGGGGTAGATGGTACCATGGGACCGAAGAAAGCCCATTTCTCTCCCCAAATGTGTCGTTCGTTAGTTACGTAAAATTGGGGAGGGAGCAAGGAAATGCTCATGAGGCCTCATCTAAGGGTACGAACATTTTTGTATTCAAACTGCAGACAGGGGTGGGGAGAGGAGAAAACCTCTTTCATATTGAAGTTTCCAGTAACGATGTCCCCACCGACCAGTGGGACTCAAAATGTGTACCAGTTAAAGAACACCAAGATGGGAGTAAAAACGAGAGGTCTGAGGAATCAAAAGCTGAACATTTCATTACACTCAGAGAACAATGTTAATTACGCGAGTTAATGCTTAAAGTCTGTGACCGTTTCAACAACGCGAGGCCCAGAACTGGACGTTTCTGGAGCTTATTCAAGCACACAAGCACTGATGCTGGGATAACAAGCACGAACGGTGCCTGCCCACGAAGAACACACCATTCAGTAGGGAAAGCCCTCTAAAGTCAAAGAGAGTAAGATCCAAAAAAAAAAAAAAAAAAAAAAGGCAGGGTTTGTGGGGCCGCCGCAAGGCGCGCGGGCGACACCAAGGGTCGGCCTCCGGCTCCTGCTGGCGCCCGGCCCGCCCGCCCGCCCGCTCCCCGGGCCCGCCCGCCCGCCCGCTCCCCGGGCCCGCCCGCCGCTCACACTGCAGGATGATCTCTTCGAATGCCTGCCTCTGCAGCCGGTCCCGCCGCCTCAGCTCCTCCGAAATGTGGCGCTTCCAGCGGGGGAAGTCGGCGGCACGGAGGCCCGACGACATTTCGCGCGCTGCCCCGGCGCCTTACCGCCGCCAATCCGAGTGGGGGCTGGCGGCCGCGGGCCGCAGCATGGGCGACCAGCGGACGCCGGAAGGCCGGCGGCCCAGACCTCACTTCCACGCACAGGCCGCCCCCAATGCCGTCCGGGACGGTCTTCCGGCTCCTGCCGGAAAGGGTTTTGGTCGGGACCGGAAAACCCGCCTCCTCCCCCGACGTCATACGCCGCACGCACGCGCGTGGCTGGTGGCGGCGCAGGGCGCTGGCTAATGACGCCCTCCCGAGGCCGGAAGCGCAGGGGGTAGAGAGGCGGCCGCTGGGGGGCGTGCGGGCTGCGCTGGAGCCCTGGCTGTCCGCGAGAAGGGGACGACAGGGAAGGAGCCGCCTGTCAATTTACGTTTCCTCGCTGCCTTCCCCCGATTTATATATTTTTTGGCCTGCCTTTCTTTTCTTTATCGCCTCACTTTACAAGCAGAAGTGGGGGCCACTCCCCACACAGTAACTGAATGACCCTAGGTGAGTGGCAATCTTGCAGAGCCTCAATTTCCTAATCTGTAAAAGGGGACCCTAAGGATACCCTCTTCAGGGTTGCCATGAGCATTAGAAGGAATGACCTATGTAATGCAGTGAGCGCTATGCCTGGTGCATTGCAAGCCTCACTTCACCTAGACCCCCGGTGTCTTCCTATCCAAATGTCTGGCTGCTTTATACTTTGGCAAGAGGGTCCCATTGCCCTTGGGAATAGGTTTTTTACAATGAAGAGATGGAATGCAGAGAACAGTTAAAGAAAAATGTGAATAGATTGGCTATGTTAATAATTAGAAGCCTAGAAATTATTACCTAACAGTAAATGGGTTCTTAGGAGGTAATCTAAGGGTGGGGGCATGAGCAGGACTTTGAAAGAGGGAAAGGACAGTTTGCCAGTAGATATTGAAGGTGGTCCATGGAAGATAGACTCTTGAGAAGATGGCATTTGTCAACTCAGTAGAATGGAAATGGTCTGTAATAGAATCCTCTGAGCTCCATTTACCTTTAAGAAGTTAGTGAATTTACGCATGAAGATGGAACTGGGCGAAGCAGGAGGCCAGAGGAGATGAAAGGAATATCAGAGCCTGGCTTCTCTTCCAGTGTGGCTCGAGTCCAGTGGAAGCTCCTTCAGAGACAGATAAAAAAGCCTTTCCTCTCCTGTGGAGCCAGTGAGTAGGTCAGTCAGGCTTCTAGAGCTGTAGTTAGAGACACTTCATTGGCAGTCAGTACGGAGTGATCCGAATTTGAGGGGAAGACTAGGAAGAATCAGAAATAGGAGGAACTTTCTCACACACTGAAGAAAATGAGAGAGCAGTTTTCCAAATGTCACCAAAAACGCCCCCAAGTATAACAGTGGTATCAACCTCAAAAGACCATAGTGTCACATAGCATCAAATCTTGACAGTTGAATGTGCTGATTTTCTAGACAAGATTATGACTAAAACATACTAACAAATTTGCAGAATCAGCGATTCCACTTGCAGAAATTTGTGTTAAACATTGGGACAAATGTCCATATACAAAAACGTCTGTCACAGCATTGTTCATAATAGTGGAAAATTGGAAACTGTATTTTCAACAACAAGAGATAGATTAAATTACAGTATACTTATTGTTCAAAAAAATGTTCCTAATAAAAACAGTGTATGGTGTAAATCTAATTTATGTAAAAGAAGTGCATCCTTGGATCCTCATAGGCAAAATTTGTCAAATGAATAGAGAATATAATTTCTAAACTAAGGGTACTAAGCTCTGCTAAGTGTGCCCTCTCCCTAAGCCACCAGCTTTATCTAGTATCTTTATCTGCAGCCACCTCGGACCCTTTTACTCCCTTCCACCCACCATACGCCCTCCCACAGGAGGACGTTTGGATTTATTGTGCTTCTGTTGTGCACACTCTTCCCTTCTGACTTCGAGTGAATTCCTATGCATTAATTCTCAACTCAGTAACCACTGCCTCACAATCTTCAATAAAAGACCTTCACAACTAGGTCAGGTCTCCCTCCTACACACGTACCTCTCCTTTATAGCAATAATCACAGTTGCGGCTTCGCATACTTGTATCATTACTTGATGAAGGTGTGTCTCCCCACACCAGATGGTAAACTCTGTGAGGCAGGAGCTGTGTCTCTTTTTGCTCAACATCATAGCCAGTGAGAGCATGAAGCTTGTTATATATTAGGTGCTCAGGAAGTGCTGTTTACTTTTTTTTAAGATTTTATTTATTTATTTATTTATTTATTTATTTATTTATTTATTTGAGAGAATGAATGAGAGGGAGAGAGAATCTGAAGCAGACTCTGCACTGAGCGCACAGCCCGACACGGGGCTTGATCCCAGGACCCTGAGATCATGACCTGAGCCGAAACCGAGTTGGACGCTCAACCGACTGAGCCACCCAAGTGCCCCAGTAAATGCTGTTTAATCAATGAATGGAATATATGAAAACACTGATAGTATTAACTCTGGGCAGTGGCATTGCTGATGTGTTTTTGTTTTTGTTTTAATTTGAGGATAGCTGACTCATGTTTATATTTTATTATGTTTTTTCTGTATCTTATATGTTTTCTAATTACTACCCATTACACTTGTACTACATGTGCAAGAAAAAGTTATAAAAATGAACATGTCAACTGGGGCGCCTGGGTGGCTCAGTTATTAAGTGTCTGCCTTCGGCTCGGGTCAGGATCCCAGGGTCCTGGGATAGAGCCCCACATCGGGCTCCCGGCTCTGCGGGAAGCCTGCTTCTCCCTCTCCCGCTCCCCCTGCTTGTGTTCCCTCTCTCACTGTGTCTCTCTCTGCCAAATAAATAAAATATTTTTTAAAAAAAGAACATGTACTTATAAAACCATTTATTCATCTGGGTGCTGAGCTCTGTGGAAGATAACTAATAAGTACAAAAGCTTCCACAGTGTTCTAGCCCATGAACTCTTCTGACTGACTACCTCACACACTGTAATTCTTTTAATCCTCCTAACAACCCTACTTGGTAAGGTTATTGTTAGCTACTGTTACCATCTTCATCCTTATTTACAGATAAGGAACCTGAAGCACGGAGAGGCTAAATAACTTGCTTGAGGACACCTAGCTAGTCGGTGGCAAGACCTGGGTTCACACACAGGCTCCTGACTCTAGCAGCCCTTAACCACTGTACTCCACCATCAGGTCTCTTCCAGCTGATACTACAGTTTGGATCGACTAGAATACGTAAAACAGAGAATAATTTGAAATGATATGTAGTTAATTCCTAAATTAGACAAAAGGGAAGGCATCCTGGTGAAGAGCAATGTCTGATGTGGAGGTCTCAGGTGTACTCCTGAGGACCTTGACAGGAATGGCTGGATGGGGATGAGTAATAGGAAGGAGGAGGAAATAAGGTTGTCTGAATATTCTGGAGACAGATAATGAGGCTTAAGAGAAAAGTTTTTGGTTTTGCTCTGGTTAGTAATGAGTGTTTCAAGGATTCAGCATGCTTTGCTGGAAAGCAACATCTATAAAATGGATTCTGACTGGCTCTAATGGATGTAAGGTGTAAATAAAATATCCCAAGATTCTTGTAATAGTGTGTTAAGCAAGTGCAAGTTTGCTCACAGAAGAATGGAAGAAGCATCACTCAACAAAGAACTTTCTTTGTGCGAAGTTTAGTATCACTGAAACAAAGTATAACCAGATTTAACATAACAGCATTTCCACTGTTAAAACTTCCAAGACTTTCACCTGAACCATTAATGCCTACATACCTCATCTGTGAGATCCTATAGTGCTGCTCCAATTCGGTGGACTCCCAAGTCCAACTTTCAGACAACTGTCCTGTTTACTCTGGTCCTTCCCCTTTAGGTCTTTCTGATTCCCTTTATCTTTCAATCAGCAAGTGTAAACAGTTGGGTCCTAGTGTGTGTCTGGCACAGGGGTGAGCCCTGTGTGGAAGACAGATGGCCCAGGCTTGGATCCTGATCACAGAGCTCACTTTTCAGGAAGGGAGATCTGAATGTGCATTATTTAAGGAATATAAAGTAAAAATGAGATTTCGTATTTTAACGACGACAATGTTTGAGGGAGGTATTAGCCTTGTACCCCAACACAAGGTTTATAGCAAAGCTCTATTTTCCTAGAGGAATACCTTGTTATCCCTCCTCTATTTTGGCAGCCAAGTACTGGAACGGTGGCTGGAGGGTTCGGCGTGGCACATCTAGCAAGCTGGGAGTATGAGCCCTGGCTGGAGAGTGTGTTTGTGGGGAGTTATCTCCCTTGGTGTGCTTCTTTGATTTTTTTTTTAAGATTTTATTTATTTATTTGACAGAGAGAGACACAGCGAGAGAGGGAACACAAGCAGGGGGAGTGGGAGAGGGAGAAGCAGGCTTCCCGCGGAGCAGGGAGCCCGATGCGGGGCTCGATCCCAATCATGACCTGAGCTGAAGGCAGACGCTTAACACTGAGCCACCCAGACATTTAAATTTCTCCCAGACACTCCCGCCATCTCCTGCTGTGAATAACACCCAACTTTACTGAGTGATTTCTACGTACCAGGGACTGGGCTCTACCTGGTTTAACTTCTTTCTTTCGCACCTTACACGATGCAGGTGCTGTTAATCTTTCCTTTTACAGGTTTGAAACTGACATACAGAGGTCAAGTAGCTTGTGCATGTCATGGAGTTAGGAAGAGGCAGAGCTTGGATTTATTCCAGGAAAACTGACACCTTAACACCAGAACGAACAGACCCCCCCCCCCCTCCAGCCCCTGTGCTGCGTGTCAGCACATTAGGGTTGTGGCTGTTTTTTTAGGCTGAAGAGAGTATCAGAAGACTTTTTTTTTTAAGATTTATTTATGTATTTTAGAGGAGGGGAGGGGCAGAGGAAGAGGGCGAGAGAATCCTCAAGCGGGCTCCCCACTGAGCGTGGAGTCCAACGCGGGGCTTGATTCCAGGACTCTGAGATCACGACCTGGGCCGAAACCAAGAGTCGGACGCTTGACCGACTGAGCCACCCAGGTACCCCAGAATGCTTTTAATGACAAGCAATAGAAATGCAATTTGGGGGTGCCTGGGTGGCTCAGTCGGTTGGGCGTCTTGCCTTCGGCTCGGGTCATGATCCCGGGGTCCTGGGATCGAGCCCCGCATCGGGCTCCCTGCTCGGCGGGGAGCCCGCTTCTCCCTCTGCCACTCCCCCTGCTTGTGTTCCCTCTCTCGCTGTGTCTCTCTCTCTGTCAATAAATAAATAAATAAATTAATAAATAGAAGTACAACTTGAGCTTCCTTAAGGGAGGGGGGGGTATGCAGATCCAGGGTGTTGCATAGAGCTGGCAGTGGGTGGGGATGTGGCTGGACACCAGGAAGCGGTGGAACCAGGATGCAGATCCCATCAGAATGCTCAGCCCTCGGCATCTACTTCCCTCCATAAGTTTCTGCTTCCTTTTCCTCTTGCCTGGCAGCTGGGCTTCTTTTGTTTCTCAGTCCTCCCGCCCAGACGGTGAAGACGTGGCCCCTCTGAGGGCCTGTCAGTACAAGCCAGCTGCAGACTGCTCTGGCACCTCCGCGCCCCAGTTCTAAACTCCTGGGAGCAGACGCTGATGGGCTAGCAGATGCCCATGTCCAACAATCGATGGGGCAGAGGGCCAGCGTCAGCCTTCTAGATGGTCCCCCCAAGGGAAGGGACGGTTCTCAGAAGAAGGCAGGCAGAACTTCTGTTCAGACAGCCCAGCCCCCCCATTCTTTTTTTTTTTAATTTTAATTTTTTTATTGTTCGGTTCATCACCATACATTACATCATTAGTTCTTGATGTAGGGTTCCATGATTCATTGTTTGTGCGTAACACCCAGTGCTCCGCGCAGCACGTGCCCTCCTTAGTACCCATCACCAGGCTCACCCATCCCCTACCCCCTCCCCTCTAGAACCCCCCCACTCTTTTATGAACAGATTCTGCCCTCCTGACTACATTCATGGCATTTCCCTGTCCCTCCATGCCACAAATTGGCCCCAGGAATGAGCATAGAAACCCTTACCAATCACTGTTCTGCGCAGGAACTTTTAAACTGGGTCTGGAAGAGAGGGGAGGGGCCCTTTTGTCCTTTGGGTAGGAAGTCTGGGGATATGCATCGGGTTCCACTGGTCGCCATGTCCCCTCCCATGTCTCATGGAAAGTTTGGTCTGAAAAGAAAACGGGGGCAATCACATAAGGAGAAGAAGAGATGAGAAACCGAGGGTCTTGATGGCATTGGCGTTGGAGTCCCTGGTTCCAGCCACTCC
Organism: Eumetopias jubatus; assembly: GCF_037043125.1. Lineage (NCBI taxonomy): Eukaryota > Metazoa > Chordata > Mammalia > Carnivora > Otariidae > Eumetopias > Eumetopias jubatus. Next base: position 7,609,097 of record NW_028274809.1, read on the forward strand.
TGAAACTAACCCAGCACTATTCTCCTCCCAGTCTGGTTACTTGAACCAATACATGACTACATTTCACTAAAGCTGGTTTGCATTTTTTTTTTAATTTTTTAATTTTCCAGAGAGAGAGAGAGAGGGAGGGAGGGAGGGAGGGAGTGTGTAAGCAGGGAGGCAGAGGGAGAGGGCAAGAGAGAATCCCAAGTAGGCTCCATGCCCATGCGGAGCCCAATTCGGGGCTCGACCTCATGACCCCAAGATCATTTCGACCTGACCCGAAATCAAGAATTGGATGCTTAACCCAATGAGCCACCCAGGTGCCCCTACATTGGGTTTTTATTCCCGCTTGTCATTCAAGAACCCTGATTAATACATCAGACAAGCCCAAGAAAAGACTAGGGCTGCGTGGGCAAAACAGTAGGGCCCCCACCGGTGAGCATGAATCCAGGGCTTTCCCCTTTACAATCTTGACAAATACACTGCTCTTCTCACCATGCACTTTTGGTGTTAATCAGCACCCCGTTTCCAGACTTTCGGGGAAAAGTGTCTCGATCAGAAATCTCCTGAACTTCTGAGTGAGTTAATCTCTGTTTTGTTTTTTTTTTTGATTTTTTTATTTATTTATTTGAGAGAGAATGAGAGAGAGAGAGAGCACATGAGAGCGAGGAGGGTCAGAGGGCGAAGCAGACTCCCTGCTGAGCAGGGAGCCCGATGCGGGACTCGATCCAGGGACTCCAGGATCATGACCTGAGCCGAAGGCAGTTGCTTAACCAACTGAGCCACCCAGGCGCCCTTAATCTCTGTTTTAAATGATAGTATTAGTCTGTGAGAGAAAATGTTCCTAACCCAAAAGTTACAATTAGAAATATTAGAATAGACCTGAAATATGGGAAAATATGGTTGCCATATGTTAGAACTACTTTCTCTTCCCCCTCAACAGAAAGTGAAGGGACACCATTTCAAATGGCACCGTTGGAGTGACTCACGGGGTATTAATAGCTGTGCAGAGCCCCTCCCAACACTACCTTCTCATGCAGTAGAACCACGGAGAAAGCACGGTGGAGTAGAATTCTGACAAAGTAAATCAGTAAATATTGCATGTCATGAGATATGGATCTTTGCTGAGGTATCAAGTGGACCTTTTGTCTTTAGAAAGACCTAAAGTCGAAATAGCAGTCTGTTCTGCAAATCCCGGGATCCAGGCACTTCCTCTGGGAGGCAGATCCTCAAATAAGGAGGAACCAGCCAGCGACGCAGGGTCCAACAGGGACAGGGTGCAGGACTGGCCACTCTGTGGTGTGCGACTCACATGCATTCCAGCATCTTGTCCTGCACCTCTTCTTTCCAATAAGGAAATTTTTCTATCCCATCATGTGCACTGGACCTCGAGCTCTTAAGCTTTCCCACAATTAAATTGCAGAGCTCCCTTAGTCTTGTCAAAGACTGCACGTGGACAAATGGCTTCTCCAACCACCTGGGTAACCCCAGCACCGCCCTTGCTTCCCAGGAGGTGTGGGGCAGTCCAGTCCAGGGCAGAACGATCAAGCTTGGGAAGGCCATGCAGGATCGTGGAATATGTTCCATTGTCCTTCCCTGCAGGGTCCAGTGATCTAGTTCAGCTCGTGCAGAGTCTTCCAGGAGCTGGAGATTTGGAAAGTTCTCCTCTGGTCTTTCTAACTTGCCTCTGAGATCTCCTGTGGGCCCCGGGCCCTGCCCTAGACCTTGGGGATGGCCCACACCGTCTCGTCCACAGTGTCTCTCTCTCTCTCTCTCTGTGTCACTCTCTCCCTCTGTCTCTGTCTCTTTCTCTCCCTCCCTCCTACCAGTTTCTTTAATTCTCTTTACCTCTTTTTTTCTCGAAGCCCCATCGCCTTGAGTCCAACTTGACCTCCACCTCCATGAAGGTTGTTTTTCAACCATTCTCAGCTCCATCTCCTCACTTAGGAGTGTATGTGTGTTGGAGGCAAGAGTAAGGGAACCCTCTGCTGTGCTGGGGATTGGGGTAGTTGGAAAACACCTCACAGACAGATCCTTGATTCTTGCTAGGGACCCTCCTGTGACTTGTTAAACTATAAGGGTATCTTTGTCCTTGCAGGTCTATTACAGAAGACTTGCCCCACTTCACACCTGCTACTTTATCCTTAAGTTACCAGCTTATACACACAAGAAGTAAAGTAAAGTATGGTCTGCAGATTTGTAAGCCTGAGCGTCAAGTCCTAATTTACACTGGGAACTAGGAGGACAAGCAACCTTAAGTCAGCATTCTGGTGTCAACCATAACTTGCCTCTTGGGGAAGTTAGGAGGATTTCAACTGCAAGCAACAGAAAACTTAACCTGCGATTTAAACCAGGGATCGGCAAAATATGGCCTACCCGCCAAACCTAGCTTGCCTTCTGTTTTTGTACAGCCTTCAAGCAAAGGAATTTTTGCATTTTTAAACTAAAGAAGGGGTTGGGTGTTGGCCTTTGAACCTGTGCCTCTCAGCTCTCCTACTGGGGAAGAGTAATCGACTTACGACCCCAGCAGCTGTGCTCCCAATCCACCACCACATCCAAAGTGTCCATGCCACCCTCAGACGCCCCAGCCAGTGACTGAGTGCCGCAGGGAAGCTCCTGAGACACGGGAGACTCCTCTTCTGACTTTGTCTCCAGGGTGCTGTCATGGGCTGAATATGTACTCCTGAAATCCATGCATTAAGCCCTAACCCCCCATTGTGATGGTATTTGGTGGGAGGGCCTTTGGAAGAGCATGAGGGTGGAGCCCTCTTGAGTGGGATTAGTGCCCTTTAAGAAGGGACACCTGAGCGGGGCGCCTGGCAGGCTCAGTCAGAGGAGCATGTGACTCTTGATCTCGAGGTCGTAAGTTTGAGCCCTACGTAGGGTGTAGAGATTACTTAAATAAAACTTAAAAATATATATATATTGGAAAAAAAAAAAGAAGGGACACCTGAGAGATGATCTCTCTCTCTCCCCATGGCTGTCTGCAAACCAGGAAGAAGGCTCTTGCCAGACATAGAATCTCTGGAACCTTGATCTTGGACTTCCTAGGCTCCAGAGCTACAAGAAATAAATGTCTGCTATTTAAGCCCCCCTCTCCCCAGTCTATGGTATCCTGTTATTGCAGCCCGAGATGACAAAGATAGACACCCCATTGGCCCTGAGAGGACCAGCCTTGTCCAGCACCCCTCCCATCTTCCCCTACAGGCCTCTCCCTCAATACATTTCTCATGTCTAGTCCTCCTTGTCTTGTGCTGTTCAGGGAACCAGGAGGGGAGCCCAAGTATCAGGAGAAGGCTGAGGAAGGAAGGAGTTGCCAACTCTGCTGGAGACATTTGAGGGGTCCTTCCCCTCCCTGAGTCCACTTCTCTTTCCCTCTGATAAGATCAGGGGTCTGGTGGCTATGATTCTACCACATCACTGGACCCTTTTACCACTCCACTCTTTGGACCAGCCATGCACAGTTGACCCAAGAGAGGCCATATTCCATTTCCAGGGGTCTGAGTGTGGGGAGCTGGACCTCAGTGTCTGGAGCTGAGGGAGAAGCCAGGGAGGCCAGGAATGGGCGGAAGAGCTGTCTGTGGACAGGAGCAAGGAAGAGGTGGGTAGAGGAAGTGTCCAGAGAGAGCAGGGCCCAGGATGGGGCTGCCCTCCACCTGACAGCCCTGTTCCCCAGCGCCAGGGTCTCTTCTTCCTCAGCTAATTTCCCTTCTTGTAAGCAGAGAGCCTTGACTAAAATGGAAATTTAGAACTTTAGAGCAGGAAAACCCCTTAGATGTCATTCCGTTACAGAGACTGAGAGCAGAAAATGCCCGCCCTGTTCTGCTCATCTTTGCCAGGATCTGAAGAAACCAGCCGCTGTGTGTCCTGGAAGAAGTGCAGAGTGCTACCCCAGGTCCTAAGTGGTGGTGAGTGTGTGGGGAGGACTCGTGGCAGAGGGAAAGGACCCTCTCTGTGCCCTTTCTCAGGCCCTGACTCACGACCGTGGAGGTGACAGCCCATCACGCTGCAGTGTGGGGGCGCTGCCTGCCCTCTGGGCCACACCCCAGGGTGACCTCTCAGACAAGGCCAAGAGGGCAGGTCTCCTGCATGGGGGTGAGTGGATGGAACCTTCTCTGCCTCTCCCTCCCGAGATCCTGTATTCCCGTTTGTGGTGATTTCACAGCATCCTTGAGATCAATGCATAGGTAGGGATTTGCTTTACCTTCTGGTGACTAAACAGCACATTTCGGTTAATTTTTCCAAAGCAAATGAAGTCTGGGTGGATATTTTTATGGGGTAGTAAGGGAAGGCCTCTGCTACAGAAGCACCACCTTCATAAACTGGAAACAGCCAGCAACCTTGCAAGCAGGGTTCCTGCTAAATATTAAAAAACAAAAAACCCATAGGGCTGGTTTCAAAAGACCTCCCTTCCCTGAATTTCAGATTATTTTGGTAGGACGGGGTTCCCGTAGAATTCTAACTCTAGCAGGTCAAAGACGATGAAGATAGCAAAGTCTCTGAAAAGAGCTGGCCACGCACTTTCCATCAGCCGTCACCCCTGTACGTTCCGCCCGCACTGTAAGAATGTTCCTTGTGTGTAGAACGTTCTTGGTGACCGTATCTTCACCAGTTTGGATAGTACAATAGGGAGAAAAAAGTTCACTAGTGTGATAGATGATCATCGGATCTGACTGTTGTTTTACTTTACATTTCTTTGGTAAAATTGAACATTTTCTCATCTATTTGTGTATCCATCATCCAGTCTCTTTGGGTACTCTATCTGTCTACATTCTTTGCCCATTTTGTCCAGGCGAGGAATAAACAATTTCCTATGCGTTGTTTGGGGGGGTGGCTAGGAAGACTTGGTTTTTTAAAAAATACGTTTTTCAGGATTTGTCCAAGATACCTTTTTTTGTCAGGCAGATAGAATGTGGGTATCGATGACCTGGTCACTCCACTTCTGAGTGCATGCATTAGAAAGCATCCTCCCAGGAAGCTGTGACAATGCCTCATTTCCTGTTTATGATGCAGAATGTATCTTTGAATGAGAAGTTCTGCTAAGTAAGGTATAATCATGGGGGGATGGGGCACAGTTTTCCGAAGTTGAGACTCCTGAGGGAGAGTAAAGACCAAGTTATTTCAGAAGGGCAAGTAGAAGTTTAAGTCCTCCAGCACAGCAGCTATGTTGGGTGGGACACAGAGCACATTGTAATGGCGACTTTACATTCATTTGGATCCCAAAATGGTATCATCCATGTATTCCTGGAGGTAGGGGTACCCCTCCTGTAGGACCCAGTGGGTATAGGGTTGTAGAGGTATAGGGCCTACATGCCTAAAGGATTGGCTAGAACCCTTGGATATCATCTGTTTCTTTAGGCTCTCGACCTCCTCTCTTCTTTGTGTCAGGACCCCTTTGAGGCTCAATTAATTCAGCAAGCATTTATTAAATGCCTAACATATGCCAGGCGTTATTCTAGGTGCTGAGGCTAGCCACACGGCTCAGAGTATTTTCTATCCTTAAAGAGTTTCCATTCTAATGGGGAGAGACAAGCCAAAAAGACTGAGCATACTAAAGAAGCAAATTATGTATGTGTGTGGGCGATGAGAGCTATGGATGAAACAAAAAAGTGGACCAGAGTAAGGGTGATGGTGAGGGGGTTTGGGTGCAGTTTGCACATCGATAGGGTGGCTGGGATGGACCTCACTGAGAAGGTGAGATTTTAGCAAAGACCGGAAGGAGGTGAGAGTTAGCTAAGAGGTCATTTGTGGGGGAGAGCGTTCGGGCAGAGGGCTCAGCTAGAGCGGGCTCTGTAGCGGGTCCAGTCGGAGCCCACCCAATGCTCTGGAGCAGCCAGTGCACCGAGCCCCCTGTTGTAGCGGGTGTTGGCTCCTAAAGGTTCACACATGTCCCCTTCTCTGGACCCTAGGCCAACCTCCCTTCTTAGAGATGCCTGGGAGGTGGTCAATCACTGACAAAGAGCATAGGTGCCCAGTGCCCTAACCTCGAGCAGGACAATCTCCGTGATGCAACGTACATTCCTTCCCAAGCTCCCCATGGGACAGGCTTAGGCTAGACTTCTTCTAAAACTGCAGTTGCCTAACATCTTCCTCTGACCTATCCTGATTCCCTCAACACCTCTCCTGATGCTTGGAGTATTTCCTCAATAAATCCCTTGCACGAGAATCCCAGTCTCAGGCTCTGCTTCTAGGAAACCCAGCCTAAGGCAGCCCTAAGGCCAGAACTTGCCTGATATGTCTGAAAACCAGCAGGGAAGCCATGGTGGCTAAAGCAAACCTCCCCAGGAAATGTACAAATACAGACATATTGGCTTACAACTCTGCCTGAGACACTATGGAACCAGATTCAGAGCGATAGTATTTCTCGTGCCCTGCCTAAGGGCCGGTAACCCTACACGTTGACTTCCTGATATACCATCCCTTTCTCCACGAAAGGGTCAGGAGGGTACCTTCTCGCACAGAACTTTCTGTCTTCAGTTAGGAAAACTGCCCACTTGCCTCCTTCCAAAGTTGCTTTCCTGGAAAATTACTGACTCCATCTCCTATCAACTGAATTGTGTCCCCCTCAAAATTCATGTGTTGAATGCCTAACCCCCAAGGGATTAAGTGGCTGTAAGTGGAGAAGGGCTTTTAGGAGACAAAATTAAATGAGGTCATCCGTGTGGGGCCCTAATCCGATAGGAATGTCGGCCTTATAAAAAGAGGAAGAGGAGAGACACCTCTTTCCCTCTCTCTGCTGTGCATGTGAAGATACCCAGAAAACGGCTCTCTGCGAACCAGGAAGTGGGCTCTCACCGGAAACTGAACGGTATGGTATTTTCTTATGACAGCCTGAGCAGGCCATCAAAATTACAAAACCATCCAAACTGCAAAAGTCAAAAGGAAATTCTAGGGTTAGGTTTGTGAGGATCACTCTTCTGATCCGTTGGGAAACAGTTCCTGCAACGACTCTGCCCAGCTCCAGGGAGCCAAGCCAGGGGATTGTTGGCCCTTGATAGAGGGCTTGAAAATCAGAGGTAACCCAGGACTCAACTTGCTTTTCTATTTTCACACCTAACCAAAAGATGGAAGCATTGTAAAAGGTCTGAAGATAGAGACGGAGGAAAAGTTTTCTTAGAATTTTAATCATTTCCTGTGTAGCTGTTGTTCTGTGAGTGCAGAGAAATCTCCTCTCGCATAGAAAATTAATTCCGAGAGGTAATTAGTTTATTTCTTATGTAAAAAGCTTAACCCACCTCCACAGATCCTGGCAATACAACCGCCTGACAAGGAGCTGGAAAGAAAGCGTTTGAAGACTGAAGACACGGCTCAGAGACTCGGTTTTCTACCTGTCTTCTGTGAGCTTTGCCAAGTGCCCTGACTTCCCTTGAACCTCAGTTTCTTTCTCTATAAAATATGGGTAAGATTCACTCTATGGAGTAGTGAACACATATAGCACTGCATTTTTATTTGGCCCTGAAGGCATCTAGGATTAACCTGTCTGAGCAATCCTTGAGATAAGTAACCTGCTGGATTTTCATGAACTTACCCAGGTTGTGATTAGACTGTCATGGGGTCAGGCCAAGAGAAGTTCAAGAGCTGAAAGAACTTTCCTTAATCCTAGACACATACCTGCCTCCAGCCAGGGGAGGATGCCAAGGTTGGGAGTCTGCCCATAGCTGAGGGAATGGGCAGGTCCTCCAGGAAAACAGGCAGGTCCTCAACTAGCTACATCAGTATCACCTGGGATGTTGATTTTGAAATGCATGTTTCTGTTTTCATCTCTCCCTTGCCCTAGAGGGTACTGAATCAGATTCTCTGTGGTTGGCCCCAGGGCCTGCATTTTGAAGGGGTTTCCTCGGGTGATCTTTTTGTACCCTTAGGTTTTTTTTTTTTTAAAGATTTTATTTATTTATTTGTCAGAGGGAGAGAGCACACACAAGCAGGGGGAGTAGCAGGCTCCCCGCTGAGCAAGGGGCCCGATGTGGGACTTGATCCCAGGACCCTGGGATCATGACACTTAATCAACTGAGCCACCCAGGCATCCCTCTGTACCCCTAAGTTTGAGAAGCACAGTTCTAGTAGAGCTACTTCGGATTGTATAGTCACTAACAGGTTACTGTAGAATTCATACCTAAGTTATAAGTGAACATTTTGAATGGCTTGCTTAGAACAGCTTGCAGTATAAATTTATTCCCCATAATAAGCAGTATTCATAGGCTATTTATTGACCAAAAAATAATTGGAGCTTATCACATATCAACAAGGATTAGTAATTAGATTATGTAAATTATTCCTCAAGTCATATATTGTCACATACTCATGTCCAGTTAGGGTGATTTAAGAGGAACAACTGAAAACACTTTTTGCACGTATTCACTGAAGGTCAATTATATAAAAGATTAGGAAAGACCCACAGTGGTAGTTAGAATCAGGGCGTAGGGACGCCTGGGTGGCTCAGTCAGTTAAGCGTCTGCCTTCGGCTCAGGTCATGATCCCAGGGTCCTGGGATCGAGTCCCACATCGGGCTCCCTGCTCAGCGGGAAGCCTGCTTCTCCCTCTGCCTGCCACTCCCCCTGCTTGTGCTCTGTCTCTCTCTCTCTCTCTGACAAATAAATAAAGAAAATCTTTAAAAAAAATAGAATCAGGGCGTAATCAAGATTGTTGCATTATGAGGTCTGATTTTTGTTTTGCTGCTTACCGGTCTGATGCCAAGATGCACAGCCAATTAAATGGCGACGAGCTGTATTTTGCAATGAACGAGAGCAAAAGTTCACTTAAATTTAGCATTCTGACTTCATTAAAATTTTTTATGCCAGCACATAGAACATGCTGTGAAAAGGAAATCACAGAATGACATAAAACAACCCCTCTGTCATCTGGGAGTCTATATTTAGAATCTTTTCTAAATGTTTCTGCACCACTGGGACTGTGCGAAAGATTTTCCCTTTCATTGTGTTACATTATGAACCAGAACCAAAAATTTAACATGGCTAGTTTTAATATTTTTTGTTAACACCATATTGTTGGATGGTATAATGCCAGCAGCAAGAGAGAATGGGTAAAAACCTGTTGTCCATATGCTGCAGGATGAATAATAATTTCCTGGGTGGAAACAAGGAGGGAGAGAGCCCTGAAAACCATGGAACGTATGAAATCTACACTCTCAGGGGCAGTGCTCAGTGAGCACAAGGACCCAGAGCTGGGCATCCGACTCGGCACACCTCATGGGTACTGTGTTCCTGGGTCTTCTAAGCTAGGACTCCCAAAACCCAATTTTCTTGAGAAAGGCTCAATCAAGAAGCTTCTGGGTACAAACAGTGAGCGCCATTATGAATCAGTCATGATCTTCACTTTTCATTTATTATTTACAAGCGTACCCTTATGTATATTTATTTCCCTTCTTGCAAATGATGGAGAAGGAAACTGGCCTCAACTAACTAACAGCAAAGTTGAGATTTGAACCCAGCTCTGACCCCAAATCATTCCCCGCTTTGTTAAGCCACTTTGCTTCCTTTATGCATGAACACGTCCCGCACTTTGAACAGCGTTTCCACAGATCTGATGTCTTGACCACGGGCATCATGTTGATCTGGAATGTTTGCTGAAATTCCGATTCCCAGTAACCAACCCGACCAAGGGAACTCGGTGCTCCGGCAGGCATATGAATATGCATTCTCGAAGCTTCTACAGGAGATCCTTATCCATAGCCGTTTGAGTGCTATTATTTTTGATGAATCCAGAGGAAGCATGAGATACAGGAGCTGCCCTTCATGCCTCTACACACCAGCTGGAGAGCGCAGCCCCCAGGAAACCAAAGCAAAACCTTCCATTTACTTTTGCATCGTTTGCAGCGAATTGTGAAATCCCAGCCTGTCTTCCACTTGGCGCTCAGTGTGCTTTTGAGCCATCCTGCTTTGTGATCAGGTGGTATTTACTTGAGGAATCAAATCCTCATATTAACATAAGCAAAACATAATTAGAAAAATCTGTTATAAAAACCATTCTGCTTTCCAAGCCAAATATAAATTACTTTGGAGTAAGTCATGCCAGGAATCCCACTCCATTAGCTCATGTAATTAAGAGTGGCTGTCAGCCCATGACTGTCAATGTCTATTTTTCTTAATTGTTTGCTTATGTGGCCCCCCCATCTTTTACTCACGATGTATGTATAGTGTGAAAGAGTTACCGTCAAAAAGTGATCTTATTCATTTTTGTAACAAATTGTATTGATTTTGCTGCTTTGCCCACTCTCCTACCCCTTGGTTCTCTGCCCTTCTCAGTGTGTCCCGTGTCTGGAAGCTGACCCCTATGGACATTGCTGCCTCCTGGGCCAAGGGCCTCCCTTGCCCTCTGGCCTCTGCTTGGTTTGGGCAATGGGAGAACTAGTGGGGAAGGAACGAGGAGACAAGGGAGGAGGAGGTGCCTTTAAGCCCTGCCCTTCTCTGCTGTTCCTGGTTCCTTTTATGGCCGCAGTGTCTAGCAGGGGCCCCTCTTTCTGGCTCCAACTCTCACTGCCTTGGATAACAAGTGAGCTCAGGGAGGTGGTGGCTTCTTGCTGTCACTGGTCCCTAGGTGTCTCAACATCCTTTGCGGGTTCTCTCCACTCTGCCTGCGCCTCTGGAAACAGGGTCTTCATTAAGGTCTCCCTTGGGTGTGCCCTTTCCCTATACGTTCAGGTGCATTTATTTACATTCATGGGTTGTGTGTGTACAAAGATGTCTAGTCTATCCGGAATACTGGCTCAACTTGCAAATATAATTACTGTGTGAACTCTTGGGTTTATTTTCAAATATATAAATGTGTTTATATATATATGTATACACACACACACATATAGACAGCTAACCCTTGAACGACACAGGGGTTGGAGGCGCCAAACCGCCTCACGCAGTCAAAAGTCCACAGGTAGGGGTACTGGGTGGCTCAGTTCAGTGTCTGCCTCCGGCTCAGGTCATGATCTCAGGGTCCTGGGGTCGAGTCCCGCATTGGGCTCCCTGCTCAGAGGGGAGCCTGCTTCTGCCCCTCCCTCTGCCCCTCCTCCCCTCTTGTTCTCTCTCTCTCTCTCTCTCTCTCTCTCAAATAAATAAATAAATAAAATCTTGAAAAAGAAAAACCACGGGTAACTTTTGGCTCCCCCCAAACTGTTGAGCAGAAGTCTTACATAAACAATCGATTAACACCTATTTTGCACGTTACATGTATTACATACTTTCTTGCAGTGAAGTCAGCTAGAGAAAAGAAAATGATACTAAAAATCGTAAGAAAAAGGAAATACGTTTTTGGTACTCTACTGTATTTAGAAAAAGAAAATCCACGTTTAAGCGGACCCACGCAGTTCAGGGGTCAGCATGAGAAATATTAAAGAGGGACAACCGCCCCGCCCCCACCTTCCCGGGATGGGAAGACTTTGTTGGTTCCATTGAGGAAACTGACAGAAATGGAGCACAGGGGAAGGGAACACATGAGCGTCTAAGTGTAACTCGATGTAAAAGGGACTGCAGGTGCCAGAACCAAGAGAGCAGGGTGAGGAAGACTGGACATCTGTCTGGGTGGAGGAAGGGGGAGGGTGGAGGGGAAGGGAAGAGGGGGAGGGAGAAGGGGGAGGGAGGAGGGGAGGGAGAGATAAGCAGCAGGATGCCCTGATCTTTGGAGAAAACTGGCAAGGAGGATGTTGAGGAAGCTTCTTGTGGATTATGAGGCTCAATTATGAGCAACATTTCTCTTCAAGGCCATGGGGTTTTAAAACATGCCTGTGAGTTCTTGAACACTTCCCCATCAAAAGGTGGAGTCTAGGGGCGCCTGGGTGGCTCGGTTGGTTGGGCGTCTGCCTTTGGCTCAGGTCATGATCCCAGGGTCCTGGGATGGAGCCCCGCATCGGGCTCCCTGCTCGGCGGGAAGCCTGCTTCTCCCCTGCCTGCTGCTCCCCGTGCTTGTGCTTGCTCTCTTCCTCTTTCTCTCTGGGTCAAATAAAAAAATAAAATCTTTATTTAAAAAAAAAAACACAAAAAACAAAACAAAAAAACACAAAAGGTGGAGTCTAATTCTCTTCTCCTGGAACGTGGGCTTACTGAGAACGGAACGCAGCACAGTGATTCTGCAGGACTCCAGAGGCTGGACCATAGGTGTTCCTGCCACCACGGAGGTCCCAGCTGATAGCCAGCATCAGCCACCAGGCTTGTGAATGAATGATACTGCAATGGTCCCAGCCCCCAGCCACCAGTCTTCAAGCTCACCCAGTTATGGTGGTGGAAGCCGGGACAAGCTGTTTCCAACAAGCTCTCCCTCAATTGCCGATCTGTGAGCAAAATGAGTATTGTTGTTTAAAGCCACTAAGTTTTGGGGTGGTTTGTTATGCAGCAAAAGATGGCTGGCACAAAGGTTTTCTGTTTTATTTTGTTTTTTGGGTTTTTAAAAAAAGATTGATTGATTTGCAGGGCTGGTGAGGGGCAGAGGGAGAGACAGTTTTAAGCAGACTCCACACTGAGCACGTAACCCCACGAGGGGCTCGATCTCACGACGCTGAGATCAGTACCTGAGCCGAAATCATGAGTCGGATGCTTAACTGACTGCACCACCCAGGCACCCCTGGCACAAAGCTTTTATGGTTAGACTTGCGTGGATTAAGCTGGCCTTCAGGTGGCCCTGTGTTTACCAGTGACAAGGAGATGGTACAGAGAAATACCAACTAGAATATTTTTTTTATCCTCTAAGGAGCTTTCTGAAAAACCCTTCTTAGGGAGAGTTGTATATGTACCATGACAAGACCTGGGTGCCTAGCACGTAGGAGATGCTTCAGAAATTTACATTTTGGATGAAACAAATAAGCCAGATGGGGAGTGGGATCCCAGGGGGTATACTTCAGTAACAATAGCCATTAAGGGTGGGTTTTGATGCTTCTAAGGCACTTGTTTGGCTCAGACCTGGATGAGTGGAAGATGCAAATTTGCGTTGGAGCTCATTTGCTCAGTTTACTAGAGAAGGGAGGCAGGAAACGTCTCCACGGTGTTATCTATATGTAGGAAGGAGGGAAAATGGGTTTAAAAGCTAGTAGTGGAATTTTTCAGAGAGAAAACTATCTTTTTGTAGCAGAACATTTCGGAGGATCATGGTATTGGGAGCTGACCCCCAAGGCCTGGCCAGGATGGGCTTCGAAGGAGATGCAGGACCACATTGTCCAGTAGGACGAAGTGAGGAGATCATGGAGAGTGAGGGCAAGTGTGGAGGACGGGGGGGGGGGGCGGGGGTCCCAGAGAAAGTCGATCAGAGAAAAATTGGCTAGGTAACTGAAGAATTTTAAGAACAAACATGTTTACTAGTTATTTGTAAGTTGTTGGCCGTGACATTCTGTGCTGGAGCACTCACTCACTGCCCCACATTTTCCCCGAAGCCGGTCTTACATGGGGACTTCCCTTGGTGCTGTTTGGTGGAGCGAAAGAATCAGGGCAGGGCCCGGCATGGGACAGAAAAGGGTCAAAAGACAAGAAATACATAGGAAATATGGAGGTGGGACTGGAGGCCACTGGAAGAAGCTCCCCAAGAATCCCCTTCTTTGGTGGTTACTCTAGAGATGAAAATACACTTCTTTAACACCTCACAGGCTATTTAGGGTTAGTTTTGTCCCACTTCAAGTAAAATGTCTCAAATTTGCAATTACGTAGCGGTTTCCTACCCTCTTCTCTCCTTTATGATTTGTGGTCATAAGTCTTTCCTCTACATCCATTACAACCACTACAATAGACTGTTATGATTATTGCTTTACACAGTCATATTTTAAAGAAATTAAGAGAACAGAAGGGTCTTTTCTATTTATCCACATATTTATCCCTTTCAATGCTTTTCATTCCCTCCTAAAGATCTGAGTTCCTACCTATTGTGATAACCCATCAGCCTCAAGAAATTCCCTTAGCATTTTTTTTTTTTGTAGGAGATCTTAGAATGAAGTTTTCTTTTATCTGAAAATGTCTTTATTTCACCTTAATATTTGAAGGATCTTTTGACCAGGACTAGAATTCTGGGCTTGACTTTTTAAAATGTCTATTTCTCTGCTGAGATTATAGGTGATAGATAGAGATAGAGACATATAATACTCCTAAATATATATATTATATATATATATACTTTGTCAAGATACTATATAAAGATAGGTAGATATACATATAAAGATATTTATATCCTAAAGTGTATATATATTCTGCAGGTATATGTAATAAATATATACTTTAGAGATATGACATATCTCTAACTATATCTACACTTCAGGAGTATTTTTCTTAAGGTCCTGGGGTGTCGTTTCCTCGCTGCTTTAACGTCTTTGCTAATTCTAACATGTGGAATGGGATTGACCTCTGCTGCTTATCTTTTCTTTTGAGATGGGTCACATTTTGCAGATTCCTTTACGTAAAGTAATTTTGAAAAGGGTCCTGAACATTGTGAATGACGTATCCTGGTAATCTAAGCCATAAACTGTGGGTTCTCAGAATTCTATTCCGTTCCCCTGAGAAGTGGGACTGTTCGGGTTAGTCAGCTTGTTTTGGGGGCAGGTGGTGTGGGTAAACTAACATTGCAAATTCTGTCCCTCCTGAGGTGCTGAATAGCTTGGCCAAGGTAATCCAGCTAACGGGCAGCTAGCTTTAGATACCTTAAGAGCGAAATATAACTTCGACAGGGTATACTTACTTCTCTAATTTTTTTAAAGATTTATTTATTTATTTGAGAGAGAGAGAGAGAACACAAGCAGGGGGAGCGGCAGGCAGAGGGAGAGGGAGAAGCAGGCTCCCCGCTGAGCAGGGAGCCCGATGTGGGGCTCGATCCCAGGACCCTGGGATCATGACCTGAGCCGAAGGCAGACGCTTAACCGACTGAACCACCCAGACGTCCCACTTCTTTAAATTTTCGTCTGTGCTTAAAACTTTTACCCTAAAACAAGCACTCCCTTAACTTTGATTTGGTTCTCTTTGATGGGAAACCGGAACTTACAGTCCAGTCTGTAAGTGTTATTTGTTGTTACTGCTCTTTGCTTGTTACAGGCTTGTACCGTAGGGATTTGAGATGCCTCCTTCCAGCTGTGGGAGCACGGTAGTTCTCCAGCTCCGGGGGATGGAGTCTTGACCCGGGTCCCTGGATAGATGGAACAGCTTTACCGTTGCCAGAAAAAATTCAAGACACCCTGTTAAATTTTAATATCAGATTTTAAAAACCCGTACATTTTTAGCGTAAATTATTTGAGACAGACTTAGTGTAGACACAAGTGAGGACAGAGTGAATGAGAAAAGGCAGGGTTATCTATTCAGAGCTTGTGATAACTGTCATTTGCTTTATAGCAGAGCCTCAGAGGCAGGCAGAGGAGTGGGGGAGCTTGGCGGGGGGATCGGGGAGGCTTCGGGGTGTGCCCTGATGGGAGCCTGGGGCCTGGGGAAGCCGGAGGA
Organism: Eumetopias jubatus; assembly: GCF_037043125.1. Lineage (NCBI taxonomy): Eukaryota > Metazoa > Chordata > Mammalia > Carnivora > Otariidae > Eumetopias > Eumetopias jubatus. The sequence goes on from NW_028274809.1 coordinate 7,624,486, forward strand.
GGGCTGCCTAAAAGTGGGATGTCTGTGTGACTGGGCGGGAGGACGTATTGGACTCTCTCTGGTTGGTCTTAAGTTGGAAGCAGGGACAAAAATTAGGGAAGCTGCCAATCGTTAGTCAAGTCCCAGCTCTTTGGGGCCAGCTGTTACGGAGGTTGTCGTCTGGCTGCCCGGACGGTCAGAAAAAGACAGCAGGCTGCCTTCCTGGGCCGGTTACTACGCATGAGGGCCTGGGTTCCTGGCAGGCTGTGGGTCAGGGTTCTACTGCTATATATGGTCTGACCACTGCCTGTATCTTCCGTCTCTCATTATGTTATTTGGGACATACTTACACTAAGTATCTCTTCAGAGATGTCTCTCTGAGCACCCAGGAATGTCAGCCCCAAAGCACAGAGCAGAAACAGGAGAGACCAGTGGCCACTGGGCTGGCTGGGTTCGGGCACTTTGCCCGGTGGTGCTGACCCTACGGGCTGGTGGAGTGGGCACGTTGGTGGCCCCCCCCCCCCCCACCATGTCATGCTCCCTCTCGCCAATGGAGTTGTCTTTGCTGATGGGCCAGAAGAGCTGAGGAATTTAACACACCCCAGAGGCCGCCCTTCACCGTGGCTCGTGCGAGCTGGTGTGTAAGCGCCCAGCTCTCACCTCTTTGGAGATAGTTTAAGCCCCGGTTGGCCCCAGGGGCTACCTACTCTTAGAGCATCCTTTATTGGCTTCCTTCTCTTCTCAATTCCCGCCTTTGTCCCAGAGCCTGTTTCTGGGGAACCCAAACTAATAAGACAGGTGGAGATTAGCTGACCCCAAATTGAGCTCCCCGGAAGCTTTAAATGTAGGGCATACTGAGCGAGGGGCTGGGACTGTGGACCAAGTAGAGACAAGAAGCAGCGGGGTGGTGAGCGTGGTGGCTGGCATCTCATGGGGCCCCAGGGCTGAACCTGGGCTCACGTGGGGCTTGTACCCGACTGCTGAGGGGCTACTCTTCCCATTCCCCCAAGGCACAGCTGTGAAACTTCCTTACTTGCCAAGCACTTGGTGACAGACCCCATCCCCTGAGGTGACCCCCACCTCTTTGTCCCTTGAAACGGAAGGAGCCTGACTGGCCTGGGCGATATTTTGACAGATTTGTGGGGAGAGCCTCTTTCTCTAGGGGAAGCGTGGGATGGCAGTTTTTCACTTCCGGGGATGATTTCACCCCTCCCCCTCCCCCCCCGGGGGGCCTTTGGTGGTGTTGGGGGGCGGGGAGCCCTGGCATCTGGTGGGCAGAGGCCAGGGATGCTGCTAACCATCCTACAACGCACAGGATGGCCCCACAACAGAGAATGACTCGGCCCCAAATGTCAATAGCGTCAAGGCTGAGAAACTGCCTTCCGGTGAGCAGCCTTTGTGTTTCTTTCCGGTTCTTTCTGGGTTAGATTCCCCCAGGAGGTAACCTGCAAGCGGGGGCTTGCTTGGGCCAGGGCTGATCTTGCTTTGTCTGCGCCATCCGTGGCCGAAGGGGAGTGGAAAGAGCGGAGGAGGACCGGGGGAGCGAACGAGAGGGGCTGCTGTGGATGGAGCCTCGCAGGCCCCGGGCGCTGGAGCGGCGGTGCGGGCCCCACGCCGCTCCTGACGGGCACGGGCCACACTGCTCTCCTGCAGCGGGAGAGATTAGGCCTCAACTAATTCCCCGGCTGTCACAGGTGTGGCCCGCGGGAGCGACCAGGCCGAAGCCGTGCAGGCTGTCAGATCTGGAGCCAGGACCCGGCCCCGGAACCCGGGCATGGAGGAGTCACCCGGGAGAAGGGGAGGTTGAAATGGAAACATGAACTATGTGTTTTTGTCAGATCCTCACCTTGGCTGCTGCTGACATTTGTCGAGGGCGTGCACATAGCCAAGGTTATGTGTCCCCTGTGGGTCTTTCAGTCCTCACAAACACCCCCTGAGGCTCATGCCATTATTCTCCTCTTTTTACAGATGGGGAAACGGAGGCAATGCCAGGTGAAGTGCTTAGCCAAGGTCATATGGTGGTTCAGCTGGGGGGGACTGGGGGCTAAACCCAAGCGGTCTGACCCCAGAGCCCAAGATCCTCACCGCCATGGTTATGGCCTTTCTAAATGCTGTCATAAAAGGTTTCCCCAGCTAACTCCTGAAGGAGATTCATCGCATGGTCCTGAGGTTCACGCACCTCTTACCTGACGGCAAGACAGCCGTTAGCCCACGTGTATGCCTCTTCTCGAAGCTGGGAGTATTGCCTTATTCTTCAGGGGGCCTCACAGCCTGGCCCATTTTGGGCCCGTCTCGGCACTGTGGCTCCAGAGTCTGGGCTCTTAGCTACTACCCATACTGAATACTATTTTAAAATAACTGAAGCAAGACAAACCCTGTCTGGGGATATGCTCAAAACTAGACAGGAAAATTCTATTGACATCTCATGTACTAAAACATGACTCCACAGAATTCCAAGACGGCCTCTCCTGCCTGCCCCGCTACCTACCCCTTCCCTCTCCTTCCCAGGGTCCCTGCCAGCACTACAGTTGGGAGCATGGCTGACTGTCACTCCTCCTGGCATCTAGTGGCAGTGCTCACAACCTACAGCCCCCCCGCCCCCCGCCCGCTCCCTGCGCCACCTGCTCTGCAGGCTGGGGCCCAGGAGAGGCAAGGGAGGCCTTGGGGGGGGGCTACATTCAAGGTGGTGCAAGTTCAGGTGGGCTCCGGAGAGCGAATGCCCCTTACCTTTTGCTCCCAGGCACCTCACTTGCCCTACTGTATTCTTGACCTGCCTGAAAACATGAGCAGCAGCAGCAGCGTGTCACTGTCTGCTTCAGTCCCCCCCCCCGCCGGGCCTGCAGAAGGAAGCAGGGGCTGTGAGTCATTTTCCTTGGTTAGGGAAGGAGGAAGCAGCCAACGGGGGAAGAAGCAGAAGTGCTGGAGCTGAGTCTTAGGTTGGACAGGGCGATCCAGACCTGCTGTGGGGCCCAGGCTGCTCTGTGGTGACCGGGACTGCCGACAGATCCCAGACGGAAGGGGCGGGGGGGGGGGGCTGGCCAGCGCTGCCCTGGGAGCTATGGCCGGCGGCCGGCACAAGGACTTCCTCTTGTCCTTGAGTCCTGCTCCACTGGCTTAGGCAGTCTGAGCAGCTCTGGTCCGTGTAGCTCAATCCATCCAGCTAGATCGCTGGCCTCAACTAATTCCCCCCAGCCTCCACTAGTGCCCCCTCCCTCCAGACCCCACCGGCCCCCCTGGCCTCAGCTATCACATCTTTGGCTTCATCTAGCCCAGCTGGCTACGGCCAGGCCCCTGTTGGCAAGGCTTTCCCACCCCCCACCTGCCCCTCGTTCCTGGGCCTTGTTCAATCATTCTCATGCCCACAGCTGGGGAGCTCTTTACCCACCACCTTCCAGGACATTCCTACGGTCCCAGAAGGCCCACCTCAGCACCTTCCCTCATCCCAGCCTGGGCCTTTTCCCTCGAGCTTTCTCAGGGTGGTCTCCCCAGGGCCCTCCCCCACTGTCTGGCCTCCCGGAGAGAGGGAGAGGCTCCTGCCGATGTTCGGGGAAGCCCGCACGGGACCAGGCCCTGAGTCTGTGCGAGCTGAGCTCACGAATCTGCTCAACCATCCCACCACGCAGAAGGTGTCCTTCTCCCCATTTTAGAGACAAGGAGACCGAGGTTCAGCAAAGCTAAGTGCCCAGCATGAGATTATGCTTTTAGGAAATGAGAGACATTTAAACTCCATTCCATCTGACCCCATAGCCCAGGACAGGCCACCCCTCCCCCTTGACGTCTGCCTTCATAAGCATGCTGGCCCCCAAGGCCCGGCACATGCCATCACCACCGATGTGGCTGAGGGAAGGACGGAGCTGGGCACACCCAGGGCCTGGTCTGCAGTGACCTGAGAGAGGCGGTCAGCGCAGACCAGCCACCTACTCAGAGAAGAACAGGAAACAACCTGCCAGCGCTGTTCTGGAACAGCGTGGATTTCCCAAAATGGGACCTTTTTGGGTGGGAGATGTCCTTCTTGGGCGGTGGGTGGGGGCGTCTGTGGGGGTGAGACCAGGCATTTGCATTATAAAGGTCTCTTTCCACTGGAGTGCCGGCTGGGAGCTGCTCTTTGCTGCCTTGCAGAAAGCTTCGAGGCCTTCAGATGGCTGGATCTCCATGGAAATTAGTTTGCAGGGAGAAAGGAGCTATTTTGAGGACAGGCGAAGATGAGAACCTGTAGGCTGGGGTTAGGGAAGGTAGCTGTGGGAGAGAGCTTTTCTGAATGACTCACTAAGTTCCCTCCTATCAAGGTGGGGAAACAAATGGCACGGGGAGAAAACCGGAAACCCAGGAAAAAGGAGGAGCGGCAGGGCTGACCTCCTCCCTGGGGGAATGGGATGGAGCAGCCACAGCAGGTGCACCCGGCCCCCGCCGCCCGCGCTGGGGGTGGAGCTGCCGGGGGTGACCCGCCCTTAGGGAACATCCACCATGATTACATCCCAGCAGCATCAAATCTGCTGCATTCAACCAGCGTTCATGTAACCATGCAAAGGGGGAAAAATTTACTTAGAAAAAAAGGGCTGCAGCAGCTTCTGCCATCTCAGAAGGCGACGGAATTCATCTTCGGGGCAGGGGGCACTTTTGTAGGAAGCGTGTTAATCAATCGGCCTTCTCGCTTAGGGAGCCTGGGGAAGGCTAGGTGACGCAAAGCAGGGAAAATTACCCAAGTGATAAAGAGGTAGGGGTTTCTGGGTCCCCATGTCACCCTCCCGCAGGAGGGGGCAGGATTGCGAGCACGGCAGACGCGGCGGAGAGAGCTCGCCCCAAGAGTAGTGGCAGGCCGGAGCCCAGGGGAAGGGGGTCAGGGAACTCGAGGGAGGAAGGGGGGTGTGGGGCTGAGCAGCCGAGAGGACAAGGCTCTTACACTTCAGTTTCCGGTTCCAGACATCCCTGTGGGGCTGTTACCCATCAACTGACAGCCTGGTTGGTGCTCACACAGCCTGCGGTCGGGCTTGGAGGAAACCCACGAGGGGCACTGTACTTGCTCTGGCCACTAGAACTCAGAGCAAAAGATGATCGGCAGCCCAAGGTGCACCTCACAGTGCTGGTCCTCAACTCAGTTCTCCTGGGAACCCTTAGAAATGGTGGGGAGGGTCTGGATGTCCGTTCTGGGTGGGGGGTGTTAGCGTCAGCTCTACACTCTTCCTGTGAGTGGGCTGTTACAGGCAGCTCCCAGGAGGCCACCCCATCCTGGCAGCCAGTGGGTTCCCCAGGAGCCCCGGGTATCGTGCCCAGGTCTTCAGCCATGGGGTGATGGCTATGGGGCGGGGGGGGGGGGCGTTGCCCAAGAGGATGTCTGGGTATTTCCAGCTGTCCTTCCCCCCCGGCCCTTGGCCTAGCGAGTCAGAAGGCTGGCACCTGGGGACTCGGGTGTTTCTGTGTGAGGAGCAGGAAGTGCGCCTGCAGGGTGAGGGGGGCCCGCCTGAGTGCGGTGAGGAGCTGTGGTCACAGTGGACTTTCAGCCTCACCCCTGCATGTCCACGAGCCACCGCTGCAGGGCAGTGAATAGTTTGCCCCGTGGCCGCTAAGCACACCACTCCCTCAAGCTCTGCCCACAGTGCAGGCTTGGTGTCTGCGAAGCGGAGCGGAGGCTGAGTCGCCGAGCTGGGTGGGAACAGCAGCCTGGGCCAAAGTGCCCTGGAAGTGGGGCCAAGCAGCCCCCACACTGGTCTTCCAGATGCGGGCTGCTCCCAGGCCCATGGGCGGTATGTGTGGCTCCCGAGTGCCGGGAGCTGGAGGCCCACAACGTGGGTGTTGTTTACATGTGTTTATTGTCTCTGGAGCTTAGCAATGAACACTTAGAAAAGGCAGGAGGAACGTGGGGCTGCAGGACAGCAGGTGGTGATGGTGGCGTGTGTGTGTGGGGGGGTGATGACATCGGCGGAAGTTGGGGGACCACACGGTGCCTGGAGTCCACGAAGCTGTGTAGCCATTTACTGCTGTTCCTGGTCTATGCCAACTTCTAACCGGTTCTACGAAGGCCCCTCTAGTCAGGGGACTAGTCGGCCCGCCACCACCACGAACCTCAACAACCTCTCCTCTCCTCCTGCAGCTTTGCAGCCCCAAACGATGCAGCCTAGAAGCATCGTCTGTGGCTGAATGTCAGGAAAAAACTGCCACACAGCTGGGAGCTGAGTGAGAAAGGCACAATTTATTGGTCACGCAGACAGACACACACGGGGACGTGGGGTGCGTACCCATTCTCCTGCACTCACACTTCTGGATTTGGTTTTCTATGCTAATTCTGTACGTCAAAAAGCAACACAAGAAAAGACATCGCCAATCTACTCTCCTAGTAACCAAGGAAGCAGGGCCAAAAGCCACGGAGTTTGGAGAAAAATGCCTGCACTGTTCTGAGAGCCGGAATTGAGAGGCTCACCTCCCTGGCAGCCAGGCAGGGGAGCTTGGCTTTCAGGAGTGACAGCAGAGACTTTTCTATGAGCACAATGAGATAAGTGTCGGGGGGGTTCGGCTCCAACCGCGGCCTGGTGATGGCTGCCCACCTCGAGGGGAGCCCGGGCACCTCTAGCATGAGTTGAAGTTGGATCTCTCCCCGGGAGTAGGAGCTGATTTTCCTTCTCCTTCTGACTAAAGAACTGAGAAGACAGAGAGCGATCCCCTCTCTGGGCCAGCTCTGCTGCAACCTGGGGCTTTAGCTGAAGCAGCTGGTATCACTGAAGCTAGACAAAGCCAGGTTTGTTGTACCCTAAGTGAACCACTCACTCTTCAGCTCCCTAAAGCCCAAGCCCTGTCTCACTCCAGGAAGGCACTGGCCTTAATTTTTAATGCTTTGTCCAAACCGCTCAGGACACACATGTTCCGAACTGGGCGTCTGGAAATGTGGTTTTGGTCAGCTGAAGAAGACTTAACTCATGTTTGTAAAGCACTTAGCACAGTACCTGGCACGTGGTGAGTGCTCCATACATGTAGCAATTATTATTATTAATATTATTATTATTATTTTCTATCTCCACCTGCAAATCAGCACTTTAGCTCCTTTCTTCAAAATGATGACCGGAACGAGGCTCATGGGTCCCAAGTACCAAGATCAAGCTGGGGGCCCAGGTACACTTTCTCTTCCACCCTTGGCACTTGGTGCCAAGTTTTGCAGTCAGGGCACTCTGCTGACCACACAGAAGCTAGGCGCTCTCCTGAAAAATAGGAAGCCCTGCACAGGAAGCTAGGTAGGAGGAACCAGCAGGGGGTCCTGGGAGAAGGTCCGAGTGGCTTCACGCTGCTCCTCTGGGCTCCTGTCTTGCTGGCAGCTCACCGGGGGCCTTACTGTGGGACAAGAACAGAAGACCGTCAGTGCTGAATTCTCCACGAGGCCAGATCTAACTAAAGGTGCCAACGTCCCTACACGCCGTGGGCTAGATCAGGCTTCCTTCAACACGGTGGTGAAGAGAGCCAACACGCTGATCTAAGTACTTACCATATATTCCAATATATATGCACACACGTCATATGCGTATGTGGTAATTACAGCATATGGGAGAAATAAAATATGCAATGTAAAACATATAGTTTATATGTAGGTTATAACATAGTAACGATATATAATAAAATTTCGTCCTCCCTATAAACCTATGAGGCAGATTCCATTAATAGTCCCCTTTTTACAGACGAGTAAACTAAGGCTCAAGGCACAGAGCCAGGAGGCGGGAGAGCCTGGATTCAAGCCCAAGACAGTCTGGCTCCAGAGGCAGTTCTTAAGCACTATTAGTTTTGCTCAAAAAGAAATCTATTTTGTAGGAAGGAAGGGAACAGTGTGTCTGAAGTCTCTAAAATACCGGGAAAATTTTAAGTACTAACACTGATGATGATGATAACGCAATGTAAACGCTCTGGGCTCTTTTTATTTATGGAGCCCGGAGTTCCCACAGGGCAGACACAGGCGGGCTCAGAGTTTATCCCCAGCGCCTCATTTAACTCTTTCAGCGTAGGTGCAGGGCCCTCGGGGACAGACAGGCGTGGGTTCAAATCCTGGGATCTGAGCGGGACCCGGCTGTCGTATCACGCGCACGCACGCGCCCAGTGCAAGCCCCGGGGCGAGCGGGCTGCTACGCGCATGCGCGCGTACCCCCCCCCCCCCCCCCCGCCGGGGGGCAGCAGGGGCGCCAGCGCACCTGCATGGCCGCCCGGCCGAGCGGCGCGTCCTCCGCCCGGTGCTTGCCGTGGTGGGGCAGCTCTGCGTTCTCGCGGTAGTCCCGGCTCTTGGAGTGCTGCAGGTGCAGGACGGCGGGGCTCTTGACCGGGAGGGGCGGCCGCTGCGCCGCAGGGGGCGGGGGCGGGGGCGGGGCCTGCTGGCTCAGTTCCGACCTGGAGGGCTTGACGGGCCTCTTGGCGGGCACCTGGGCTTGGAGGCTGGCGGCGGCCTTGGCCTTCGCCTGGCTCTTGTCGCCGCCCGCCGGCCGGCCCTCGGCGGAGGACGAGCAGGTGAAGGAGCGGAGCCGGGGCGTGGGGCTGAGGAAGGGCGTGGGCGCCGGCTTGCCTGTCCCCTTGGTGCCCTCGGCCTCCTGAGCTTTGGGGAGCAGGATGCTGGGCGACAAGATTCCTGGGTCCGGGCCGGGCAGGGGCTCCTTCCTCAGCATCTTGGGCGATTCCTGCTCTTTCCTGGGAAGCAGCTTAGGGAAAGAACTCACGGACCCATAAAGCGGGTTCTCAAACATCTCGGGCTTGGTCAGCTGCACGTCCTCTTGAGGGGAAGGCTCTGCGGAGTTCTTGCCCAAGTCGCAGGGCCTGAGGGTGGCAGAGAGGAGACACAGAGAAGCACATTTGACGAACGGCTGCTTAATCCCGAGGGGGTTTTCTTTTGGGGTGATCAGAACGTGCGGAGCCGGATGGAGGTGGGGGTTGCCGAACTTTGTGATTGTACCGAGTGCCACCTAACTCTTCACTTTAAAATGGCTAATTTTGGAGCAGGGAGATGGGCTAGAAGGGTGGTGAGTATCAAGGAGGGTACCTGTTGTGTTGAGCACCGGGTGTTATAGGTAAGTGATGAATCACTAAATACAACTCCTGAAACCAATATTACACTATCTGTTAACTAACTAGTATTTAAATTTAAAAAGGGGGGGGGAAGCATCTAATAGTGATTTTCCTGTTGTTTCATATAAAAGATTTCCTTCAATTTTGTTATGGGAATTTCACTTCAACTAAACAAAAATAGAGGATGGGAGGAGCAAGTACTGTGTGGCTCAAATGATGATCTCGCGGGTAAGCCCACTCCTTGCCTTGACCGTTTGCACCCTAAAAACTGTTCACACCGGAGCACTAGTGAGCAAGGGGATCTTCGCTGAAGGATTCGTAGGAGGAAGGGAAGAAGGAGCTCACTTACATGGCACGCCCAGTACCAAAACCACCTCTTCAGTCCTTGTCAGAGAAGCCTGCCCTCCACAGCCCCTGCCCCTCACAGCTACCCAAAAGACCTCCTCTCCTGGACTCCCCTCGAAGGAATCCGCAGCCTCTATATTGTCTCTAGCAAATTCTATCCTGACTGTCAGGAGAACAGAAGCCTGCAGGGGACCAGACCCCCTCAGTGACCATCTGTGCTCTCTGAGGGCCCCAGCCCAAGGAGCCCCCCCTATGTGTGTGAGATGCTGTCGCAGGCACAGGAGGGGGCCACGAACCAGACAAAAGTCTGTGCTCAGGGGCCCCATGCTCCCAATTCACACGGTATTCTTCACACAGTCCTCTCCCCGGAGAGCTCCTGGTGAGCGTGCTTTCCTTCAGGTCCTCACTCGGAGTGGGAAAGAAAAAAATGGTGGTCATGCTGAAAATCCGAGGGAGCCTGGAGAGATGTGCGCCAGGGAGAGAAGCCAGTGGTGAGCCAACAGGCCTGACGCTGGGCAGCGCAGGGACTTCACACTGCAACTCAGAGGAGATGAGACCTGACTTTTATTTTTGTGGTTCCTGAATTACTGCTGCTCGGATGCGAGGTGATTTCCTCCTGAGCGCATTATAACCAGGAATGGGAACACGTTTTACTTTCTGGCCAACAGCACAATCTCCTGGGGAAGTGTTCTGGCTTCTGCTTTCTGCAGAAAAAAAGGGAAGCAGGTCCCTTGGAACCCACTGAAGTGTTCAGGTTGTGACGCCTCTTACTGATGGAATGTGCGCTGAAACACTCTTCCAAAGTTGCCGACCGGCCGAGGCTAATACTCTTTAGGGAATAGGCGTGGGCTCAGGGGAGGCGAGCCTCAGGGACATGCCAAAGGGGGCTTGACTGTAGACTCCCTTTTTTGCTCATTATTCTTTGGAAAGACCTAGAAGCAGCTGTATAACCAGAAATGTTGGGGCCTTGAACAAAGACTTTGGAAAGCTGCCCCTCCACCTCAGGCCACCCTCTGCACCCCTGTCTGGATCCTCAAAGATCTTTGCTATGAATTAGTGCAGGAAGGAAGGTGCAAGTAGGTCCAAGCGGCATTGACCAGAAGTTTCTGATGAAGAGTCAGAAGTAGGAAAGAAAAATGCATGGCCTGATTCCTGGCAGCCCTGTGACCGAGACCAGGAGGATTTGGGGCAGCGCCAGGAAGAGGCCCCTGGGTGCAAGCCCTTTGGTGATTCTAAAGCTCCTTTTCTGGGAAAAGAGCAGGGAGATGGAAGCAAGTTGTCTCTTCTGTCCGAGAGGGAAATTCTGTCACTCCTAGAGAGGGGAAGTCTTGGTGGGGGTGGGGAAGACCAGGGAAAACCACGCAAAATTTAAAAAGTCCCTGACCACAGGCAGCAAGAAACCAAGTCCCGTAGGAGGCCATGGTCGTGGAATGAGTGCAGCAATATCCAGGGCACGGAGTTAATTCCTCTGGTAAAATAACCTCCCTTCTCAGATTCCAGTCTTCCTTTCTACAGCTTCGAATCTCACCCTGGGGGCCTCTTGCCTACGAATGTCCCCGCTCTGAGGCTGCCACCTGTGGAACTAGAGGGGACACAGTTCCACTCAGGTCCACGCCATGTGCTATGTGCAAGTTGGTCAGCACAGAGATACGCTGACTTTGGGAAGTTAAAAACATTTCACTTCAAGAATCGCCTTGTTCTTTGAGGTTGTTTACAGCTCCACTGCCCAGGGCTGCCCAAGAGGCACCTCAGCACCCTCCGTACGGTGGTTTTTGTCCTCATCTTTCCACGGGAGGAAACAGAGGCTGTTCCCCCTTCTCCTGAGCTTCCTATGGAGTGACCGGAGTACAAAACCATTATCGACAAACTCTGAAAGCTAGAGGCACCGAGACAGACAGGGTGGAAGCTCGGGCAGGCCTTGTCATCGACCCTGCCCTACACCTCCCCCTCCCCTTCACTCGTCGGGGCCCCTCAGTCCACAGGAAACTCCAGCCAGGCCAGGCGTGCAGAGGTCAAAGGTGGCATGAGATGAGAATGACGCCTGGGGGGCTCAGTCATTCAGCGTCCGCCTTCGGCTCAGGTCATGATCCCGAGGTCCTGGAATCGAGCCCCGCATCGGGCTCCCTACTCAGCCGGGAGCCCTTTTCTCCCTCTGACCCTCGCCCTGCTCACTCTCTCTCGCTCTCAAATAAATTAAAACATCTAAAAAAAAAAAAAAGAATGACATTTGACAGTGCTCCCTTCCCTGGCCCCTCCGACAAGACGGACACCAGCACTGAGGAACACAGTGACCTCACAGATGGGAAGCGAGGTCCAGAGCAGCCCCCCTGCAGTCATTCCAAAGACAGCCACCAAGGAAAGATGATGCTCGTGATATTTGCTACATGTCCAATCGCTGTTCATTGGGATCTGCACTTTTAACTTCCCGGTCACGCTGTGCTTACTGGAAAATTCACAGGGCTCCCTATGTGGCCTTCCCACAAAGTGCCCACGGATGGGTTCACTTGGGACGCGGCACCCCGTGAGAAGCGGCTGTGGCTTTGGCTGCCCGGCCTGGGCCCCTCCCGGCTCCGTCCCCCTGGCCCGCGCTGCCCTGACCGGTTCTAGATGCAGGTCGGCTTTCTCTGGGCTCCTGGCCTTTCCCCAAGTTTCTCGGCCAAACCCCTCCTCCTGCAGGCCACCTGCTCTCCTGCCCTTCGCACTCCCCCGTGGCTGCTGCGTCTTCTGACTGGCCTCCCAAGGAGGAACAGAAAGGCTGTGGACGGCAACAGGAACCTCTTGGCTGAAAAGGCAGCGGAACTCAGAGCTGGGGAAGGAGGGAATCCCCACGTGTTCCTTGAGAGATCGCATGAAGGTTCGCTAGTTATAGAAACGTATTTTCCAATAAATGTAGTTTTCACGGGAAGCTGTTTTGGGGGGGGCAGTATCTTTAAAATCTTCTAATTTTTATTTTATTTTATTTTTAAGATTTTATTTATTTATTTTGACAGAGACACAGCGAGAGAGGGAACACAAGCAGGGCGAGTGGGAGAGGGAGAAGCAGGCTCCCCGCGGAGCAGGGAGCCAGATGCAGGGCTGGATCCCAGGACCCTGGAATCATAACCTGAGCCAAAGGCAGACGCTTAACGACTGAGCCACAAAGGTGCCCCAAAAATCTTCTATTTGTTAAAAAGTCTTTCAAACTTATACCGATAGGGTAGGACGTGGAGATTCCATAGACATTTCTCGAGTGCCTGCTGTGTTCCAGGCCCTGAGGAGGAGTCGACGGTCACAGTGGACACACAACCCTACTACCCTCATGTAGCTTCTATTCTAGGGTCGGGTTCCCTGGTGGTGGAAACCCAGAGGAGGGAGAGGGCTTGATGAAGAGGACACTCACCTTGACTCCTGCGTCCTGGGGCAGGGGCCCCGCGTTGCTATCGAGGATGAAAACTTCTTCGGGGATACGGGTGGCTGGGAGGGCGGTGTTGGGGGACTCTCTCCCCTTCCAGGCCCCAGGGAGGAGTCCTTGAGCGGCTGGTCATAGCTCCAGGCTGTGGGCTGCTGGTCTGGGGACAGGGACTGCATCATGTGCCCAAAGGGCACCACCCCCATGTAGTTGGGGTTGATGACTTCCGTGATGCTGGAGCTACCACATGGAGGGACCCTGGAGGGGAGAGACACCCCAAGTCACACCCCAGGGCTCCCTTCCCCCCAGGTCAGCACCACATGAGGACAGTGTCCTCTGAGGTCCCCTGGGGCCCCCCAGGCCCTCTGCTGCTCCTTCACTTTTTGGACAATGGATTGATTGATTGATTCATACAGCAAAATAGTTACTGGGTGCCTAGTAAGCCCTAGGCCTTGGGCCAGAAGGGAATGTGGGCGTGAATGAGGCGGCCCCGTCTCTGTTCTCAGAGGACCCACATCAGACAGGAGAGAAAACGAAGCAAGCACAGTGACTAAGAAACACGGTGCTCACACAGTGCTGAAGTCTAGAGAGTAACAAAGGAGGCAGAGACAGACCAGCAGGAGGGCTGGGACCCACGGGGCACAAGGTGGCCAGAGAAGGCCTACCTGAGGAGGCAGATAAGGAAGGGAGGGGAGACAGGGGTGAGAACGGGCAAAGGCCCCGTTAGGAGGGACTTGAACTGCTTCATGAGAGTCTGAAGGCCTGTGAGCAAGCAGGGAGGATGGATAAGAGGCTGGGGAGGCCGGGCTGAGTAAGGAAGGAAGGCCTCCATCCGGGATGTGTCGGCTTGCACGTCTGTGAGAGGCATCCAACTGGAGACGGCCGTGCAGGCACTTGGAAAGGTGAGTGGGAGGTCACAGAAGTCAAGGCTAGAACCTCGAGTGTTGGGACGGTTAACTCAACACTGTGGAGGGGATGGCCTGGCCCTGGCAGAGGCAACAGGAGTTGGGTGCGAGGGGGGGGGGCAGGCGTGAGGGCGAGGTCTGGCCAGACAGGTGGTCTGAGGACCCTAAGGAGGGGAGGAAGCTGGGCTCTCGAGCAGCATTTGGGATTTCGCTTTGGCCAACTGGCACCACTCTGCCCCCTCAGCAGGCGAGCTGGCACGGAGACTGTGACCCTGCCACCTGGCTTGATTCTGGGACTTGGGAGCGCATCAGTGAGCCAAGGTGACCCTGCTATTGGGGACTGCTGTCCCCTAGTCATAGAGACTTTAATGTCTGCATTATTCCCAGTCCAGGCTCTGCCAAGAGCAACCTGTGTGCATTTTCCTCAATGATTTTTTTCCCCCGTAGTAAAAGGATGGGGCTCCTTGACCACCGAGCCATGCCTGCTGCTGTCCCTGGTCCCCAGGAGACACAGGGGCCATTTCCTCCCTGCAGCAGCTTCCCCCGGGACCGCGTCTTTCTGCTAGGCTGAGAGTTCCTAAGTCAGGGGCTGCACCAACTTTGCCTTGGTTTCTCTAGAATCTGACATACACCAAGTGCTCAGCCAATGTCAGTGAATTGAACTTTTTTTTTTTTTTTTTTAAAGAGAGAGAGGGACGGGAGGGGCAGAGGGAGAGAGAAAATCTTAAGCAGGCTCTGCACCCAGCGCAGAGCCCGACGCGGGGCTCGATATCCTGACCCCGAGATCACGACGTGAGCCGAAAGCAAGAGTCAGACGCTCAACCGACTGAGCCACACAGGTGCCCCTTGAGCTGCTTTCTGACACGCAGGCGCCCCCCAGGCCTTGCATGGGTACACCCGCCTCCCCGGAGTGGGCAGCGGGACGGCGCCGGTCCTGGGCCTGAGCTTCTGTTTCCTCCCTCTCCTTGGTTTCTCTGCGCTCCACTCACCCTCTCCCGGGTCCTGGGTCTGCAAAACCAAGCTAGTTTGTAGGGAAACCCTGGCAGCAACCCCTGCTCTACCTGTTGGCAGGTTCCCACTGCTTCATGGGGTCGTGGCTGGTGAGGCTCTTCAGGGACTTGGGCCCACTGGACTCATCTCGCTCAGTCTTCACAAAGTCTGCAAGGAAAGAGCCAGGAAAGAGCACGTGAGGCCTGGCACCCAGTCTGGGCAAGATGGCAGCCGAAGCTGGACAGTGACTAATGGCTGGCTGGGCGGTGGGCTAAGCAAGATTCTGAGGCCTCATGCACATTCAGTGATTGACTTGTTATGTCTGCCATGGTTGTAGAGGGAGGAAGAGTTGGCATGTGCGACCCAGTTATCATTTCATGGGACATTTTCAGCTTGGTGTCACAAGGGACAGGCAAATATTTCTTGGGAGATCCAAATAAAACCAACAGAATAAGGTGGCTCCACAAGAGCATTGGATACCAAAGCCCACCTAGTTTAAAGGGAGGGGGAAGACTCTTGAGCAGACTCCTCACAGAGCACGAAGCCTAACACGGGGCTTGATCCCACAACAACCCTGAGATCGTGACCTGAGCTGAAACTAAGAGTCGGATGCTTAACCAGCTGTGCCACCCAGGCGCCCCTCAAGCAGAGAGGCTTTAATGTCATGGATACTATTGAAGACAACGCGTTCTTTCCAATTTTTAAAATTTTAGGCGGGATTCTAAGAAAATCCGAGTCTAGACACTTCCTCGTGTTCCCTATTAGCAGGGTCTCTGGGCCGTGTTTTAGTATTTCCCAGAGGGGCAGTGATGGGTCTTATCTAAGAGATAAGACGTCTATAGCTGCCTACTGGGAATCAGCAGGGTTTCCTTTGGGGACAGATAGGAGATGACTCCCCAAGGCTGGGATTGCACGGGGGTAAGGAAACACCTCCAATGAGTGTTTGTTCCCAAGCTCTCAGGTCACGGTCCAGGGTCGTGGGATCGAGCCCCGCATCGGGCTCCCTGCTCCGCGGGAAGCCTGCTTCTCCCTCTCCCACTCCCCCTGCTTGTGTTCCCTCTCTCGCTGTGTCTCTCTCTGTCAAATAAATAAAGAAAATCTTTAAAAAAAAAAAGAAAAGAAAGGATATGAGAGACGATCTGGCCCAATTCTGAGTTGATTCCAGAATCAACTGGTGTTGAATAATACACTGGTGTTATTCCTGAGAGCCACGACAGATGCCTCCTCCCAACAGCCAGCAGAAGGAAGCAGGTGTCGTTTTGCAGGACACAAAGATTTGAGGTCAAGCTGGAAGAGATACTGGGGGACCCTGCCAGGGAAGAGAAGACCCCAAAATGCTGCCATTTTGGATGGTAGCGAAAAGCCAAAGGAATGTGCTAAGAACAAGGACAGGGGGCTTATTGGTGTGTACGGTGTGTGAAACAGCCTAGAAGGCCCAGAAGTCGTGGGGGGCACCATGAGGGTGGGGTGTGGACACGTGTGTGTGTGTGTGTGTGTGAGA
Organism: Eumetopias jubatus; assembly: GCF_037043125.1. NCBI lineage: Eukaryota > Metazoa > Chordata > Mammalia > Carnivora > Otariidae > Eumetopias > Eumetopias jubatus. Next base: position 7,640,618 of record NW_028274809.1, read on the forward strand.
GCTGCACACCACGTGGCCACGAGGAAGAACGGGTCACACGGGAAGTTCGGGAAATTCTAAATCTCAGCTGCAGCCAGTGCCTTCGCCTGTAGCCTAGAAAGAGCTATTCAGGATTAGGCAGGTTTCTTGTGTCATCTTAGTCCTTCTAGTGGAGGTGCTAACAGGAAGTGACAAGGCCTACGAGCCTAATCTAAGACAAGAACAGAGCACCTGGAACACTCACAAGCTTCACGTCCTAACAGATGGAAGGTGACTGGGGTCAGGGAAGGATGATGTGCAAATTGTGGGGTGTTGTGGTTCTATGGGGAAATTCTGGAATCAACTCAGAATTGGGCCAGATCGTCTCTCATATCCTTTCTTTTCTTTTCTTTTTTTTTTTTTTTTAAGATTTTCTTTATTTATTTGACAGAGAGAGACACAGCGAGAGAGGGAACACAAGCAGGGGGAGTGGGAGAGGGAGAAGCAGGCTTCCCGCGGAGCAGGGAGCCCGATGCGGGGCTCGATCCCACGACCCTGGACCGTGACCTGAGCCAAAGGCAGTCACTTAACGACTGAGCCCCCCAGGCGCCCCTCTCACAGCCCTTCTGATGGTAGATTTCTGTTCGGAGGCCACAGCAGAGAGAATAGTCAATGGCTGGGCCGAGAGACACCTCATTCCTGTCCCTCTCCCAGCAGCACTGAAGAGGGGACAAGGGAGTGGTCACACCCACTTACCGTAGAGCTTCTCCCTCATCTTGCCTTGGGAAGTCTGCAGCTTAATCTCCCCCCGGAAGTGGCCCGTCATTTCTCCGTGGTGGGTGAGAGGTGTGTAGATGGGGAGCTGAGTTTCCGTGGCCTCTAACCGTAGAGCAATGCAGCCCTCGCCTGGGGAGGGTGGGGACCAGAGTCATGTCAAGAGCCCGCCATTTCACAGGAGAAACTGCATTCAGCCTGCAGACCTAGCTCCACCGCCCACAGACGGTCCTTCGAAACAATGTCCAAGGCAGGGATTATCGAATAAACCTTTTGGAACAACTTGGGGAAAACATTTCAAACCCTACAGTAAAATGAACTTCATGTGGATTAGTTGATCCAAAAAAGAAATTTAAATCATAGAAAATCCAGCAGAAAAGCTAGACTTGAATACTAATCTGATTGCGAGAGGGAATGATAACTTCCCAGGGTTTGGAGCAATTTAAGAAATGACAAAACAGACTGACAGATAAGAGGATATAAAAGCTTAAAACTTCTGCACAGAGGATAAAAGGAAAATGGGAGAGACTGATGGCTTCACAAAGAGGGTATTTTACCTGAACCCCATGAGGAACGCCTCAAAATCAAATCCCAGCAGATGACTGGGCAGGTAACCCAAGCAGGTATTTCACACAAAAAGAATTGTAGCTGGTTGATTTCAACACACGGAAACTAGTTCAGTCTTCCTAACCGTCAAAAATGCAAATTAAGGCAGCACTAAGGAACTCTCTCACACAGAGGAAATTAGCACAAAATGGAAGGAAGGAAAACGATACCCGGTGCCAGCAAGGATCCGGGGACACCTGCTCACTTGGATGTGGCAAGGTCACCATGGCTGGACACCGCCTTTGTGGCAATCAGTTGGATACCGAGTGTCAAGAATCACCGACCTGTTTATAGCCTGTGACCCAGCACACATGGGAACTTACCAAGAGATGACCCAAAAGAATAAAAGATGTAGCTGAAGGAAGATAAAGAATGTTCACGAATTGATCCATCTCAGCGTTACTGATAACATGAACAGAAACAACGAGAAGGAAACCCATGGGATACGGGGCAGCCGTTAAATGCAGCGGTCATGGAGGCTGTGTGGGAGGAGGGTCCTGGAAAATGTGTCTCACCTAACCTGTCTCTCACTGGGTGAGGGAAGCAGCATAGAAAATGGTATCGCTAAGCTGGTTATATACAGAAATCTATGTATGCCTTTGCATGAGGAAGTATGAGACTGAAATAAAAATGGTGGCTGTAAGTAGGGGAGGAGACTGGGGGTTGACTTTTTTTCCTGCTATCATTGTGAAATGCTGCTTGTGTGAATACCAGGACGAAGAAACCGAGGAAGAAGGCAGTATTTGAACAAGAACACGGAACCATCCTTCCTGTGTGCCTGTGGCCTACCACCGAAGCTTCAAACTCTGTGACTCCACACGGATCCCTCTCTTTGCCCAGCACAACGGACAGGCCCTCCCCATCCAAGGTCAGCGCCATCCTTAGGCTCTGGCCACCCCTGCCCGGGCTCAGAGACCCTCTTTCTGGTGCTGACTAGGAGAGGGTGGAGGGCAGGATTCTGGAGCTGGGTTGCCTGGGTTCCAGTCCAAGGCCACCTCAGTGGCCCTGTGACCGTGGACAAGTCACTTCATTTCCTCGCCTGTGCAATGAGTGTAGCAATTGTATCTGTACCCCAGGGCTTTTGGCAGGGCCTGAACGGTGGGCAGTTGACACACATGGACACTTTTTGTGTCTACAGCCTCGTTCCGTGTCCTGGCTTCCCTGGATCAGCATTAAGCACCTTCAGATTCCTTCCACTGAAAATGGACACCCTCCCCGGACCCAGATCACATTCTTGCCTGTCTCGTGAAAGGAGCTGCTTGGTCTGGCTCCTGCCTCCAACTCTCTCTGGCCACCTGCTCCTCTCACCCTTGCGTTCTAGCCACACCGAATGCATCACGGTCCAGGGTGAACCTGACATTGGGCTGGAGCCACGGACCGGCTGAAGACAATGTCACAGAAGATGATGTCTCCCTAGTAGGATGGCTGATGTCTGCCCAGCAGGGGCCCTGAACAATGCCAGACAGACCTGGGTTCAAATTAGGGCTCAGCCAGTTACTCCCTGTGGCTTGGGCACAGTCCCTTAACCTCTCTGAGCCTCAGTTTACTCACCTACTGATTGGGAGAAGAGTATCTGCTTTATAAGCTCTCGTTAGGATTAAATAATTCCTGCAAAGCACCTGGCACAGAATCTGACACAGGAAAGACCCAATAAACGAGAGGGGTTGTGGCTGCTGGCTCTTTCTCCCAGAAGCCCGACGGGGCAGGAAGGATGGTTTACCAGTATTTGTCCCTCTGGCAGCCCCGGGAGTGGGAGAGGAGTGGCAGGAGAGCAGGATGGTGGGTTTCCCGTGATGCAGACGCTGCTGCCTCCCTGACATCATAGGCCACCAGCTAAGAGCAGGTGCGCTGCCGGCAGCAGCTCTCCCGGGACGCTTACCATAGGATTCGTCGCTGTCGGAAGATTTAATGCTAATCAGGATGTGCTGGTCTAGCAGGTACTCGGGGTCAGAGATGATGGGCTTCAACTGCACAGAGAAGGGCACAGGGTTAGAGCTGCCCACTGGGGGACAGCTGCGGGGAGGCTGCCAGCCCAGATGAGGGGCGTGCCTGAGCAAACAGGACTATAGGTGTTCTTATTCATGGAATTTGAATTTCTGCCTTTCATGTTCAAGATAGTAGGAAGGAACCACACATCCACCCTGTCCAGCATGCGGGGTTCACTTCTGTCCCTGTCTCCCCCCGATCATACCGCACCCCAGGAGAGAGCTGGACCCCAAGTGTGCCTCACATCCCCTGCTTCCCTTCCCTCCTTTCCCCTCCCTTGCATACCCCAGCATCATGGGGGTGGGGGCCAAGCTGACACAAAAGTAATGGGACCAGGAACCGGGTCCAAATGCACCCCACTCCCCACCGCAGGCTTCCCCCCAGCAGGTGGCACACAAGGCCTACCCTCCATCTCGACAGGGTCTCCCTGCAGGGGAGCCCCCCTGGAGTGTCCTGCAGGTTGTCGGAGGGTAGCTCAGCAAATGACAGGCACAGATCCTGAGTTCCAGCCCTGTCTCCCTCTTCCTGCTGCAGCGAGGGATTGCTGGCTCCCAGCTGCCCTGCTGGTCTGGCTCAGGACACGTCTGTGTCAGGCTTCGCACGTGGGGAGAACCCGAACCTCACCAGTGTAGGCCGCATCCGTGCAAGCACAGGGAGGAGGAGCTTTCTGTGTGCACTAGCTCCTAAGGCTGTTTCTCATGCTGACACCAACACAGAGGGGCCCGATAAAGAGGCCATACACTGCTCCAGCCTGCCCCCTTCCTTCCCATCCAGATGCCGAGAGACCCTTGTGCAAGCCTCTGGGCGCCATGTTGCCCCACAGGATGGACTCCATCTCCATTCAGAAAGTTCCAAAACAAATGACTGGAAATCACAGCAGGTGCTCAAGGGCACTCTCGGGTTCCAGAGCCACAGCAAATGCTCAGTTCACTGACTTGTAGTGATGACGGACTCAAAGTTAGACCCGGGCTGGGTGCCGCCGATGCAGGAAGACCCTGCCCTCTGGGGCAGCAGTGGGAGCGGGGTGGTGGGTATCTGACCAGAGGATGTCTGTGAGGGACACACTCACCATGGGGGTGCCGACGGTAGAGGGAAGGGAGCCTCTGTCAGGGTGCTTTGGGGGGATTAAAGAGGGACAGAGAGGGTGCTGTCAGGTGACAGAGATGCGTGGAGGATCAGGGAGCAGGAGGGAGTGAAGACCTCTCAGGTGCTGTGGGGGCAGCACGTGAAGTAGGAGTGAAGGGGGGGCCTGGGAGCTGAGGAGCTTGGGCTTATTTCATGTCAACAGCAGGGAGTTGACCAGATAAAGAGGGGGATGCCAGGATCAAACAGGCATTCTAGAAAGATCCGTCAGGCTTCAGGATGCCTCAGCAGGAAGGCAGGCAGGATGGAGACCCCTGGGAGGTAGCAGTGGGGTGAAGAGGAGGGATGGAGGCAGGAGGAGTAGCAGGTGTAGGCAGCGGTGAGGCTGTGGGTCAGGGGTACCCTAGAGGCCTGTGAGCCAGCCTGGGGTACATGCACGATGTGGACTGGGAGGCTGGCATCTTTCCCAAGTTGACCCAAGGGGCAAATAAGGCGTTTGGTTGCCGTGTGGGGCCCCCGGGAGGGGAGGAACCGAAGGGTAAGGTGGGTGGGTGGGTGGGTGAGGCGGGATGTCACATTGGAGCCCAAAGCCGCCAGGATGCAGGTACCTGAAAACAGCCCCAGGATGGGGACTTCTGACCTACGCCCTGGCCTTGTGGAGGACCCCAACCAGAAGTGTTCCCACATTAGGAGACTGTGATGCAGGTATCTGCCTTCCTGTGTGTGGCCCAAGCACGGGTTCCAATCAATAGTGCCGGAGTGGGTAGCCCAGCCCCCCAAAACTGCCCATGTACCACCCCAGCCTTAGGACACGATGGGTCCTTCTACCCGTTTAAGGCCATTTTTAAAGCTCTGCTTGGGGGGCCCCTCCGAGAGAACCTTCCAGGAGAGCCCGTGGGACTCCTGGATGTGTGACAGATTTGCCTGGCCCTGGTCTGCCTACTGTTCCCTCATTATGTGACAAAGAAACAAAGCCCTACTCCACTGCGCACCCAGCATGAGCACTCGGGGGGGCCCACCATCAATTCGACATCATAAAAGCTGTTCTGGGTCCTGGGGGAAAGCCATTTTCTTTTCTGCAAGAAAGACGAATGTGTTCCCACTAAGGTCTGCCTATGTGTTTTCAAATCCCCCCCCCTCTGCTCTCATGGGGTCATGGACGCGTCAAGTTTTTTCTGAGTCCAGCGTTTGGGTAGGAGCCACTGGACTGCCCCCTCTGCCCCTTCAGCTGATCCTCCAAGCTGGGGCTGAGCAGGTGACAGGGCACTGCGGGGGGCATCAGGGCCCGGGGCCTCCAGCCTGTCTGTCACTACAGCTGTGTGATGGTGAACCAACCTCTCCGGGATCTGCCTCAGGCTCCCTCTTTGCAACGTCAAGTGGACAACAAGCCCATCTCTAGATCTCTTCCGTGATCCAAGATGGGAACTGAAATCCATCGAGGAATCCTGAGGCCCCTGGGGCCAAGTTCTCCCTCGCTACGTCCTGTTCTTGATTTACCTTTGGAAGGGTCTCGCCAAACTTCACCACCAACTCCCCTTCACTTCCTTCTTCATTTTCTCCTTCCTGACTCTTGACAAAACCTGTCATAGGACAAGAAGGCCGGTTTTGAGAAAACAGAATGAGAGCCAGACGGAAAAGCCTCCTAGGGCTGCCCCACCTGGACCAATGAAGATATTCTCCCTCTTCTATCTGTGGGGCCACAGCCCCGTTCAGGATTCAGGCTTGTGGGGGATTCTGTTTTGGTGCAGGGGATGGTCATTTGCCAATATGGCTGAATTATTTTTAGGAAAATCAAAGAGATTCCCCTCCTTTTCAGCTATTTTTTTTTTTGCAACAAACCAGGCAACAAAGAAATCATCACATCACAGGCAAGGAGATCAGGAAACATGACAGCTCGTCCCACGCCACTGAAGGATAGCAGCCTTTTGAAATGCTAATTTGAGCTTCCTAATATGCTGTTTCCATAGAAATGTATGCAAATGTCTCGATAGTTTATTAAAAACACCCGCATGAAAATCCTCCTCATTTTTGGAAGTGCCTTGCCCCTGCTTGGTGACCCGGGCCCTAGAAACTTTAAGGAAAAGGTGGGTCTGTCACCAAGACTGAGCCCAGGCTGTGTGGGAGAAGGAGGGGGGAGGGCAATACACCCTCTGGATTTCTGGAAGCAGCCATCATCCCGTCACAAAATGCCTCCTTGGGTGGAGTTGATTCTGCCCTGCACCCCCACCTCCAGACCATCTCCGTGAAGGGAGCTGGAAACCACACAGATCTCGCCATGGAACAGCTTTAGACAATATGCCTAGAAATGTCACCCAGAAAGGGTGTTTGCTAAACAGTTTGTGCTAACTACTGCTGGCTGGGAGGAGGCTGTCCATCTCGAGCTCGTTTGGGGATGCACCAGACCGCCTGAGGGAGATGCCCCATCCCATAGCAAAGAGCAGAGGACCCTGGGGAAGAACAGGGCCCCCACTGGCCTCCTCGAGCTCTGGACCTTCGCCCAGGACCCTCTGGTTGAGTCAGAGCCCCAGCTTGTGGCAGGAGGGGGACCCCTGAGTGGATTGCACTCTGCCCTGAGGGGCAAGGAGAAGATCCAGTGGCCCAGGATCCAGTCACCTAGACTCAGGGGTAACTGAAACTCTGAGGGCTCCCCCCACACAGGCGCCCTTGAGGCCCATCTGTGAATCCTTCCCAGAGAGAGAGAGAGAGGTGGGGCAAAGCGCCGCTGATGAAAAGTCTGCCTGGCCAAAGGTAGCTCAAGGCCCACTTACTCTCTAAGCAGCTCGAGTGGAACTCCAGGTAGAATTTGGTCTGGGACTTGGTCTTCAGCGTGGCAAAGCACCTGAGAAACTCAATCTGCCCTTGGCTGTCGACAGTCCCGGGGCCTGGAGCAGGTGAGAAAGAGACTTGACTCCACGATGTGCCCAGACATGGAGCATTTTGAATCAGCCCCCAACACCAGGCTCCGGGGAAGGTGAGGTCCGGGTGAAGAAGAGGTTTTCCCTGAATCCCGCCCCCCGCACTGAGCATCCCCGATGATGGGAACGTCCTCACAGGCCAGGGAGAGCAGGGTGGGAAGAGCGAAGAGTTCAGGGAGCCAAGAGCCCGACTCTCAGCTTTGCCACTGAACAAGCACAGCCCTGGCAACGCCTTTAACCTCCGTGCCTCAGTGTCCCCGTCTGTTCTGGCCAAGAGAGCTTGTATAAAGGCTCAGTGGCTCAATACCCAAATCTGTCTCGTTTCCAAGTTCAAGTAGCGAGGGAGACCGGTTCTTCCTTCCTCAGGCTGACTTCCCTCCACTCCTTATTCACCCTCGTTCCCACCGTGGTGGCTGGCCTGTCACGGTATTCACTGACATGACGAGTTTGCAAGCGTCCTCAGGCCCGCCGTGAGCAAGTTCCGGCCTTCCATGTAAATTCTGCGCCACGCGCGAGCAAGGACAGACATTCCCGGCCTCTCTCCCACCCAGCCTTTCCTTCTTTCCCTTCTCCTTTTCTCCGGCTTTACTGAGAAATAACTGGCAAATGTAATCGTGCATATTTAAAGTTTACAACGTGATGATTTGATACTCATGTACACTGTGAAATGCTTACCAAGATCAAGATAATTAACACATCCGTCACCCACATAATTAACTGGTTTTGGTTTTTTTGTTTTGTTTTGTTTGTGTTTTGTTTGGTGTGGTGACAACACTTAAGATCTGCTCCCAGCAAATACTATTATTATTACCCATGGTCATCATGCAGACTGTTAGATCCCCAGAACTGATTCATCTTATAACTGAAAGTTTGTACCCTTTGACCTCCATCTCCCCATTTCCAGCTCCCCTCAGCCCCTGGCAGCCGCCGTTCTCTTCTGTTTCTATGAAATTGGCAGTTTTTTCCAAGATCCCACAGATAGGTGATAACATACATCCATGGTATTTTTTCTGTCTGGCTTATTTCACACCCCACAACACATAGGCCAGGTTCCCCTTAGGACAACATTCAACCAACACTCAATCCAGGTAATTGGTATTTATGAGCATCGTCTGGGCACTGAGTCCCAGTAGAGGGAAGGCAAGCCCGACACTGAGGATGTGCTGAGGGTCCTCACGGAGGGTGCGATGGTATGAGCCATCCCATCGATGCTGCAGGAACTCAGAGAAAGGGGAGATCAGTGGGAGCCCAGGGAGAGACGGGAGGTTCTAGAAAGATAGTGCCCAGAGCTAGGAGAGAGAGAGGGTGCTGGATTGAGGGTTGTATGGAGAGGGAAGGTCACATTACTAGAGCAGACGATAAACCCAACAGAGTGTGGAGAAGAATGTCCCAGAAGACAGTATTCCAGCCTCCCCTACAACCCTCAGGGCATGAAGGACACAGCAATATGAGCTTTTCTAGCCTCAACTGGGCCCCCCGCTCAACCTTCCTAAATTAGCCTGAACCGGCTGCTGAGCACAGAAGTGGGGGGCGAACAGAGGAGGTGACAATATGCCTCCCCAGTCACCCAGACCCAGGCTGGGCCCGCCACAGAGAACACCAGGCCCTTGCTGGGACGAAGATGGCCTGGTGAGCAGGGCTGAGCTAGATTATTTGAAGACATACCTGCAAATCTAAGTATTATTTACATCAGCATTTCCCAAACTCAGTCAGCCATCCCATCCTTACAATGTTTACCATCTCCACCTACCACTCACCTGCCCTAATACTCACTTAATAGTTTTGTTAAATAGACTCACTTTCTAAACTTAAGTAAACGTATTTAAATAAGAAAGTACATCACAAGACTAAGTGGAAAACCAGCATTGCCTGCCTTACACAGAAGAGACAAATGTGAAACATATTAAAAGTAAATGCATTACTGATCAAGGTTCATCCACGTGCCCCCCAGAATTGTGGCACATACAAGCCACACCTTGGACGAACACTCATTTACTCAACTTTAAAGACCAAATTAAAACCGAGGCTTAAAAAGCTGACATATTTGCCAAAGACAGCAAGAACATGCTCTGCACGGAAACCGTGATGTGGTTTAGAGGCGAGGAGTCCCCACGGATGGAGTGTGAACGAGCCTGGAAGGTGGAGCCTCCATCTACCGCAGACAACGGACCGCTGCAACCAGAAGGCCAGAGCCCAAGGCCTCTTGTCTTCGTGCAGGACAGAGGGACAGACGCCGCCCACCACTTACCGTTCTTGGAGACGAACTGGGAGGTGACTCCTGCCTGAAACGTGGCGAAAACTGGGCTGTGGTCACTGGTCATGATGTCACTGGTGCTCCCTGCAGGGGAGGGAAGGAGAAATCCTTCTGGTCAAACCAAGGATGGCAAACCCATGGCAGAAATCAACCTCTATTGATGGAAGCCTCCAGAAGTTTCACGGTTTTGCACCTGCTGTTCCGCTGACCTTCCACAACCACGCTTGAAAGACTCAGTGGAAGGGGCGCCTTCCACTGAGTCTCAGTCGGTGAAGTGTCTGCCTGCGGCTCAGGTCATGATCCCAGGGTCCTGGGATCGAGTCCCGCATCGGGCTCCCTGCTCAGCGGGGAGCCTGCTTCTCCCTCTCCCTCTGCCTCAGGTCCCCCTGCTTGTGCTCTCTCTCTGTGTCCAATAAATAAATAAAATCTTAAAAAAAAAAAAGAGCGACTCAGTGGAAGTGTGTGACCACCCTTTCCTCCACGGTGACAACGTGCCTGCGCTAATTTTTCTTAGAGACACACGAGGTTTTAAATAGATCATGGGGCGTGAACTGTGGACATTTCTGGTCTCAGCACTTCACTGCACTGATGAGCTCATGGCCCAAAGTGGGGTGGGGACTTAGGTCACTGAGCTCCTCAGTGACAGAGATGGCACCTCCCCCCATCCCACAATGCCTCCTAGGATTGGGAGACAGCAGAAGGTGATGAAGTGTAGACACCTCTTTCAAGGAACATGGCGCTTGGGAGGGAAGGCAGCAGGGCATGTTTGGAGGGCAGAAGGGAAAGCACAGAGTTCTAGAGATACTGAGTTCTAAGTGTCTGGCTGGGCACTCAGGGCTGGAGATTTCTCTTGAGGTTTGGAGTCACAATGTTAGGTGGAAGCAGAAGCCATGCGGATGTCTGGGCTCCCCAGGGGAGGCACACGGGATGCAAATCCAGGCCACACTGGCCAGTACGGGGCAGAGAGACACAGCAGAGGAGACCAAGAAGGCAGTAAGACAATGGACATAGTTTTCTATAAAGCTTTTACAGATCAGCAAGAGAAAGGTAAACATCCAGCCTTCAACCAACCAAAGGATATAGGTAGAAAATCGCAAAAGAAATACAGATGGCTGGGCGCCTGGGTGGCTCAGTTGGTTGAGCGACTGCCTTCGGCTCAGGTCATGATCCCAGGGTCCCGGGATCGAGTCCCACATCGAGTCCCACATCGGGCTCCCAGCTTGGCGGGGAGCCTGCTTCTCCCTCTGACCCTCTCCCCTCTCATGCTGTTTCTCTCTCTCAAATAAATAAATAAAATCCTAAAAAAATAAAAAAATAAAAAAATAAAAAAGAAATACAGATGGCTAAGAAACATGGGGAAAGGGCGCCTGGGTGGCTCAGTCGGTTGAGCGACTGCCTTCGGCTCGGGTCATGATCCTGGAGTCCCAGGATCGAGTCCCGCATCGGGCTCCCCGCTCGGCGGGGAGTCTGCTTCTCCCTCTGACCCTCCCCCCCCTCATGCTCTATCTCATTCTCTCTCTCAAATAAATAAATAAAATCTTAAAAAAAAAAAAAAGAAACATGGGGAAGAAATGCTCACTTGCTCACGACCGTCAGAGAGACAACTGAAACATGGAGACAGAATGAAGGAGAACAAGGGGCCAAGTGGGGGCGCTGGGGGAGGAGGAGGGGCTAGAGGCCCCGGTGGAAAGGTAGCCGGGAGAGGAGGACGACACCCCTTCTCTGAGACAGGAGGACAAAAGGTAGGAGGGGCACCAGCCCACGTCATGGTGGGATGCGGGCAGGGGCAGGGAGAAGTCAGGGAGGGTCCAGGACCGTGTGAAACAGGAGAGCACTGGGGTGGAGGGAGTCAGGCTGAGTGGGGGGGGGAGCAATGGAAGAGGGGATGTTCCAGCGAGAAGTTAACAGGTGGACGACCAGGGTTTTAAAAATGTTCTTAACCGTATTTTACATATGTATCGAACATACAGCACTGGCACTACGGTGCCTGTGCCCTAAACACGAGGAAGGCGACGGACCTGGATGGTCTCTCCGTAAGCACACCCTGTACGTCCTCCTCCCACAGCTGAGTCTGGGCTTAGCTGTGTGACTTCCTTTGGCCAGTAGGACATTTGCAAATGTGAGGCAAGCAGAGACTCAGAAAGCTTTTCCACATCTGGGACTTGCAGATGTGGCATCCCTGGAACCCGCAAGAATCCTGGACTAGTCTGCTGGGTGATGAATTACACAGGCAGGTTACCACCGTTGTCCCTGCTGACAGCCAGCCAACCAGCCGGCCAACCCCCCGTCTGGGGGCGGGGGGGGCTCCTGGTCTGAGGGTGCCCAGCCATCACCAAGCAGAACAAAGATGAACAGATCCCAAGTTTGGCCCAGAGAACTGTAAGATGTCGAGTTTCAGGGTTATTTGTTATGCAGCAATAGGTAACTGATACATCCTATTTATGCCAATCACTGTAAGACTCAAGCTCTTAGTTTACCCCATTTCCTGAGCTCTGGACATTCATTCCCTTTTCTTTCCCAATTTCTTGCTCACCACCAACTCATTAAACCCTTCCACTGAGCCCTCCAGCATTCAGTGAAATATCATTAGCAAAATTCCCTATATTTTCAACTTTCCCTTCACGTTCTGTACCTGGTCCTTCCTGGAAGATACTGCAGCCTCTCGAGGGAGGGCTGCTTTTCTGCTCCCTCCCTCTTAGGTGGGTCCAGAGTGGGAAGGTGTGTCCCCCCTGCTCCTCAATGCCACTTCCAGAGCAATCTCCCTGTTTTCCTAAAAACCTTTACTACAGAGCTGTTGTGAATGCCAAGTTTAGGTTCAAAAGGCAGTAACGGAACAAGCCAGCACTTTCTCCTGAATCCCTGCAGAAGGCAGACGGTGGCATCTTCCTAGAGACGAGACTTGGCAGGACTCACGGAGTTGCAGGATGTGGGAAAGAAAGGCATCACTGAGAAATGGGATGGTTAATGGTGGGTGGGATGCGGGCCTTCGTAGGTTTTGAAGGCTGTGGCTAGGGGGGTGGGATGCCTTTCTGCACATCTAAAGGTGTGACGTTTGTCTCGGGAAGTCACTTCTGGGAGACAGAGCTCGGGTGCTAGGGGAGTGCAGGTGCATGACTTCCCAGGGCACTTGCTCTGGTCCCTTCTAAGCAGCAGGAGGTATGCACAAGAAAAAGGAATGGACATCAGTTCAACTTGATGGGACCTGAGTTAAATGTGGGGATTTGCCAGGCCCCAGAGAGAGGATGGGAGCCCCAAAGGTGGCCACTGGGCAGCAGCAAGGCCCCTCTTGAGGAGTGGGTGGGGGAGGGCTGAGGTCCCGGGCCTGTGACTTTGTCACATGAGGGACATGATGGGAATGTGGGTGGCTCATTGTCTGGGAATCACAATGTTTTAAAAATAATACCACGATTCTTGGTCAGGAATGTTCAAGGTAATTCTGCTGAGTTTTTAAGTACACAGTGCAGAATAGTTCCAAATAATGGGATTTAAGAAGTAGCTTTTTTTTTTTTAAAGATTTTATTTATTTATTTGAGAGAGAGAGAGAGCACACGAGAGGGAAGAGGGTCAGAGGGAGAGGCAGACTCCCCGCTGAGCGAGGAGCCCGATACGGGACTCGATCCCAGGACTCCAGGATCATGACCTGAGCCGAAGGCAGTCGCTTAACCGACTGAGCCACCCAGGCGCCCTTAAGAAGTAGCTTTTAAGCATAAGCACTTGGGCAATTAAGAATTCCTTCTGACAACTTTTCCATAATTATTTATTTTAATATTGCATATTATGGCTTTTTCTTCAATTTTACTCAATTTATCTTTATTTTTTATTTTTTTAAAGATTTTATTCATTCATCCGACAGAGAGAGACACAGCGAGAGAGGGAACACAAGCAGGGGGAGTGGGAGAGGGAGAAGCAGGCCTCCCGCGGAGCAGGGAGTCCGATGGGGGGCTCAATCCCAGGACCCTGGGATCACGATCCAAGCCATAGGCAGGCGCCCAATGACTGAGCCACACAGGTGCCCCTATTTTTTTATTTTTAAAAAAGATTTTTATTTATTTATTTGAGAGAGAGAGAGAGAGAGGAACAGAGGTAGAAGGATAAGCAGACTCTGTGCTGAGCGCGGAGCCCAACACGGGGCTCAATCTCACAACCCCAAGATCACAACCCCAGCTGAAATCAAGAGTCGGATGCTTAACCAACTGAGCCACCCAGGTGCCCCCTCAATTTATCTTTAAATCTCCATAAATATATGTGCATATACTCATGGTATGTTAGGTTTACCCATATGCACTTCCAATATTTGACTTCATTTGACCTATGAGAACACCACTTTCATGTGGTTCAAACCTAATATGCTCTTTTCAAAAGAAGTAAGTCTGGATTTCTTTTTAAAAGGGCCCCATAATTCCAATGTTTCCCCATCCAGAAGACACTTCTCATGGTGCAGCCTCAAGGCAGGAGAGGATGATGCATCAACACTTCCAGGTCACCTGACCGGGGTTGCTGGGACTTCTCCCATTTTACAGATAGACTGGAGCCCGTTAGTTCCGGGCACCCGAATCCCCCAGACTGTTACTCACCGTAAGACTGACACACCACATGCACCAGCGGGTATGACTTCCAGAGGACTCGGTCACACCAGGAAGGCAGGTTGTACTTCATCTATAAATCAAAGTCACGAGCTTTGTAAACGCCTGCTAATTTTTTATATATAGAAATCAGTATAAGAGGTTGACTTGTGAACCCTGTAATCCTTGAATTCATGTGCTATTGGGTCTTTATAGACTTGCCCCATAGGTGGCCTTCAACCCTTTTCATTTGCCTTAAGTCCTGAGTCCACTGCTGAGTGCACACCTTGCATTCCTGCTTTGGAAGATTGACTCACCTAGCTATGGGACTGTACCTATCATCCTATTTCTGAATTCTTGTTCTTCCAACCTCTTTTTTTCTGACTCAGGTGAACCGCACAACTTGTACTTTCAACCCAATCTTTGCTTATCTTCTCCAGCTACTTACTTTAGTAACAACACTCCAGCCACCCACTCTCATTTACACAGCCACCCACCTATCTACTGATCCAGCCAGCCAACCATCTATTTATTCACTCACCTACCTGCGCATCCATCCATCCATCCATCCATCCATCCACCCACCCACCCACCCACCCATCTGCATATCCATCTACCCATCCAACCACTCAAACAATATGTATTAAGACAAGCCCTCTCCAGGCTACACTGGTGAATGAGCAAGATGCCCACTGGGGGTGATAGACGAGGCAAACTGGCAATATCCTTTATCACTTTAAGTTCTAGCTCTCTCTCTTCTGCCTATAAATGTAAAGGTACTCACCCTAAAAGAGCCTACCCCTGCCATCTCCTGCAGTAACCTTTTCTCTTTTTACCAGTTTTCTTTCCAGAATGTTCTATTTTCATTGCCTCTACTTTTGGACCACCCATTTCGTTTTTTAAACTTGAGGTGCAACTTACGTATAGTAAAGTGTACTCATCTTAAGTAGACAGCTTGAGAAGTTTTTATATTTGTACACACTCATTTAACCCAGATGGAGATAAAGAAAGTCTCCTCCATCTCAAAAGGCTCCCTTATGTTCCTCTGTGTTCATACCACCACCTTGCAGAGGTGAACATGATCCTGCCTAATGCCGCTACGTATGCATTTTGCCTAACCTTGAACTTATAAATGGACTCACTCAGTATATATAGTTTGAGGTCTGGCTTCTTTCACCCATGTTGTTCCCTGTAGAAGTTCATTCACCTTCCAGCTGTGGTTGTATTCCATTGTATGTATATACCGCATTTATCTAGTCTACCGTTGACGGAAGCAGGGCTCCTCCCAGTTTTTGGACATTGTGCACAAAGCTGCAATAAACACTCTCGTATCTCCCTTTTGATGAACACATGTACTAATGTGTCTGGGGTTACCCCAAAGTGGAATTCCTGGGTCACAGGGTAGGTGCACAATGCTGCCAACCTATTACTCTTAACGCTGCAGTTCTCAGCACTGGCTGCCCCAAGAACTACCGGCGAGCTTTACAAAGATACAGAAGACACAGCTCCAGGTCTCTTGCATTAGAGCCTATGGGGATGAGGCCCAGACATCCGTATTTCTAGAAAGCTTTACCCGACTCATCTGCACACACCTGGTAAAGAGCCACTCTCGTCCCCTCCCAGGCTGGATTTCACCCCCAGGACTCCGTGAACTGCTCTTTCAAAGTCCACCGACTTTGGACCACAAATCCAGCTCCTTGTGCAGGGTTCACACGCAGGGAACATGTTTTCCTAGATTCACATTCCACGCTGGCCACTGCTAATCCTGACGGGTCTCTCACCCCCGGCTTCCGTGATGCCGAAACGCCGGGTCGGTCCCCTCACCACCTACAGGAGCACTCGCGGCCCGTCTCCTTTCTTGTGCCTGCTTCTTCCTCTCACCTCTGAACGTGGATGCCCCCAAATCTACCCACAGCCCTTCTCTTCGCCTCTTCCACTCACTCCCTGCCAACGTCACCTACCCCGTGGGGGTGTCCGTGTTCTTGGCACGCACAACTCCCAAATCTATGACCCAGCCCTGGTGTCACCTAATATTTTCCAATTGCCTTCTGGATGTTTCCTCTGAGGTCTTCCACCAATATTATACAGTAAGTCTGAAGACAAGCTCTAGACTCCCCTCCAAGCCAGCTCTGCCTTCCGATTAGCGTTTTTATCCATGGCAATCAGATCTACCAGCACGTCCTGCTCTCCTTTGCTTCTGCCTTGTTTGTTTGTTCCCAGTTCAGACTCAGGCCCCAGTTTCTCAGTGGGACATAGCACACGGCCTCTTCAGGGATCCCCTGCACCCTCCCCACCCTCTGGACCGATGCACACCGGCCTTCTCTGTGCATCACTGCTGTGCCGACCCCCAGAACTTTCAGTGGCTTCCTATTGCCTACCTGACAGGTTAAAACCTTACCCTGGCCATCTAGGACCTCCCTCCCCTCAGCTCAGCCCCTATTTCTTCTCCTGATACTCAAGTCAACTTGGACATGCCATCACTGTCCCCACACGCCCCTGTGGACCTGCCCAGAGGACCGCAGCTAACAGCAGCACGTGGATGCCTCCCCAGCAGGTGTCTTGCCCTGGGGGGGCGGGTCTCAGCCTCTTTCCTCCACAGCAGACCTGGATCTTCTCTCCTCCTCTGTCTGGTTTTCTCTGTTAGCTTCTGTCTGGTTTTCTCTGTTAGCTCCTGCCTTGTTCTGGGATCACCCCCATGCTTCGCTTTACCATCCCTCCTGCACGTCTCTGCTTGCCCCGAGCCCTCAGGCAATGTTCTGAACCATTCTCCATTTCCTGAAGCCTCCAGCAGCCCCAGAAGCTCGCCGTTCCACACCTCGGGGCCTGGCTTTCCTGGGTTGAGCCCCAGAAGGTGACGGAGGCCAGAATTTCCTACCTCCATGTCTATTCTAGCAATTCCTCCAACTGGAAATGGATCAGCGCCCCCTCAGCCCTTGTCGATGGCCAAGCTGTTCCTCACAGCACCACGAGTGGGACCTCTCTGACAGCCTCCCCCGATCTTTCCTTCCCCTGATGGTCATGTCCCTCTCTGACGGCTCCTCAGTGTATCGGGCAACCTCATATTCCATCTCTGGTTAGTTAGCTGTGTGTTTGTCTCATCTTTCCTTCTATAAACTCCTTGGGGGCAAACACTGGGCTCATCTTTGATCTCCTACCACCTAGGAGAATATCTAGCCCATCACAGGTCATCAGTAAATACCTGCTGAATAAGAACGAATGAAAGCCTTATTGCAGCTTTCCCCAAACACTGTTCCTTGGAACCCAAGGGACCTCATAAGGTAATCACTGGTATCCCATGAGTAAACTGAGTTTGGCCAGAAATCTTGTGGAGAACCATAATGCTCATAAACCTGTAAAGGCTCTGATAAGTCCTGCAGTAAGGAAGCTTGCTTAATGATGATTCATTTGGTAGATTCGCGAATAGATTTCATCAAAGGACTTAAAAAAAAAAAAAAAGAGCTTCAGAACCACTCTTAGACTCTCTGGACAGAAGGTAAATCCTGTGTCAGAGTCTAGTTAATTGTCGTGGGCAAGTCTGGCTGCCCAGCCTCTCCTCAGAAGAGGTTTTTTTGCTCAGATCATGCTCAACACATGATCTCTAACTGTCCTTCGTTTTTTCCGTTGCCTAGTGGATGAAGATGCTCTTTACGCCCCATTCGCCTTTCTGAGATCGGGCACAGGAGGGGTGAGGTGTGCAGGGGGGTGGGGATGGGGGGCCAGGGTGATGGCCATGACGAGAACTCACCCCTGTGGCTTTCTGCTTAGTGTAGGCATACTTGTCCCGAGTCAGTCTTTCAAAACGGTAGGTGGGCGCAAACGTGATTTCTTCCTCCTCTGAAAACCAAACAAAACCTTGGCTTCTGCTTTGATTCCCCCACGTTTCACCCGGGCCACCTGTCCTTCTTCTGCGGCTATAGTCCTTCCCCTCCCCCCACCCCAAGGATATTCAGGGAAAAGACGAGACAGCGATGGCTGGAGGGGACCCAGGGGCAGAGGGCCACAGTTCTTACCAAAATGCAGGAAGACCTTCTGCTCCTTCCTCTCCATGAGCAGCTGGTCGTGGGATAGGAGGTCTGCATACTGCTGCTGCTTGATCTTCTGGACAATGGCTTCTGCCTCCTGGAGCAAGGACACGGCCAGGCCCCCGGTGAGGCCCACCGCCTTCACCAACATCAGGAGACCCATCACCACCCACCTGCCCGCCGCCAGGGACCCGGAGCCCCCCGAGGCTGCACCAGACCCTGGTCCCGGGGCTGCCCAGCTGGTGTGTCTTAGCGCTCAACTGTTTTACAAGGAAAACCCTGCAAAGGTCGCCAAACATCAACCTGACAATACAAATTTTGGCTGTTCCAGATTTGCAGAGGGACCTTTTACTTTCTCACTCCGACTTTTAGTGTTGTTTTTATCAACACTTCATTAGCA
The DNA here is from genome assembly GCF_037043125.1 of Eumetopias jubatus. NCBI lineage: Eukaryota > Metazoa > Chordata > Mammalia > Carnivora > Otariidae > Eumetopias > Eumetopias jubatus. Next base: position 7,659,178 of record NW_028274809.1, read on the forward strand.
GGTAGGTATGTTTCTCTTGTTCTCTGTGGGAACCGAGGCAGCTCGTTGTGAGGCCGTGGCAGGATCTGAAATCCCAGCCCCGCGAATCCGTGGGCATCAGCAGGATGCGCCGGCGGCCTGCAACCCAGAGGCCCTCCCTCCCGAGGCTGCTCGCCCTGCTCTGGCAAACGCCCTTGGCCGACCTCCTGGTCAGGGAACGGCCGGGACCGCCCCTCTGACTGCGAAGGGTCGGGGTTTGTGGGGTCCATGTCCAGCCCTCTGCCATCGGCTGCGGGGAGCCTCTAGTGAGGGAGGGAGGGGTGGGGAGGCGGGAGGGGCACAGACGGGCCCTAAGCTCTTCCTCGGTCTCTGCAGCGCAGCTGGGGCAGCAAAAGCGAGGGGCGGGCTGCTCAGGGTAATGGGTGGGAAGGAGAGAAGGTCCGGGGTCCAGCCCGACTGCCCGGGATCTGCAACCGACCCCAGGCCATTCCTTGGCCTGACTGCGCCCCAGGGCTCTCGCCCTTCAGTGTCTGCCGTCCTCCCTTCCCCCACACGGGACGCAAAGTGAAGGCTCTACGCCCCAGTTAGGGACGTACGAGCTGTAACCCCGGTGTCTGCACAGACCGCACGGCTCTGCTCCCAGGCCTGTCCACCCCCTTCCTGGGAATGCTCTGCTCTCCCTCAGTGAGCAGGGCCGTGTCTGCCAAGTGGCCCTTTGGTCTGCTCCTCGGTGGACCATGCCTGGGCATCCGACGCAAGCGACGTTTTCCTTAGCTGCCCAGTGACCCGCCATCTGGACAGAAAATTGGGCTGGTCTCCTCGGGTATGTGGGGACCCAGTGTGAACAGAGGGAGCTATAAAGGTGCGGGGTTCCACAACAGGACGGCATCGAGTCCCTGAGGGGGCGTAGTGGCCTCGGCCCAGCTCGGCCTGTGCCTCCGTGGCCCCGTGCAGCCCCCACCCCTGGTGGGCTGGTGGGCAGCCCCTTACCCAGGGGGGCAGCTCCACGCGGTAGTTCAGATCCCCGAGCCAGAAGAGGTGGGTGAAGCGGTGAGTGATGTTGAAAGGGCTTAGCTTCTTGTCCCCCAGAGCCAGAAACCGGAGAATGCTCATGTAGTTCTGGTTTCGCCTATTTAAATGAAAAAGTAGCCATCTTGCATGGGGTCGCTGGTTCCCTACTTCACCACCCTGGTGGGAAGGTGGAGGAAGCCTGGGGGGACGGAGACGTAATTCTGGGGCCCCGGCGGCTGCAGCAGACCCCCTCCGTGTGCAGGTGGGACATAGTCAGGGTGCAAAGGGCCTTTCAGGTGGAAACGGGGGCACAGTGCAGGGGCCCCCAAAGCCTCCGTTCAGCAGGGACTGGAACCATCATTATTCTAGACAGAGGTCTTCATGACTGGGCCCAACAGGCTTTGATCTGTAAGGGTGCCCGCAGGAGGTCCTGCCCTTTAGAAATGGAGTGGTATTTAGGCATCTATGAGATCAATGACATACGGAAACACGTGTCCTGTCCTCCCGACAAGATTCATCCACACGAGAGGTCGCTCTTGTGCCACAGGGATGGGGAAAGCCGGGGGCTGCACAGTAGTTGTGGTGTTGGGGGATGTGAGGTCTGTCTGGGCAGATAACCCCATAACATGCTCTCAGGCAATGAGCTCTATTACCTGAGTTTCTTTTCGCTTCCGGAGGTCAAGTGGCTGTTAACAAATCCCAAAGACGTTCCGTTGAACATAAACGACACCCCCACAGCTCCCTTGTTCCCTAAAGGGAGGGGAGAAGCAAGAAGTCAGCACAACAGGCAACCTTGGCAAGTGGTGGGAAATCAAGGTGGAGCAATGTTACTCCTTAAGAGGAGAGCGAGAAAAGCAGAACAGCTTCATCTGGAGTGGAATATTCAGGAGTGGCAAGGACTCGGGGGGTAGGGGGGCATTCATTCCTCCAGGACCAGAAGAAACGGGGTGAATGGCCTGCGGCCTTGGGAGTCCTCAGCAGGCCTGAGTCATCCAGCTGTCCCCCTCCCGGGAACTCATTGTTACCCCACAGGCCAAGCAGGCAAGACCAGCGAAAGCAGCCAGAAGCCTGGGGAGGATTTAAAGTCAAAGGAGCCCGGGGCTGGGTGGGCGGACATTCCCCCAGCTAACCAGGCTCCTGGTGGGACCAAAACCCTCACTGAGGCCACCTCTCATTCTGAGTTTCCAACCTATTCTAGACCAGTGGTTCTCAGAGTGTGTTCCCCAAGGAACAGCAGCAGCACCTGGGAGCTGTTGAAGTGCAAATTCTCAGGCCCCGCCCTGGACCTGCCAAATCAGAAATTCTGGATGCGGGGCCCAGGAATGTGGGTGAAACAAGCCCTGTAGGTCAGGGGTGGGCCAAACGCAGGGCCGATGTCAGGTCAGGTGAAGAGGATTTTTACATTTTTAAATAGTTGGGGAAAAAAATCAAAAGAAGGTTTTGTGACACATTAAAATGGTATGAAATTCAAATAGGAGCCCATAAATAACATTTTATTGGAACACAGCTATGCCCAGAGTTGAGTAGTTGCAAGAGAGGCTGCATGACCTGCAGAGCCTGAAATATTTCCTGGCTGGCCTTTTAAGAGACAAAATTTGCCATCCCTGTTCCAGGGCGTTCTGACACATGCAGACGTCTGAGAGCCTGCTCTGGTCAACGGCTTGAGCTGTATGTGCTGGGCCCTTGAAATGTGGCTGGTCCCATCTGAGGAGGGCTGTTAAGTATACAGATGCACCAGAATTATAAGCCCCAGCAAGAGAGACAGAATGTAAAATATTTAATAATTTTTATATTGCATACAATGGTAATCTTTTGAAAGAATGGTGTTTGATTAAATGTTATGAAAACCGACTTCACCTGTTTCCTTTAACTTTCCTGAATGTGGCTCCTAGAATATTCGTAGCCACCTATGTGGCTCTCCCTCTGTCTGAGCTGGACAGCACTGGGTGGAGCCTAAGGGGAAGGACCTCAAAGATCACCCACCTATCGACGATGGGTGGCCCTGCTCCCCCGCCCCGGGGCGGGGGGAGGCTCTCCTTCCAGCTTTCTCCCCATCCTGCGATGTGACCTGGTTTAAATCCCTGCCCACCACTTTCTTGCCACTGGGCCTGGGACAGGCTAAGGAACATCACTGTCGCCTCCAGCATCTTGTCTGTGAATGGGGTCAACAATGGTCCTCGCCCCCCACGGGGCGTTTCTAGTAAATGGGGTAATACACCTAGAGCATTTAGCTGTCGGCCGTGCACATGTATGTTCTCAAAAAGGCCTTAGCTCTTCTAGGGATGATGTCCACCAGCATTAGCCAACCAGCATTCACCGGGCTCTGTCCCACGCTAACCACGGCTGGGAGCCACTTGGGGGGAGAAGAGGGGAAAGCCCGCCCCAGGGTTGGGGGAAGGGAGGAGCAGGTGCATGGGATGTGAGCAGGCTGCAGTGTGCACAGTCCCTTGTCCAGTGCCCAGCACCATGTTGGGGGGGGCCCCCGGGGGGCACACGGGCGGCTCTGTCACGATGAACAAGAGCTGGGCCAACAGCCGGAGGCACGGCCTGGCTGAGGCCTGGTTTTAGCTCGTACCGGGAGGTCTGACTACCTTACGTGTATTGGGAAGGGGCTGGTGGCAGGTGGGTGGGCAGCCCAGGCAGGCTGCAGCAAGGACAGAGAGAGGTTCCTGGGCAGCAGAAGGGCATGGGCTTTGACAGGGCAGCTCCAGAGACAGGAAGGAAGGGGTCAAGTGGGTGTGGATGCGGGCAGGGTGCGGTTTGTCAGCAGAAAAGCTGAGAGAGTTCTTCACGTTCGATTGCAGCAATTCTTCTGTTTCCTGTTGTCTCAGGGCCTCTGTCCAGTCCCTGACCCCAACCACCAGAAACCACTGGCCTCGCCCTCAACCCTGCCCATGGCCTGCGTGGGTGCACCTGCCCACACACACTCACACACAGACTGACACATGCGCTCAGACCAACCTGCACACGCACGCACACCGACTCACATGTACTCAGACTCGAACATACAGACTCGCAGGCACACTCACACACACACAAAGTCACATGCGCACTCCGCCCAGACAGGCTTACACAGACAGACCTGCATGTACACAGACACACGGGCTTGGATTTGCACCTGTAGACTCACACACACTCAGGATTCACACTCACACCCACACCCAGACTCACACTTACAAATGCACTCCCGTCATCCTTTGCTCTGAATTCAATTCTCGAAGGTGCCCTGACTGGTCCCCCTTGGCTCACCGCTAATACCAGCGTTTCCGCATCCAACCTCGATCTACACCAGGGGTCGGCAATAGAAAGCCTGCGGGCCAAATCCAGCCCCACCTGTGTCTGCAAACAAAGCTTTCTGGAACACAGCTACTCGCGTTCCCGTTTGTGCAATCTGTAGTTCCTTTTGTGTCATGGCACCCGGCCCACAGAGCCTAAAATATTTACTATGTGGCCCTTTACAGAAAGTCTGTCAACTCCTGTCTTAGGTCCTTGGTTCTCTAGGTGGGGCCTGCGGGACAGCAGCATGACCCCACCTGCAAGCTAGTTGGAAACTCAGAATGTCAGGCTCCGCCTGCTACCTGCTGAGTCAGAACCCGCATTTTAGCCAGATCCCTAGCAGCACTGGTGTAGACCCCGGGTGGAGGCTGGGGGAACCCACCAACCTGGTTACCCAGGACTGAGGGGAGCCCAGGATGTCCCAGTCGGCTCGGGTGGGATGGCCCCATGAGCGCGGCCCCCTCCCTGCTCACCCAGAGTGTTGGCAATGCCTGTCTTCACATTGTCAGTGCAGATGTGACTGATGCGGTTCTCATGCTCCGGCTTGGCCAGCACCACAATTCGGATGTTCCAGAGGGTGTGGATGGCAATCTGGTGGGGTGGACAACACGGTCACCCTTGGCCAGGGCAATGGTGCTTGACCACAGGGCAAGAGATCTACCCCCAGCCCTGACCTCCAAGATGGGGGACCCTATCTGTAATCCCTAAACTTCAGGGGAGCGTCTAAGGATGCCCTGCAAATGAAACAAAGTATACTAAAGATGAGAGCCAGGACTGGCAAGATTTCAATGAAGTAAGGATGATCTACAAGCAGGGGCAAGGACGAGGGAGGGCCCCAGTGATTTTCAGCAACACCAATTTCAGAATAGAGGTGCTCCTCTCTGGCCCTGGAAGGCAGAGGTGGTGGTGGGGAATGACCACTGAGCAAACGGGTCTCTTTGGAAGTTGAGAGCTCACAGGCCGAGCCCACCCTTGCGTCTGAGATGCTCCTGGCCGGCCTCACAAAGCCCACTGCCCCGGAGTTCCACCCGGTGCCCTGGCCAGCTACTCACTGTTTTAAAAGTCATGCTGGTGATTTCTTGCAGGGAGTGTCTGAGTATCTCCAGCCACTCCTTCTCTCCCAGGGGGTCCTCCTGGGTGCCGATCACGTAGATGTCATGGGGGATGTAATCAGCAGAGTCATCCCGTGTCTTTCCCTGCCCCTTGGAGAGAAACCAGGACGTGATCTTCTTGGGAGGGGGGGCGTTACCTTCAACAGCAAAACCCAACACCAAGTGAGTCAAAGGTACATCAGGAGAGTTCAAAACACAGGTGGGGGAAAGTGTGCGGGGCAGGAGGTTCACCCAGCCACTGAAAACCACTCAGGCCACCCCACGAAATGCCACAGCTGGAGAATTAGGTACTATTACCCCCAGGATGTCAGGTGGGGTCAGAGCACAGTTAAGTCTCTCTGTAAAGAGAACATGAAGTTTCAGAGACTGGAAATAACCGAAGAGTCCGTAGGGTGACTTGAACTAGTTGCACGAGACGTCAAAAAACACCGTCCTAGCCTGTGGGGCTGACTGAGTAACTGAGACAGTCCTCGAGGAGTTTACATCCTGTTGGCAAGGACAGCCCAGCAGGCTGACAGGTTTGGGAGACGACAGGGACTTCCTTGCAAACCAGAGAGATCTCAGCCGCAAACTGAGAGCCAAAGAGACAGGAGGAGTAGGAGTGTGGAGACCTCCTCCATTCTCATTTCGAAAAACGAGTCAAAGTAGCCTAATGAAGACATGATGAAGGATTTATTTCTCCTCGAAACACCCCTTCACAGTTGAGTAAACTTTTCCCCCAGAGAGATAACCTACTTGGCCAAGAACCCAAGTCACCTGACAGCGGCCATTCTGCTCCCCACTATGGTTGGCAGTGGGAGCGTAAGCCCTAGGGGCTGGTGGTCTCAGCTTGAGGAGACCCCACCCACCCACCCAGCCAGCTCCTTCTGCACTGCCTTCCGCATGAACGGCGCGCCCCCTCCAGGACGGACTTCACCATGTCCAGGCGGATCTAAGCCCCCCATGCTCACAGAGGGAAAAACAAGGGCAGTGTACCCCCGCGCATGAACCCCTGAGAGCGAGCTGATGAAATCAGGGGGCCAGTAAGAAACACAAGGGAGGACAGAAGAGGACATGGGGCCCCAAGCATGGGCCAGAGTTCAACTTCAGTACTGCCGTGCCCCCTGCGACATCAGGGCATGAATGCCTGTGCAGGGCTGGCGGCTCGCGGAATTGGGCTCAGGTGCTCTGGCCCACTCTCCGTTCAGCCCATAGGCCAGGAGGAGCAAACTGTGTTCTCATTTCCAGGTCACCCCCTGCCCCTCTTCGAAGGGCTGCTGCTCACCCCCGCCCCCCTCACTGCTGGGTGGCTATCTGTTGGGTCAGAGGGTGGGTGAGCCTGACTCTGCTCTGGACAATGTGGGGTTAGAGGGACACCCAGTTAAGTTCAAGTTTCAGTAAAACAACAGAGAACTGTTACAAAAGGTATGCCCCGTGCAATAGCCGTTTAACTAAAATTCAAATGAACTAGACATCCTGTATCTACTTATTTTTCTCCTCGCTAAATACTTCCATGAAATAATTGTTTAGTATAATTTATATTTAGTGTGATATATCTAGTATATAAATACATATTGTATATAAGTATACAGTACATGGCTGATACAGTATATATTTGGTGTAGATTTAGTACTTCTTTTCAGCTGAATAGTTACACGATTTGCTACAACTTATATTCAGTACAACATATATTAGCATGTAATATAGATTAGTGTATAAATACGCGTAGTATATATTTAGCATAATCATTTCTAGCTAGACACCAATACTAAAAAAAACTTTGCCGTTTACATGAAATTCAAATGTAACTGGGCATCATCTCACTCTCTTTCTCTCTCAATAAATCTGGCAACCCCACCCAGGGAGGGAGTTCTTTCTTCTAGGCCTGAGGCCCCCTTGGAGAGCTGCCTAAGGCTGGCAGGTGCACAAAGCCTCTTTACCTACACATCCAGACTCTAACTACAACTTTCCAGTTTAGACATGCAAAGTAACCCAGCCCAGCTGCTACTGGGGTATGAGAATCCCAGAGCTCATTTCTCGCATCCATTGTCTCAGCAAAAGTACAGAATTCCCTAGAAAGGAGGCTGTGCAGATAGGCTGGGGGGTGGGGGTGGGGGTGGGTGGGTGGGAGGAAGACAGACGCCCCCCCCATCCATCTGCGGATGTCTGAGGCAGCAAAGCAGAACCCAAGAGGAGGTGGTGGGAGGAGCGTGCGGGGGCACATATGGACCCACCCATGTTCCAGGTGCCGATGAAGATGGTGATCATGTCTGGTTCAGGCTGCTCCGAGTGCTTATTCTTCATCTGCTGAAGAAGCTGGCAGAAGCCTTCTCTCTTCTAGGGATTGAAGGGCAGACAGACTCAGAAAGGCCTCCGCCTCCCTGCACATTACACTTTCAAAGGGCTTGGTCAGCTTCAAGAAAACTGAGAGCAGCGCAAATCAGTACGAACTTGCAGGAGAGCATCTGGAAAGAGGGTCCGAAGTCTTAAGGAAGTGGCTTCTCTTTGACCCTGCCAATCCTCTGCAAGGATCTGACTCTAAGACACCAGGAACCGCACAAAGACCCAGCCATAGCACGGGGACTGCAGCATGCACGTCAATACAGAAAAAAACTAGGAACGACCTTAATGTCCAATCCTACGAAGTAAGTGAATAACTGTAGTATGGGTCATCCACATGCCAGAAAACTGTAGGGTTCACAAGTTCCGCTGCAGAAATACTTTCTCAATAAGGATAGATGTCCAAACTACGTTGTTACATGCAAAAACCCAGTTGACAAAACAGTATAAATAGCATTGTTGCATTTTTATTAAAAACATAAACAAGGAGGGGCGCCTGGGTGGCTCAGTTGGTTAAGCATCCGCCTTCAGCTCAGGTCATGATCCCAGGGCCCTGGGATCGAGCCCCACATCGGGCTCCCTGCTCGGCGGGAGGCCTGCTTCTCCCTCTCCCACTCCCCCTGCTTGTGTTCTCTCCCTCGCTGTGTCTCTCTCTGTCAAATAAATAAAATCTTAAAAAGAACAAACCAACCCACAAACAAGGGGCGCCTGGGTGGCTCAGTCGGTTAAGCGTCTGACTTTGGCTCAGGTCATGATCTTGGGGTCCTGGGATGGAGCCCCGCCTGGGGCTCCCTGCTCAGCGGGGAGTCTGCTTCTTTCTCTCCCTCTGCCCCTTCCCCCTGCTCGTGCTCTGTGTCTCTCGAATAAATAAATAAAATCTTTAAACAAAACAAAACAAAAACATCCTGAGAGTCCAAAGTCTACTAGCAGCATATGGATGCTTCCATTTTAAACTTTTTGTTTCTTTTGTATTTGTTACTTTTTCACCAATGAGAATAGGTTACTTATTTAATGAAAGAAAATTTAGATCTAAGAAACCAAAAAGAAGAGAATACATGAAGGCTGTCAGAGACTCCTGAAGAGTCTTCTCTGACTTGTCCCGGGCACCTGGGCATACAGGGGGGCACAAAGCAGAGCAGACTGTCAAGGGCAGGCTGACCACACAAGCACACACGCAAATTTTAGGTTGTACCATATGAAATTACCAATGTTTAGCTGTTTCGCACCTACAGAGATCGCAATTTCGTATGATTCAACCTAAAAAATTGCAGATCTCAGTTAATCAATCCCCTCTGAAGAAACCTGCTCACAAAGATGTTATGATGACTGTCGTTATGGAAACCTGCCTTTAGTTCGGGATGGCTCAAAACGTGGTGCCACAATTTACTGCTGTGTCTCAATCCTTCTGAGCTTGCAGCAATGCGCAGAATTGGTTTTTAGATCTATGTCCATGTACCCAGGATGAGGTCCAGCCAGACGTTCCTTCTTTCCATTCCCCGCCCCGCCCCCCGCCCTGCCCCATCTGGCCCCCTGCATCTTTGTGTCTCCCAGCCCCTTCTCTGTCATTCCTCTGAGTTCATCCCACCCTCTCCGCCAGTTCTGGGCACCGCCTGGCCTCCTGCTGGCCTCCCACCAGCACCCCCCACCCTGCACGCTGACACAGCATCTATGGAGCAGGTAAAAGAAGGAAGGTTCTGGCACTTGGTGGGGACTGTCCCTGTACACCTGAGCTGGGAGCCCTCGTCCCTCAGCCTTGCCATGCTGCTGACGCCTGGTCAGCCAACACTCGATGTGATGAAAGCTCTTTGTGCCCTGCCTCGTGTGAGCCATATACTACAGGATAAAGAGTAAGGCCAAGACGGAGGGTCTCAGGCCCTGGGTGGCGTGTCAGAGGGGAGTGATCAGATCACAGAGGACCCTGCCTCTGGCTAGACAGAGGCCCAGTGCAATGCCCAAAGACCCCGAGTATTTCCATTGGCCCACACCACCTCCTGCTCCAGGAGCCAGTCCTGGTGGGGCATCTTACTCCTGCAGATGGGGCAAAAGGTGGCCCCGGAAGGAGTGCTGGTTGGTATTCAGATTTAAATCTCAGGTGCCCCAGAGGACTTGAGTCCAGCCCCGGGAAGCTGAGACGTCTCCCAGTGGGGATCAGGGCTGGATGAGACACAAGTGATAAAGCCCAAGGGCCCTCTTGGGGGCAGGGAATGTGGCAGAGAGGGGAGGATGGACTGGCAGCTGTTCAAATCCCCGCCGACCAGGAATGTGTCCCCTAATTTCCTGGGACCGGTTTTCCCAGACGGGAAATGAGTGGTGAGAATTGAGTGAGCTAAGGGTACAAATTTCCAGGCACACACAAGCCTCCAAAGACATGTGTCCCCCACTCCCCTCCTGACCCATCTAAGCACTCTGTCCTCACTTACTTTGGAGTCAGCAAAAACATATTCCTTCCGCAGGGTCTTCTCCTTCTCGGTTTCCACCAAAATCACCAACTTGTTCAGAAACTTCTGAGACTTGATGAGCTGTAGGACTTAAGAGCAATGAAAGTTCATTTATTCATTCATCCACTTGCCACTCAATATGTAGAGTCTATGCTATATTCTGGCACCTGATCAGCAACAATCCTGACTTCCCATCCCCAGGTGAGCACCCAGTTTGTACCTAGTCGCCTAGATCCCTTTGCTCCGGGCTGTAATACCAGAAAGGGACTCATGCTTGGGAAGGGTGGTGCCTGGAAAAAACAAGAGGTGGCCTGGCCAGAGCAGAGACAGTGTGAACTGTCACCTTGTCATCTCCCGCCCTCTCTCCCTTGCTTTCTCTCCTCCTCCTCCTCCCCCCCACCTCAATGATTTCCTTTCTCTTCCCTCTTTTGCTTTGCTCTTAATTCATATCTAAATCAAAACTGTTTACTTCTATCAACAATCAAGACTCAAGCTGTTCTGTAAGATTTTTTACAAACAATCGTATCCCCCAACTCCACCTCTCCAATGTCCTTCTACCTACAGGCAATTATGTTTAACTCCTTTAATGGGTTCTTTGGGAATTTTACTGTGTCTCTAAATAACATGCTTCTATTACTTCTTCCTGGTGTTTCAGTTTTAGATATTTCCTATTATGTATCGACTTCCCACTACAGAAGGTGGAGGCTTAGTCCTCTTTCACACAGGTTGGTACTCTCACCACTCCTTGCTCCCTACCAATGCAAAATTTCGGTCCCATCATCATCTTCCAGTAATTATATCACCATTTTGATCAGGTAAGGATTCAGTGTTACGACTATGGAAACGCTACTGATAAGCCTCGATTGCTTCCCTTTTCTTACACAACTTTTTGGGTTTTCCTGGAGTTAATAATTGCCATGCTTTTTCATTGGTCCTAACTCTCTTCGTTTATAACTCTCTTTTCTGTATAATCAAGCACTTTCATCAGTTTTACCATCCTGAGGAAGCCTCTCCCAGAGCCTCTGGGCCCTCTCGTCTCTGGGCTGGTGACCTCTAGGTCTCACGCACAGCCATGCCCTTAGGGCCTTCCCTCTCCATCATACAGGAATCAATTCACTGCTCTTTCTCTTGTACTGGATCCAATTTCTCAGTTATTGTCTTCCTCTTTCTTGTTTTATGCCCAAATTTTGGTAGAGCAATGTCTCTAGTCATTTTTCAATAAACGGGAATGGATAACATGTTTTGGAGGCCTTGCATGTCTGAAAACCCTACCCTCACATTTCACTGACAGTTTGGAATTATTTTCCTCAGGACCCTTCCTTGGGAAAACTTTAGTTTTTGGCACTGCTGCTGAGGAACTCAATGTCATTTTGATCTACCTGCCTGCAGAAGAGTACACCTGGAAAGCCTGACTGTCATCCTTGGAAAAGATGCTTGCAAGGTGGTCGTTGGTTATCACCTGGGAACTTGGATTTGGGGAGGGTCCCCAGCCTGTCCTGAACTGGTAAAAGCAGCTCGATACCCCTAAACTATTTATACTATACTAACTAACTATTTGTACTAACAGTTTGTGCTGAACATCTGCTTTCCTCCTGGAAGTCTGGAATTTGGGTATGTGCCAGGCAGAGGGTGCCTACGTGACCAGTCCCCAGTGAAAAACCCTGGGTGCCGACTCTCTGATGAGCTTCCCTGGTAGACAACATTTCACATGTGTTGTCACAACTCATTGGGGGAGCAATTAGGCATGCCCCGTGTGACTGCACTGGGAGAGGACTCCTGGAAGTCTGTGCTTTATTTCCCCCGTGGAATTCGTCCCATATGCCTTTTCCTTTTGCTGATTTTGCTTTGCATCCTTTCACTGGAACACATCATAGCTGTATGACTTGATGCCGAGTCCTGGGAGTTCTCCTTGGTGAATTGCTGAGATAGTCTTGGGAAGTCCTGACAGTCTGTAATCTATCTTTTGCTTTGACGATTTTAGGATCTTTTCTTGGACACCAGCGTGGTGAGACTTTCCAGTGTTGCGTGTGCCTCAGGGTGGAACAATGTCCCTCTGTCGTGCTGGGCGCTTTGTCGGCCATTTTCAATTTGGAAACTGGTGTTGTTTGGTTCTGAGAGTCTCTCTCATTGTTTCCATTTTCTCTTACTGCCTTAGTTTGGTATTAGATGTCTCAGGCTGGTCTTCTAAGTTTAAATAACCTCTTCTCTCCTATTTCCCCTCCCTTTATCCTTTCGTCCTACCCTCTGGGAGCCTTCCTCAACTTCGTCTTGTCATCCTTCCATTCTGTTTTTATTTTTAAAAATTTCTGCTGTAATGTTTTAATTTCCCCTTCCCTACTTCTTCTTCCCCTTTCTTCTTTCCTCCTTCTTCATTTCTATTTTGTCCTCTGAATGCTCCTTTTAAAATAGCATTCTGTTCTTGTTTCATGGTCCAATTTCTTTTAACCTTCACAATTTGCTCCCTCCAATTTTTTTGCCTTTTTGTTTCTTTTTTGCCTTGAGTCTCACGGCCCATCCCAGGCTTCCATCTGGTGATCCTTGGCTATGTGTTCCAACAGTGACAGTGGGGGGTCTGTCAAGCACTGCTTCTGCAACGGGTGGTCTCACGGGCTGACTCACAGGGAAACCCATGGGCTGATTTTTGTCCCTGGGCTGGTCACGTGCTCCAGAGAAGACTCTTCCAACCTCCTGCCTGCAGGAGGGTGTGGGCCTGGCTGGCACCATCCTGGCCAGGGCAGTGATGAAGGTTGTGGTATCAACATTCAGAAGTAACCGTTATTTTGTCCCGTTTCCAGTGAGTTCCTCTGTCCTTACCAGGCCTGGTGTCCCCCCAGCCCTTTAGCTTCTCCAGAAAACGAACATCCTTGTGTATAATGAGCGAGGGGAAACAGAGGGTAGGCTGTGAGGAGTAAGAAAGATCTGGTGGGTCTCTTTTAAAATAGATTTTCATCCAATCCTGATGTTTATAACCTCACCTTCACCACTTCTAGGGGCCCCTGACAGTATCAATTCCTGTACCCTTTGTGGGTTCTGTGGTATGAGTCAGGTGTCTCAATTTTTCCTACTACATGCTTAAAATTGAGCCTTTTTAAGTTGGTTATCATTATCCATCTGCTTTTCAGCACTTAGAATTTTGTTGCCACCTCAGTCTCTTGGTTTCTGTGAGTTTTGCTTTTAGGAAGGGAACTGACAAGTGTGTGTGTTCAACCGCCATCTTCACTGGAAATCTTACCCAAGGGAAATCGTGGACGTCCTGTGTGCTCAGAAATCCTATCGCCCTCGTCAGCAGCAGTAAATAGCCCATGGTGTGAGGCCTACTGCTGGCAACACAGATGCCCTGAGACTTTTGTGAATCTGCTACTATGAGGCTATGTCTCTGTCCTTCTGAACTTCTGGTTTTTCCTTGACCCCCATCTGCAGGACTGTGAGGCTGCTTGCAAGATGTGACATCTTGCTTGATCAGGATTCGTATTCCACCAGGGCTAGTAAGAGGCTCACTTGTCCCCACACCCAGCTAAATAAAACTAGCTCTTTGTGGTTCTTTTCCTTGCAACTCTCCATCTCACCCATGAGCGGGTAGGAGCAGTCTGACCTTCAAAACATTCCCAATGCCCTTCCTTCCCCATCTCAAGGCCTCCTATTTGGTCTGTCTCCCCACTCCCTGCCATAATTTATTCTCAGCACGGCAGCCCGAGTTCATGTTAAAGTGGGATCATACCACTCCCTTGCTTAAAACTCCTAACAGTGGCTCACTGCACATAGAACATACTCCGGGGTCACCAGGCCCAGGACAGGTGCCCAATCTCTGCACCATCCGTGCTCCGGCCACTCCAGGCTTGCTCACATGACAAGCTTGCTCCCATCTCGGAACCTCTGCCCAAGGGTTTTTCTGTGGTTTTTGCGTGGCCAGCATGTTCGTGACATGCAGGTGCCAGCTCAAATGGCGGTCCTCCATTATTGTCCTAACAGCCTATTTACATTCCCAGCCTAGAGCTCATCACTCCCTGACACTCCTGGTTTATGTATTTGTGTACTTGGTTATTTTCTCCTTGACTCTTACTTGTGTGGAACCTCCCTGAGAGCCAGGACCCCTCCTGGCTTGTTCACCTTTGCATCCCCAGTGCCTGGCGCATCATGACTGCTCAGTAAGTGAATACATTATGATTGCCTCAGACAGCCACTGGCTTTTCCTATGCATAGAAGACCTCAATGCCAAAGCTATTCAAGAACACGGGGACCGGAGCAGGGCAAGGAACGCCCAACACCTGCAATCAAAGACTTCCTCCAGATGATTAGCACTTTACAATAACCATGACTGGAAACTGATTGCGCCAGGACAGGCTAAAGACATGCCTTACGCCACCAGCGCTCGCGAGGACCCTATAGGAATCCGTTTTATGGATGTGGACATGGAGGCTTTGAGTAGGTAAGTTGCTAATTTAAGGTCACACCATGATCAAGCCGTGGAGCGAGGGAATTATCAAGCTGTGAAACCAGTACGGGAATCCAGTTTACCCAGAGCCCCTCACCGCAGAAGCAAACTGCTTCCCATGCTGGTTATTAAGAGGGCACCCAAACACGCGGCCACATGAACTGCATTACTGCACTGGCCTTGAACTCATTTGTTCATCATTCACTCGTGGATTTGCTCAGTACGTACTGACTGATCACTTACTCTATCCAAGTGCTGTTCTCGACTCTGGGGATTGATTTAGCAGTAAACAAAAAAGCCCCACTTCCTGGCCTCTGTGGAGGCCCCATGTTTTTGGTGGGGGGAGCTGGGGATTTATGAGCGACACTGTAAGCACCTAGTCAGTCAGCAATCCCTGAGTATGCACCTGCTGAGTACCAGGTCCTGTGCTGGGCCTGCAGATGGCAGAGTGCGTAAGATCACGACCCGGCCCTCATGGGGGAGGGGGACTCGGGAACAAGGAATTGTGTCCTGATGTGACAGAGGCCATGGCAGAGGGTGAGCTGGGGTCCAGGGCCTGGAGGGAGGACAGGAAGCAAGCGAGCGTAGCCTGCAGAGAGTGTGGGTTAGTGGGCTCCAGGCATCCATGCTTCTCTTTTTAAGGGCTCGTGAACCTCCACTGTCACAGTGTATCTCAACTCGAGCTGGGGTCTCTCAGGGCACCTCTTCACCAGCTTGGCTCTTTCACCCGTCCCTGGGCTGATGGCAACTTTCACACTGTCCAGAATTCCACAAAGGGGTATATTCACCCCTCTAGGTGGTCAACCCATCAGCACTGTCCATGCCATAGAACATCTCCAGCTTTTACTTTGGCATTCAGGGCCCTGTCCACATCTGGGGCCCCATGCCCCGCTGCTCCTCTCTTTAGGGCCACAAGGGACATGCGCCTAACACTCTGGCCCAACACAGGCCATTCTCAGTCCTAGGGCCCTCCCCTACCTTGTGCTTGGTGAACTCCTATTCATCCCTCAAAGCCCTAGACAGAGCCATCTGTGGTGTGAGGCCTCCCTGCACACCCATAACAGAGCCAATCAATCCTCCTTCTGGGCCAGCCTTGCATCTGATACACATTGTAATATATGCTCACAGGTCAACTTTCCCTTCTACACTGCTACATCTCTGGAGGGCTCTAACTTAGTGTTGGTTCATGGAAAACACTCCAAAGAAAAAATGTCCATTGAATTAAACTGACAAGGGTCCACTGTGCTTCCCAGAACCCTGGGAGGGATTTCTTTCAGTCCAGAAACCTTGAGTTTTTTAGAGCAGTCAGGCGCTCTGACACTTTCTCCCCTCATCCTTGGCTTTGGTTTCCTCTTAAGTTGGGCCCACCCCTTTCAGCTGTAACTCTGTTCTCTGTGACAGGTGAGAGGAAAGCATGGCTCTAAGTGGATCACTTTCAACACAGCCCAATCCTGCTCGATCCCTCACGTATCCCATGTCTCCGGCCCAACTTGCCAGTAGACAGGGCAGCCCTGTCCCAACACTGACCTCAACCATGCATGAATAGGACAGCCTGTCACACTTGTGTCTAGGGACTTCATTTCCTGGTCTCTCCTCACTGCTCTATGCTGCCTTTCCTTGGAAGGATAATTACAACAGTGATGGTGTTTTATTGAGCACCTACTACCTACTGTGATGTTTATCTATTTAAGACTCATGGCAGCCCTACAGGATGTATATACACCCTTTTGATGGAGAGTACACTGAGGAGCAGAGAGATCTGGGCTCTAGACCAGGGTCACAAGTGGCCAAGCTGGGATATGAGGCTGGGCTCCCACTGCCTCCCTGTGCTATATACACTCTTCCCCTCACTGCACCCCACCTCCTGCATGGGGCTGCTCCCCAGACTCCCACTCCATCTGCTGCCCTGAGAGCATCCCGAGGACTTTGGTGCCACCACCCAGACGGGACTTGGCAGCAGGAGGTTGCAGGCCCATGTGGGGTAGACCTCCGGCCCCTGGTCTCTGCCTGGGCACTTTGCCAGGGGCTGGTGCCACTGCTGGGCACAGAAGAGGTGTTCTCGCATGCATTAGTTCATCTACTTCTCATGACAAGCCTAGGAAAAACCCATTATTATTATTATTCCCATTTCATAGATGAGGAAAATGAGGCACAGAGAGCTTAAGTAAGCAGGCCAACACGATCTTGCTGGCGAGCGGCAGAGCCTACATCTGACCTCGGGCAGGCCAGCCCCAGGGTCTACCTGCACGCCTACCCGTCGCATGGTGCCCAGCACAGCTGGTGCTGAATATATAATCTCCCTTCTCGCCCCTCTGGAGGTCCAACCATAGTGGACATTATTTGTAGGGCTTGGCTGTCAAGCCAAGAGCTGTCATCTGAATAGACAGCTCAGGTGAGTGTTCTCGACGGGGTAAGGCCGTGGCACGTGCCTTGGGCCCTAGAGATCCACAAGAGACGTGCTGTGAGGTGCTGCCATCAGCCATCTCTGCTGGTGCCTACTCTGAGGCCCAGAGCAGTTAAGCAATGTGTCCGGGGTCACACAGCCGCCAAGTGGCAGGGCTGGGATACGAATTTAGACAGCTCAGTCTTGAGCACCATGCTAAACCGGCTCTCGGTCCATGCTACGCCCAAGATAGACGTTACCTGACTGGGCCGGCAGCCCCTCTGTGTGCAGGGCTCTGTCCGGGGACTGGGAGGTGGCTCCTAGTGGGGAGGTGCATATTCACAGAGAACGGCCCCCCAGAGCCGCGCGTTTAAGCTCACTTCCCCAGGGTTTGGTGGAAGGGGGCGAGGTACAGGGAAGGCTTCGTGAAGGAGGGGAGTGTGAGGTGGGCCTTAGAGCTGGCTCAGGGTCCCACAGGCAGGGTGAGGTCCTAGCACAGGGGTGGATGTGCCTGTGGACTTCTTTCCCAGCTGTTCTGCTACAGGCGGGTCATGAGAAACGGCACCAGCAGAATGAGAGCGGCGTGGGTGGGAGCGGGTCTTACTTTTATTGTGGGTGTAGAACTTGTCCTCAGAACCGTCCTTGGACTTCTTAATTATCAGTTTCCCAGACTCAACGTCGACTTTGAGCTGCAGTTTCTGAGGAATCCCCAGAGACTCTGACTTCACCTGGGAGGAGGAGACGGGGGAGGGGAGATGTGGTCATGCTCTCTCTGTGTGGGCTCTGGGGGCCAGCCCAAGAGCCCCTTGTCTGTGGGGCTGGGCGGCCCCTGGCCATTCCAGCCCTGGTGTCCCAGGTGGTGCCATCGGGCTTCAATCTCAGAGCTTCCCTCGCCCCGGAGGCCCAAGTCCACGTTTCCACGGGCAGCCCCCCGAGAACCGCTCAGATGTGCGAAAGACCCCGGCTGTGCCTCGTGTGCCCATCAGCTGTCCTGTCAACAGGTTTGGTGGAGGGAACAGGTGAACAACTGGAAAACGGCTCATTTACACCTTAATCTGACAACACTTATTAATCTGTTGTGCCATCTACTCCCAGAAAGGATGTTAAGAACAGATTTCGGCTCCTGGGCCTTGTTACAACAGTTGAAGGTTTGTTTACTGGCAATAATTAGGAAAAAGACAATTGCCTAGGCATGCTCAGAAGCTGGAGATATAAATACGGAATTATCATCAGGGCCAGAAAGGCCTTTGCGTGGGGGGCATCTTGTCCTGTGTTTTTCTGAATGTGGGACCAGGGCTGGGCTGGCTGCACCGGGATCTCTGCGGATCATCAAGAAAAACAAATTTCTGGGCCTGAGCTTGGAGGTTCTAACTCAGTCCCTCTTAGGGAAATCACGGGAATTACATATTTTTCCTGCTTCTCCCCTGAGGTACTACTTTGCAGCCAGCTTCTGGGGAGGGGAATCCGGGGACCCCTGTTTGATGTCACTCGCTGCACCCATTCGGAGAAGGACACAGTGTACAGCATCTGAAGCTGAGAAGCTCTTCTCTGGGGAGCCCCCCCGAAGGACTTTCCACAGACCTGTCGGGGTGTCCATTCTAACGTTACCATCTCCACAGGTGGTTCTGCCAACCACCACCCTCAGTGTTGCGTTCCTTGCCCTCGTACAGCTGAGCCAAAAGCCGTCTTTCCAGATGGACCAACCGCGGAACACAAGGGCACAGCCTCTTACCTCAAAGGTGACCGGAGGGATGAGGGAGCGCCGGTGGGGAGACTCGGCGCCTTCATGCAGCAAGGCCTTGACCTGTGGGCATAAATGCACGAGGCCCTTCAGGGGGGAGAGGTGCAAGGAAGGCAGCCTCCTTTGGGGACAGGGTCAAAGGAAGCCTAGAGCCTGCACACCCGGGCATACTCTAAGCAAAGAGAGAGGACCACAGAGAAGCCAAGAGAAGCTGCAGGATCCCCCAGTACCTTGTCTTCAATGGAGGACAGTAGACTTGTCAGTTGGCTGAGCTTGGCCACCATGTTGATTGGATTGGCCTCACCAGGCACCTGAGGAAAAGAGTAAGTAAGGACAGTAGTCCCAGAGTGTCAGCCATGGAGAGGGGCTCCACTGGGCCCTTTCCACCCTCCATCTCATTTCACCTCCTCAGTACTATGATTAACCCCCTTTGCAAACAAGAAAACCAGAGCTTTCTATAATCACCTCAAGATTATCATGGCCCAAAAGTAAACCTTCATTTCGTCTCGCCTCTCAAATCTGCTTCTCCAACTGCTTCGTACCTCATCCACTCAGTTGCTGCGACAAAATTCTGGGATTGTGCTCCCCCTACCTCTATTCCGGGGCTGTTCCTCATGCTTCCAAAATATGGCCATCTTACTGCTGGAAACCCACTACTGGGAGAAAATTATCCAGACTCCTTACCCTGCCCTCCAGGACTCTGTATACCGACCCCTCCTCCCCAGCCACCCCCATCCTCACCTCCGACCTGCCTGTGGCCTTGAGCTACACTCCCTGAGAGATTCCCAGAGACATGGAGGTCACCTGGGGAGGCCTGCTCATTACTCGGGTCTCAGGTCCACAAAGAGGTGCTCCCGGACCAGGCTAGCTAAAGTAGTCACCGGGGCATGTCTATCCAACCATCCTGCTTTGTTCCTCATCAATCACCTTGGTCATGTATTTGTTCATTGTGTCTTCTCTGCTAGAACGTGAGCTCTGTAAGAACTGGGACCGTGAGGACGGTGTTCAGTGCTGTGACCTGGGTGCTTGGAATAGCGCCTGGCCGAGAAGGTGCTCAGGCAAGTTCAACCCGCACAGGAGGAGGCCCAGAGAGCTGAAGTTACTTGTCTGAAGTCACACAGCTAGTGAATGCCAGAGAACATGAATCCGTGCCCGTCTTGAGACCCAGTCCACAGTCTCAAGCGTTTATTCCCAGAACCAGTATCTCCAAAGCATCTACTCTGTGCCAGATGTGTGGTCACACGTGTGGAATTAATGATACCATCCCTGCCCTTCAGAAGTTGGATGATAAAATCAGACAAGTGTATGGAATGGAATGAGGTCTCGCCAACCAGGTGAAGTCCCTTTACCCCACCCCTTGCTTAGTAAGTCGGCCAGGCTACACTTGCTTTCGACCTCAAATTTCCGCCCCCTCCCCCACCACCTGAATGGACTTCTGGTACCAGCACCACCAGCCACCACGACCACCCCCAACCACCACCCATCACACCCCCCACAACCATCCTCGCTTTATCAACACTTCAAACACATCATTTTTGTCAACATTTTCTCTGATTATTTTGGTTTTGCCCTGCTCCTTAACAAAGCTCACAATCAGCCCGTGCTTATCATCAATGAGGGAGAAAGCCTCAAGGTCTGGGAAGAACCCGAGGTATGGAGGGCAGGGTGGGGGTGGGGCAGACCAGCTGCTCAGCGGTGGGGCAATTCAGGATCCCTTTGCTTTGGGTGGTTTTTCTCATAAAGAATAGAAAAGATCAGATTCAACCTCTTGTCCGTCTCAGACACTTGGGATTAATGGCCTGCCTGCTACCTTGCAGTTCGAGGCCGTCCCTTCTTTGAATCTGTGTCTTACGAGGCAGGTTTGGCAAAAACTTACCAAGTGTAAATGAAGTTATTGACAAACGGGGAGTTTGCTCTTGGAACCAAAGGTGTTAGCACCATCCTGGAGCTTTGCCTGCACTTCTGCCTCCCAGCAGGCAGAACAAACAGAACGGGATGAGTTCTTCCATGATGCCAAGCACGTTTTAAATGCATCCACTCATCTAATCCCTGCATGAACAGATCCTTCTAACCCTTGTTTTGCCGAGGGGAAATGGAGTCAGAGTGGTGAGTCAGCGTGTCCAAGGTGACACAGCGAGTGTAGACCTCAGACTTGAATGTAGATCTAGCCCCGTGGTTCTCAGCTGATGGCGATTTTGCCCGCCAAAGGGCATTGGACAACGTCTGGAGACATTGTGGGTTGTCACAACTGGGGGGATGCTGGTGGCATCTAGCCAGTAGAAACAAAGAGGTTTTAACATCCTATGATGCACAGGGCAGTCCCCCACAACTAAGAATAATTTGGCCCTAAATGTCACTCACGTCGAGGCTAAGGGTAGAATTCACAGCTTAGCCTAGAAGCGAGCAGATTGGCCTGAGTGACACCTGTGAGTTCCCATAAACTGGCCCAGTTATTTTACTCTGCTTTGTAGTTGCCCTTTTAAAGGGAGGATGTGGGTTCTAAGGTTAACGACTCTCCTTTCTCATATGGGGCAGAGCCAGGTCTCTCCCAGCCCTTGAGGTCCGCAGTTATTTTGAATAACGTTGCATTTTGCACCTCCCATCAGTTCTCAAATAAAGTCCACGCGGGAGCCCAGGGGTCCCCAGCCTGTGTCACCGACCCAAGGGGAAGGGCCACACGTCAGCCGAGCACGGCCGTCCGATGTCTCACAGAGGCGATTTCACTTACTCCTTCACAGAACCCTGCAGTGGCAGACGCGCTCTGCCCATTTCACAGATGGGGAAAACAAGGACCGGTGGGGGCGGGTCGGATACTAGGCTCTGCTGTTTCTGATCTACCCTGCCACTTTCTCCTCGAGCTGTGAATTTCTGAAGGCATCAAGAATGACCTCTCTGCGTTTTCTTCATGAGTCGGGGTCTCGTAAGGGAGAGTGGAAGGAGAACCGTTTCTCTCCATCCACGTCTGCTGCCACCCTCCCTCTGGTCCCTGCTCTATCCTGTCACTGAACATAAACACCAGCTGGCCGGTCACACCCGCTGGCTGGTTAGTTGGGTAGGCTGGTCGGGTAGGTCAGTGGGCTTAACTCTCTGGGGGCCTCGCCCTCTTCTGGTCGATTTCAAAGATGTGGGTGTGTGGTCTTCTGTTCAAACTATTTCAATGTTAGTGTCTGGCAGGGCCCCTGATTTGCCTAGATTTGCTTTTACTTTCCCAGAAATTAACATCTCATGGTTCACTTCAAGGAAAGCAAAATTACCTTTTTAATTTCTGGGCAAATTTTTAAGTTGTACAAATAGCACACAGACATTTTCTCAGTTAAAAACAACAACAAAAAACAACTCGAGCAAACAGTCTGGTCAAGCCTGAAGTGCCCCTTGGCCTAGCCCCTTCTCCCTCGTCCCATCCCCCCACATGGTGACCAGAGTAGCCCTCTGGGTTTAAATCCTTCTGGTCTGATTTCCACACGTATATCATCACTTAGAGATTGTTCTGCCATTTGCTTTTTTCCGCCCAACAGTATGCCTTGGGGAATCTGTCCACATCAGTGTACCCACCTTAGAACAGAATTCTGTGGCATACTTTAACCGACTCTACGTTTGGGTGGTTTCCAATGTTTCTTGTTTTTAGAGATAAAGCCGCAATAAACAATAAACATCTCTATCCCTAAGACAGATGCCTACATATAGAAGGAGGTGTGCATTTAACATTGTCATTGCAGGTGGACAAAGGGCCTTTCAGAAAACCCGTTTTTCTTTCCTCTCCCAGCCGCAGAGCAAAGGAGTGAACCTATCTATGTGAGTCCCTGACCCCACAACCCGAGCCAAGCCCTGATTTGACCAACCCGCTTTTTGCCCATCTGACAGGCAAGAGATCTCCCCGCCGTGGCTGTCGTTTCCCAGTTACTAACAAGGTAAGGTTAAACTTCTTTTCATACATATAGTGGTCATTCCCGTCCCTCTCCAGTGAGACAGACTTTCTTTATAACCTCTCCACATTTTAAAACTTGGATTGTTTTTCCTTAATTATTTGGAGGAGGTTTGTTGTTGTTAACATATTAATCCTTTGTCCCTTATGTTTGTTGCAAGTACTTTCTCTGGAGATACTGCTTTTGCTTTTCACCTTTGCTGGTGATACCTTTCAATACACACACCTTTCCTCAGTGGATGACCCGCCTTGGCCCCTGACAGACTGTGAGCCAGTGGGAGGGTGTGGGGGGGCAGGGAGCACCTTCACCCTGCTCTTTTTGGGGCAAGAGGTGGCATCAAGCATTTAGGCATGCCACGTTCTTCTTTCCAATAGTTTCCGGTGAGCTGTGATTTCAAAAAAAGGCCGTGCCTTGCTTCCTTATTCAGCACTAATTAGTTCTGCTGATGGGTGCGTAATTTGAAATCCCTATTCCTTAAACCAAAATCAGGCAGCGGGGGAAATGCCTTACTGGAGGAACAGAGTCCTGAGGCTCCCACCCCGATCCCGTGCTCTGGTGGTCTAGCCAACTCCGGGCAGGAGTGGGTGGCGGGCTCCCTTCTGAGCCCTCGGGACGCCTGCTACCTTACCCCCCACCCCTCACCCCCCCACCCCGGTTGATCAGTCTCATCCTTCCAACCCCAAAGCCTTTACCTGAGGCCGTGGACGGAGGCCAGGAGAGAGCTGCTGGTCAAACAACCTTTGCAGAGACTCCAGGGAGGGGAGGGTCCGGAGGACTTCGCTGGGAGCAGGGGACAAGGTGAAGGTCAAGGATTAGTGAGGACCCAGATGAGGCATCACAGGCTTTAGCTTGAGGCACGGTCACACACGATCTGGCAAAGGCAGAGATCCTCCCGAGAAGGACAAGCCCGGGCAAAGATCCAGGCCTGTCAGTGCTGGCCCACCCCCCACCCCTCGGGAACCCCACTTCTTCCTGTCCCCCACCCCGGACCGAACTGGAGTCGTGATGCATAGACCCAATTTACCTCTGGTTAGCCAGACTCGTAGCCTGCAGATAAGTGGAATCTAGAATCACCAAACTACTTTGAAATCACTGAGTAAGTCATGGCTCCCAACCTCTAGTGTTAAGAAGCGCAAACACACCGGAGTGTTAAAAATGCAAATTTCTGGGCCCCAACCAGATTTGGTCTGGAATCTGCATTTTAAATGCATGCCCCAGGGGCTTCCTGTGCTGGCGGTTTGAGCATTCTGGTTCAAATCCCCCCTCGCTGCTGAGGTGGACGCCTGGAGAGATTTTTCAATGTCTAATTCATCTACAACTCCTACGCCAGAGCTTTACCCATTCTTTGTTGCCTTCTGTCTTTCTCTATTGTTTTCTTTATTTGTTTTAA